>NC_135184.1:3271966-3612799 GCF_041146795.1 Maylandia zebra
GAACCTCAAAGGGAGAATTTTAATGTCTTCAAGAAGTGAGACCGTTTGCTTTTATGTTAAACTACACGTTGTGCTTTGGCATCTGTGCTGGTGTCATGGTGTCAAGCCTGCTCCAACTCAACCTTCTTTCAAGGATGACTTTTTTCTTTTTCATTCAAACCACAACCTTTTTATAAAATTACCCAAGGGGTTTCAGGCTCTGTGGGGAATTTACTCACTTTTGGAGGGAGACTCAAGTGGCCACTAGAGAAACTGCACTTTGTTCTGAACCTTTTTCCTCATAGGCATCATTTTTCCAGAGGCTGCAGTTTGACCTGAAGCTAAACAGCAGAAGAAAATGTGAAATTACTCTGATGCAGAAAATGGACGGTTATGTAGCGTAATCTGAGTGATACGTCACCACATTCAGCAGTAGTGTGGAAAGCTGTTTCCACTGCTAGCATTGCTAACGTTAGCCACAATCAGAGAGCTAATCTGGTAGTTTGGATTGTATAGAAGGCTGTGCACACACAATGTCGCACATTTCACACTTCAAACTCAGCTCTGAATGGATACATGAACTGGATTTGTATGGGCAGCGGTCACTGACTCTTACATTCAGATATATATATCAGATACATACACAGTGGAGACTTACTTTCAGAAGTCTGAATGTAGCCAACTAACAGAGGCTCTCCGCTTTGGTGGCTTTGGATTGACAGAATGACGTCGCTGTTCTCCACAGATGTTGTGGTTCTATTGAAGAGAGGAGATAGACAGATGATTGGCAGTTATGATGATGCTGTACCAGCCTGTTGTTGTGAAGGAGGACCTGAGCCTAAAAGCAAAGTTGTAGATTTACCGGCCGATTGTTTCAAGTGGCGGGAATAAGCTTTGTCCATAGAGTGGCTGAGTGAGGAGCTGGATCAGTCAATGCTCAGAGTAGAGCCACTAGTCCTCCTCATCAAAAGCAGCTAGTTGAGGTGGGTCAGCCAGCTGCTTACGATGCTTCCTGGATGCCTCAGAGTTGAGGTGTTTCGGTCATGTCCTACCAGGAGGAGGTCCTGGAGGAGAGATTAGGTCTCTCGGCTGTCCTGGGAACTCCTCAGCATTGCTCCGGATGATCTGGAGGTGGACCTGAAACAGGAAAGCTGCAGGTTGGATGGATGTCTTGATGGTGTCCAGGAACATTCTGCTCTCTTACTCGTGCATTTGCTCTCTGTCTTGTTTTGATTGATTATTTCCTGTAAATTTCATTTGTGGATCTAATTTGGACAAACACAGTGAATCTGCAGAGCCTCATTGACACAGTGTCCTGATGCGGAGCCACAGATTTAAACTCAGGAGAGTTCACAGAAACATGATGTACTGAACCTTTAAATAAGTCAGGCCTGTAACAGCACTTCCTGCCAGCCTCTAAATTGACATTTCTTTTGCTTTAATGCATTCGCACAAGCTAAAATATTGTCCTCAAGCTTTGGCTCAGCTCTCTGCTGCTGCTGCTGCTAACGAGCAGTTTGTTTACACGAAAGTTAAATTCAAACAAGACGAGTCCCTGATTTATCTTTGTGGGTTAAAGCGATCGATGCATAGTAGAAAGCAGACGATTGGCTGCTCTGCTGCAGCTGAAACCGGCCCGAGGCGGTCTCCAGCTGTCCACATCTGTCCTCCAGGGTGGAAGCCTTTTCCTCAGACTTTGATCCAATACGAAGAACATCTTTAATAATGAGTGGCATTTATTCTCATCCCACAGAATCAAAGAAACACCCACTCGCTTTGTGTTCATTTGTTTCTGATCAAACTGAGAAATGTTTCTGTTTTTGCAGCATTTAATGTCTTTTTCTTTAATATAACGTCCCCTAAAAGACGGTGCTGGTCTGTAAGTAAACACATTTTTCACTACGACTTGCTCTAAGCATCCACCAAACCCACACCTGTTTCTTTTTTAAAGAACTCATCCTTTCCTTATTTCCTTCTCACCTTTTTCTTTCTCTGATAATTTCTCCTTTGGCCTTCTTCTTATCCTTGTCTCCTTCCCTGTCTGTATCCTCATTTCCTTCAGCTGTTCTGCTTTTCTTCCTTTACTCATTTCCTTTATTTCATGTTCTTTACTCAGTCTGTCTTTTTTGCCTTGTTTCCTTCGCTGCTTCTGTCCTTCCTGTCTTTGTATCCTTCAGTCTGACCTTCTTAATTCCTTAATTCTTTTATAACGTTTCTCCTTTGCTTCTTTCCTTCCTTTCCTATATCCTTCTTCCTTTCCTTGTTTTCTTTAGCCCATCTGACCTTTTTCATTACCTTTTTTCCTTCTCTGTGCTTGTCATATTTCCTTCAGCTCTTGTACCCTCTATGTCCTTATTTCCTTTACCTCACCCAACCTTCTTCCTCCTTTGTAATTTCTTCTTTCCTTGTTTCCTTTAGGCACTCTCACCTCTTTCATAACCTTATTCGCTTCAGTGCTTCTGTCTTTCTTCCTTTCCTTATTTCCTTTCCTTCCCATACATGTATCCTTCTTCTTTATTATTATACTTTTTTCCTTCTCTATGCCATTATTTTTTCTTTCTTTCCTTACTTCCTTCTCTTCTGTCCTTTGTTTTTGGTTACTTCAGCCCTTCGTTCCTTCCTTCCCTTGTTTCCTTGACTTCATATCCTTACACCTATCCTTGTAGTATAGGAAACCTCGGCCGACTCTCGGGGGTTCATGTCAGAGGAGCGATGCTCACACAGCATGTTCACGTTTCCCAGTCAGTCGTGCAGCTGAAGCAGTTCCATACGTGCGTACGAGGATTCGTGAACATAGACGTGCTTTCGTGTGAGCGTGGGTGTCTAAACGCTGTGTTTACAGGCTCTTCCTCTCACGTCTGACCTCAGACGTTTAGCTGGCGGCCGACGGTGCCGTTCAGACGTCGGAGGCAGCGAGTCGAGCAGTGTTTCGTGTTAATGAGCGCCGCTGTTGGCCGACTCACTCTGATTGCCTACACCTCCGCCTGCCAAGCCTGTAATGGCTTCCCTGGCCTTGAGGGCACTCAGGTGACAAATTAGAGCGTTTGGCAGGCAAAACCCTCGCAGAACCGATGACACGCGCTCCATGAAAGGACTGCCACTCATCGGAGGCCCTGCTGAATCGCACAGCTGTGGACTGTCGAGCATATGGACCGAATGGAGAGGCTCATCTAAACCTCTGACGGTCGGCTGAAAGGACGCAGAGACAAAGACGAAACGACTCCAGCTGAAGGGCCTGAAGCTGGAGTGGAAGAGAAACGAGGAATTTTCAGTGTCCTTGCATTGACTCACACATGGCTCAACTAACCAATCACAAAACAGAAGGACTTAGGTGGGAGCCAACCAGAAAGATTGATGATAACATTTAAATCTGTTTTTAATTCAATGAGCAGAAATATTAAAGAAAATACTTCCCAACAATTTATTTCAAATGTAAGGCCTATTTCGTTTGGGTCTTCTGTCCTCCTTTCCTAATTTCTTTATTTCCTTTCAGTCTCTGTCCTTCTTCTTTTTCCTATTTCCTTTGGCTTGTCTGTCCTTCTTCCTTACGTCCATTGGTTCATCCGTCCTCTTTTATCCTCGTTTCCTTCACTCTTTCTGTGCTTCTGCCTTTCACTGACTTTTCTGTTTCTTCACCAGTCTAAATATATTCCTCTTCTTCTTCTTAGATTTCTATTCAGAGGTTCATTTCTGCTGTTTCGGGCAGGTACTTGTTTGGCACACAGAAGGCAGCATAGATGAGCGCCTAGTCCGGTGATGTTCACAGATCGATTACTGGCGCTGTTCTTGTTCTTGTTGTCGAACATAAATAAAAGAATATTAATTCAAACAGATACACCTGCAGGGAGAGAGCGTCTTTAATTTTCTCAGGAAATGTAAAGAAACCATCACCTTATTTCCACTTCCTGTCGGGGACAGTTGGTCGCAGTGACACCGACTCCTCGGCGATGACGTTATCTCTCAGGTTTGGATCTGGGTCAGTGCATCTGCTTTCATAAATCCTGTAAACAAACACAAATGGCTGCTCGTTAAGAAGCCTCTCCACATCCCTTGGGACGTTTAATAGCACCATTTGTCATCATCGCGCCATTTTTCTGTTGATTACTTCAAAACAGGCCACGACTGTGACGCCGCGTCTGATTGATGAATGAGCATCAGAGAATGATTGATGAGTGAGCGATGCCCTTTAAGAACGACCGATCAAACACAGGAAGTATCCGAGTACTTTTACTTCACTAATCTGTACTTTAGTGTGATGCTACAGCGCGCCCTTCTCTCTGCCTTTAAGTGTGTTCATCTTTCTTCCTTTCCTTTCTTCCTTCTCTGCTTCTGTCCTTCCTTTCCTTATTCACCTCATGTTCTTCACTTCATCCTTGTTTTACTTGTTTCCTACATTTCTTCCTTTCCTTTTTCCTTAAGTCTTTCTGACCTATTTTGTTGTTGTATTTCCTTCATTCCTACTTTCTTTTTCCACTTTCCAGTGGTTCTTCTTCTGTTTTTCCCTCCCTTCTCATTTCCTTTCATGTGCCCTTATCATTTTTGTTTCTCTTCCTTCTCTCGTTCGTGCTTCTTTCATTCCTGCTTTATTTGAATTTGACTTCTTCTTTCTTCCTTGTATTTTACATTTATTCTCACAGAGCTTCAGACTTAGTCTGATCTGTCGGTTTGATTCTTTGTGTGAGTTCGGAGACATTTACATTTTACTGAAGTATGACTGTGGCAGCCATATTTGTCTTTCACTCATCTTTCCAACCAAGAGGCAGGGAGGCGTTACTGAACCTCATTTCCTTTGGAATGACCCTAATTATGCAGCCAGGAAATCTAAGATAATTAGCTCTCGGTATTTGAGATTTGGTCCTTAACTTTTCAAAGATGAGGTCAGTGGACTGCGTCAGTTTCCCCTCCAGAGGAAACTGTGGTGAGAAGTGTCAGTGATTTTAAACTGCTGCAGATCTGCATGACTTTATCTGTTCGCCATGTTCACCCGTCGGCTCCCTCAGCTCTGCTGTTTGAGGTGAATGCTTCGATCAGACCCAGCGAGTCGAGGTGATCTGCATGAGCTGCTCCCATTTCTCCGGCTTTGTATCAGCAGCAGAATAAACATGAGCTCTGACCCAGAGTGACGGGAGGCAGTTTGATTCTCTGCAGTGACTTTCAGAGATGTTTTATTTACAGCGACCTGGAGTCAAGTGGCAGCAGACAAAAACCGATGGTACATTATTTTGGCTGCAGTGTTTTCAGCGTGCATTTCTGCCTTCAAACAGGGACAAAATCTCCAAAGCAGAAAGAATAATAAACCTTCACCTTCCTTTGGTAGCCAAATACACTGGAGACTGGAATAACCAGTAAAGAAGCTGTGAAAGACGAGTGATAGGGGCTGAAGTCGATGGAGAGAGCTCGAAAGTGACAGTCAGCTGGTATTCGGCTAAATCTACCATGGTTTAAAAAATAAAACCCTCTGTGAGCCTGAGGAGTCGCAGAGATCGGGTGAAATGTTTCATTAACGTGTGATCAATCAGTATGGTCAATTAGCAAAAACACGAAATAGCCATGAAAAGAAATCATTTGTTCGTGTTCATTGACATCAACTGTCATGTTTTTTTTAATGAAGGCACAGATTCGTTCGTTGGATTTTAACAACAACCCACGATCTTTTAAAACTTGTTTCAAATTAATAAAAATGTTAAAGATACCAAATGAAGCAGAAATTTGTCGGGTGCAGGAGTCAAAATTGTTTAACTGGAAAATTATTAACTCCACCCAACCTTCACCCTCCAAATGTGGAGTTTTTCCACCCATTGAATGTGGACAATATTCATTTCGCAATATTGGAAACAGATCAGTGCATCTGAGACCAGACGGGTGAAAAATAAAGGTTCATGTACAGGAACATAAATCACTAGTTTGGAGGTTGTGACGACCAAACGAACTGCTGATCCATAAAGCTTCCAGTCGAGTTTTGTTTTTATTTTTCTCTGTTTTCCTTCAACCCGTGTTTTTTCACGGCGCTGCAGGCTTGTCTGGACTTTTCTAAGTTTTCTTTAAAAGAAAGGAGCTTTACCCTGCCTACGTTTGCTGCTCATCTGCAGCCACTTTGCAACCCACCTTTACCTCTGTTTCAGCCTGCAGACCTCAGAGCCGTATTACCAAATATAAATTCTTGCTTATGTTAATAATAGCTTTGTTTTGACTAAAGTAGCTTCGTGTTTTGTTAACACTAAACTGCATCTGCAGTTCGTTTTAGACTTTTTCAGGATGAAGTCTCAGACTTATTTGTTTACCTCTCATCCAGCCGGCTGTAACGATACCTCCAACATGAAGTTTGTTTTCTAAACAATCAAAAATAAAAACAAAACAACTGAATATGCCTGAAGTTATTATATGCTTGTGGTTTGAGTTTGCATTTAAAGTAATTTCATTTTTTCCGTTTTGTTATTCCCGGTCAGTTTTTCCTCCTTTGTAATTGTTTGTCCTGCCTTCAGTGGGTTTACCTGTGTTGAAATAATCTCCCCAGTGTCTAATTAGCCCCCCTCCTGTGAGCACGCCCGTGTTCCTCCGAGTGCCCAGACTGTTTTTGTACTCGGAGTTTCCAGACGTCTCCTGGCGCTGCTTGTTTTTCATTACTACTGTTTTTTTTCTCTTTTTTTCTTCTTTAAATGTGACCATAATTTTAAAAAATTACGCTATAATCAATGAGAGCTAAATCTAGTGATTGAGACCACTCAGAAAAATGTGTACTGATGTCATAGATCAATAGAAGGTCATTAGCTCATAGTTACTTTGAGTTACTTTGGGATCTGAATTTTATTTTTCCAATGACCAACAGAATTAAGGCGCTAACATATGTACTCCTCCACAAAACATAGACGAGTCCCCCCACCAGGACAAGACATCTGTACATCTGCATCTTAAGGTCAAAGGTCAAACAATCCAGTTTTGATGTAATCAATGCATTTAAAATATACACATTTTAACTCCACATTTCTTAACTCCAGCTGGCTTCTGTTGTCTCAAAGTTGAGATGAGTTTAACTTACTCTACCTTATCAAATTTAATTTGGCCCATTTCCGACTTTCAGGTGTTTATCACCTTCCTGCTTCCCCCTCTTGTCTCCTCATCATCAGCAGCCTCAGTTAAAAAAAATGTAAAATAAGCACAGATCACAGGAGTTTTAAGTCACTGAAATGAGTGAACTACAGGGTGCAAAACACTCAAAGGTTTACCTTACTTATCATCTCTACCAGCTAATGTGACTTAGCTGGTAGAGATGATAAAGTGACAGTCTGACCTATCAGATCCCCCGAGATGAAAACCAAGCTCAACATAAGGAGTGTGATCTATTTTTAGGATGAACGACGTCCTTGTTCAAATCATTGAACACTCATAAATCTTTATCAAGCAGACACAGAAGGAGAGATTAAAACAGAGCTCCACTGATCTCGTCCAACCTCTGAATTCAGTCCCGTGAGGCCACTGAGGACTTCATGGTGGGACTGTACGAGTCGATTTGATTGGCGCTTCACAAGGACTGAGAGAAACTCAAAGTCAGCACTCGGCTTGAGTGTGATGCATCCAGCAGGTAGATGTTTTCCTGAGAATTCAGCATCATCTCTGCAGCTTATTGACTCCTCGGCTGCTTTAGGAGACTCTCTGATGTGGGTTTGCTGCTGTGGCTTTTTTAAAGCTAATTAAAAAATATTCTATAATTAGCTTAAATGAATCTGATTAGTTTGACTAATTATCTCATTTTGTTTGCTCAATCAGGGAGTGAGTAAACACTCAAAGTAAGTGAATCACAAAAGTCAAACCGGGCCTGTGATTGAGTCTTGTGACTGAAGACCTCTGTTTTTACAGTAACTAAATGCTAGCTAACATTAGCTTAGGCACTACCTAATGGTCATTTATTAATGGTCATCAACAAATAACAGGCCTTTAACACAACACAAACTCTACATAAAGGCCTAAAAACAAGCACTCATGAGGCTTTAGATAAGGCTTATGTGTGCTTTTGTTAGCAATAAAAGGTACACATGCTAAGGTTAGCCTGCTAGCTAAAACGTTGAGTTTTAGTATTCAATTTGTTAGCAGGTAAGCTAATAATAGCACCAGCCAAAGGAAGGAAGTTTTATCCACAAATACTGTAAAAGTTGATCAGAACTCCCAGATCTGAAAAGTGAAGCTAACACAACAATGTTTAAACATGGTTTTTAAATTTGTTTTTTTACTAATGGTGATATCAATAGTGGCTAAAAGACTCATTGACCCCACTGGCAGCCATTTGTCACTAGGGATAAATTTCACCAGGTGGTTGGCAGAAACTTCTTTGTGATTGCTTTGATTGCTAAAAATATTGCTGGGGTCCTAGTTTGAATGGAAGCGACAAACTTGTGTAGAAACACCGTCCAGCTACTGTCCAATCTGTAGTGAAACTGAAAATACTGAAGATAAGAAATCTGAACCCTGATTCATCCATCGAGTGATTGGGTAAATAAGACTAGAAGTACCAGTCCATCTACTAATCTGTCCATGGTTTATTCTCATGAAGCTGTCTGAAGCTGTCTGGCACACACACATGCACAGATACACAACTACAAACACACCATGCGCCAGTACATCCAGGGGTCAGGATATCCCCAGTGAAACACCATGTTCTGCCTGATCAGCAAATCCCAAATCACAGCCTGAATATCTTTTTCCTGTCTCCAGCTGCTGGGCTGTCCTCGGTGGGGGAGGATGGAGGGAAAGGGGGAGGTGCTGGAGGTGAAAGCCATCACTCCCAACATGGTTTTCTGTCAGGATCGCTGCAAATGCCTGTAAATCTCACCTTCTGTCAGCTTTGAGAAGCAGTGTTGAGGTCAGCAGGGAGTCTCCTGGGAGACGGAGCATTCAGGGAAAATGAATCCATATTTCAGAATGCTTCCCAGATAAATCAATAAGGGCAGAATGCATTTTCCAAAGTCATCAATAAAGGTGAAGCCCAGTACTCTAACCAATGGTGAAGGTAGGAGGAGAAGATGTCTTTGTAGATGATAAAGACAGGAAGTGACCCGATTGATCAGTTACTTCATCAGTAAATTGTCGGGTATTACTCCGAATACAGAGTGAGAAACCCAAATCACATTTTTCATAAACAGACTCCTTGTACAGAAAAAGCCTGACAGACATGTCACATGAAGTAGAGAAAAGCTAAAGTTAGCCAGCTAGCTAAGCTGTTAGCTTTATCTACTGAAGTGTATCTGATAAAATGGAAATTTTACCCTCAGTGAAAAGCTATGATTAGCATTAGCATGATCTTCAGTTCATCAAGAGATCGTTTTTTGGATGAAACCCTGAGCTGTATTTCTTCTGGCTAATGTTAGCTAACACTAGCTTGCCTGACAATACAGATAAATTAAAAGCTAGCTAACAAACCAGATACAAAGCACATGACTGGATGAGGTTGGCTAATCTCTATGAAAACCTGCTCTGGAAAACAAAATCCATTTGTAAGGTAAAGTTTCAGGTTATTAACTCAAAATTTTGACTTACCTGTGACTTCATCGCATGCTTTATTGACGTTATACAGATAATCTGGTTATCATGTATGCAGGTCTTCCATTTACTCGTACAGCGTACAATACATACAATATATGATCATGAAACGCATCACGGATAACAACAAAACAGGCCACAGCTTTAATGTAACAGTTGTCTTCATTAGTTTACTCTAATTAATTTACCTGGGTTCAAAACCAGGGCCCAACCAGCTGGAGGGTGTTGGGTTCAAACCCGTCAGCTCATGTCTGCTCACAGGATCACAGGTGGGATCGGCTCCAGCGTCTGTGACTGAACTGGTTCAGAAAATGGATGGTTGGATAATTTAACTGTTTGATAAATCAAATCTGATCACTCTGAACTGAAGTGAGTGTCTAATAATAAACTCACCCAGGTAAAGAGTAGCTCGTTTTTTCAGTTTTGTAAAATTTCATTTCCAAAGCAGAAGTTTCAGATATTGAAGTCCTAAAACTCCCTGTAACATTTAAGTGAGTCAAAGAACTGCAGCTGTCAGCCAGCAGTGAACACCAGGCTCGCTCCGCTTCATAGCAGCACGTCAATGATGTTCGACTGTTTGCAAACGTCTTCCCACAGATCCTCTCATCTCGTCCTTGTGACTGCAGTCATTACCGCCGGTCCTGCTGCTGTCCTTTCCCACCAGTGTTTGCATATTACTGAGCAAATTAACTGCCAGAATTGCGTCGTCGGCACTCTTTATTGAATCTCGTTGGCAAATTGGATGTTAGGAAACCTCAGGGGTGGTATCAGCACCGGGCATAGCTGAGGCCGACACAGGGAAGGTGGATTAACGGAGAGAGTGGAGTTTAGGTGGGATGACCTCATCATTCCTGCCACATAACCTCTAATAACAGTAAACCATTCGTCCACATAAACAGATAAACTAATTAAATCTGAACTTTAGGTTTTAGCTGTTTCAATTTTTAGTCACAAAACTGAAGAGAACTGAAGGCATTTTGTATGATTGGAGATCCTATCCTAGGTCCTATCCTAACTATCCATCCTTTTACTTTTGGACATATTTCAGTATCTGCAGTGGCTTTTTTGAGCTTTAAAACTAAAGGATTTTACCTTGTAGCTGTACTCTGTCTCCTTTAGTTGGGTCATTGTTTGATTCTGGCCTTGTGACGCTTTATTTATCGCATATGTCAAACGCTCTATAAGCTGTTCCAGGCACTAGACCATTTTCTCAAAGACCAGTGCCTCTTCTTAGTGCGAATCTCCATCATTTTACCGATTCCTGCAGAGCCACCAGGTCCAGTCCCCTCTCATCAGTCACTCGTGACCTTATCACAAAGAAAATGGATGGAAAGACCGTTTTCTCTATCAGGAAACTCTTGATTGCCAATCACAGCACAGATTGGACGGCATGCTTCACTGATTTGTCCAACAGGAAGCTAATGGAGCTTCCAGGAGCGTTTCACCACCTCACCTCATACACACAGACTAATAGTGAGCCTGGAGGTGTTGGTGGCATCTCAGGGTGTATTTATGTCACTTCCTCCTGTGGAAACACTGCTGGCTGTCCCAGAAACAGGACTTTATAGCTAGATGCTTACTTTTGCCACTACTCTCACTGGAACATCAAAAAGCAGGATAGAAATCTGGTATTTCATAGTCTGTTGTTATGGGTCAGACCTCCTGAGGAAGCCACCTGGTGTGGATATCGATGGACTAGACTGGACTCATTTCATTCACTTGAGTCGGACTTTCTGTCTGTGTGGAGCTGTGGATGATTGAAATGGTAAAGACTGTGTCTCTTCTATTGATTTATCTGTTTAACTCTGGCCCCACTCAAGAACTGGACTCTTCTTAAACCCGTCAAAGCCATGTGGTCACTCCCGAGCCTGCCACGTCTTCTTTGGCTGACTTTTTTCCTGCGGATTCAGTCGGACTGTTTGATTTCCGCCCAGCTCCACTCGACATGTCGCCTCTAATGGGCATCGACGGCGCTCTGTGTGCCTTATTGAACAAACTATTTGAAGACGAATAGGAAGCCGGTTGTGTTGCAGATCTGTATCTGTCGGATCATATCGAGTTAACATCGATCTGGTTGCGCTCGCTCCAGGATTATCTCTGTCCTCTGGATAACTTTGAGGAGAAACGCTCCAGTTTAATTCAGAGGACAGGAATGCAGGAAGGAAAAACTGTGACGAGTCAGAGAAACGTGTGACAGCCACATGTGCAAGCGCTCAACTATCACTGGTGGTGGTCAGAGGGCCCGGTGGCACCAGTGTCCGGCAGCCTCGCCTCTGTCAGTGCGCCCCAGGGTGGCTGTGGCTACAATGTAGCTGCCATCACCAGTGTGTGAATGTGTGTGTGAATGGGTGGATGACTGGATATGTAAAGCGCTTTGGGGTCCTTAGGGACTAGTAAAGCGCTATACAAATACAGGCCATTTACCATTTCTTTCAGGTCAATTCGATAAAGCTCTTCAGGCTGTTTGGCTGTGAAATATTGATGCTGTTATGATTGTGAAGCACTTCAGAAACTTCTCCGAGTTGTCGACACCGGCTAATGGCAATACAACAGGCCATGAATGATTCAAGACTCAGGAATGGAAGGGTGGAGGACTGGAAAAGAATCTAAACGGTGGAGCAATCGATGGCTTTTTGAGCTCCACGCCTACATTTATGTAAACATGTACAGTAAAGGATCCTTCCCCCAAATATCCAAATCCATATCTTCCTCGAGATACTAGTCTTACCAGTTAATTAACTCTGCAGTGGCCAAACAAATTCACTAACAATTTAACCCCACAGAAAAACGTATACAGTTTCCTTTAATCTCATTTTCAACCATTTTTGTGCAATATCGAGTTAACCCAACTTATCTGTCAGTTGAGCTGCTTCATCTTCGTCTGCCTTGAAGCTTCTTTTCTGCACTTATTTTTAGATTTGAACCATTTTACATCAATGACCCTGATGAAATACTGCAGTAAATACTTGATTGGATTAGGCTACAGTAAGTTAAAAACCAAGAAGCCTTTATTTGGACTCTAATTGCACGACTCGCATCTTAACATCAACGCCTGTAGTGTTGCGAATTATGCAAATGATAACATGTTCCAGAGGTTCTTATTATCAGTGGCTGTCCCGTGGCTGCTGTGAAGCTCTTGGATGAGTTGCTTTGAAATGACCCCATCACACCCGAGCTGAGAAAGAACAAAATAATCTTTTGCAGAGCTGATGGTGGCGAGTAATGGGCGCTCTGGATAAATGTTAATTGGCTGCCTTCCTGCGGCTGAGTTTGCTCAGCGCAGTTTGGGGTCGTATATCATAGCTGGGCGGTTAACTCCAGTGTACCTGGAATCCAGCCACAGTGTGATCGACTCTACAGGAGCATTTAAATAGCCATTTGTACGTGTGCATCCAATTAATTTGAGCTCTGGAAGCTAAATATAAGTGTAAGAGTAGCAGTACGAGCTTTTTAAAATGCAGCATTAGACCGTGGAAAACTGAATATTTAGGTGGTAGGGCACAGAATGAGAATTAGGGGATTCATCAAGTGGAAATGACAATAAATAGTTTATGCTCTCATTTTATTATAGAGGACAACTAATATGTTTTTATTAAGGCTGAAACAGGAGCTACTGAACTGCAAAGAGAGTTTTTCTTTCCTGTTTTAAAGCTGATCTTGATGTATTTAGCGTTCGTGTCATTAGTCACACAAATGAAGGAGGATTTAACTCTTATCATTACTAAATTTTCTCCAGCTAGCTGAATGTGTTTGATGTTTTGTGCTGCACAGGGGGCTCTATTTCATCCACTGACCCACCTTCACCCCTGCCTGTCTTTGTGCCTCCCTCCCCCTCACCTCCAACCAGTCGCAGCAGATGGCCCCGCCCCTCCCTGAGCCTGGGTCTGTTGGAGGTTTCTTCCTGTTAAAAGGGAGTTTTTCCTTCCCATTGTTAAGTTTGTACTCATAGGAGGTCCTATGATTGCTGAGGTTTGTCTGTATTATCTTGGGGTCTTAAAATATTAAGCGGCTTGAATTGATTTGTTGCTATATAAAAAATGAATTGATTTTGGGCCTTTATTCTGTTGTTCAGAGGCTGGAATATGAAGCCTTAAATACTAAAATTCTTCTGTTACTCTAATGTCCTCTAAATGTGAGTCATTCCCCATAGACTCCAATGTTAAAATTTCCCAGCCTGCTGCAAAAACAGATTAGACTCTATGGACAGTTTAACACCTGTACAGGTGGTGATACACTTCTGTTAAGGGTGTGGCTCATTTGATTGACAGCCCAGTGTGCTTCTGTTGCATCCAGTCCTACTCCACAGTAGAAGATACTCTGTTGCAACTTGATCAGATCGCTGGTATCTTGTTTTTCCCTGCCTTGGTTTTAGGCCTGACCTCTGCTAACTTAAACTACTGCACCGCTGAGTCACATTTGGTGTTTTTTAGAACAGTTACCTGTCAATAATATGTCAAAGAAGTTTTGGTGATCAACCTGCTGTGACTTGGCAGCTCTGTTTGTTTTTGTGTTTGTTGCTCACCATCTTAGTTTGTAGTGTAGCTTGCTAATTAGCTAGCTAGCATTAGCTGATAACCTAGCTCGTCACCTTCTTATCTCAGTTTGTTCAATTCTTGCTCCAGAAAACCAAACCAGCTGCTGTTTTATACACTCTATACTCTCTGTACTTTGTTCTCTGGCTTTCATGAAGCTTCCTGATATTTTAAGTCAGATTACTGCAGCTGGTAAGTTTCCCTCCTGGTACGAGCCGTGACCCACATACCACAGCTGAGAAGGCTTTGCTCCATCCCAGATTTCCTGTTTTCTTACTTTAATGTTAGTGGTAACTAATCGAGGGCACTGGTGACTCCTATTGTGGATGTCTGTGGATAGTACGTTTTTGTTTTTGTTTTTAAAGTGTGATTTATATTGTTTGTTTGTTTGTTTGTTTGTTTGTTTGTTTTTTTGGGGGGGGGGGGGGTTGTTTCATTCAGTTTCAGGGGTAGCAATCATTAACCAAGACATACAAGTCTTTTATGTGATTTTTTTTTTTTACTTTTTCTATCTTTTTTTCTATTGTTTTGTTTTTATTGTTATTGCTTATTTGTTTATTGATTTATAGGGATTACATCAGGCTATGATTTTGCTGTTTCCACTGCAGTAATTGATTCATGCAGCTTGTTTAGAAAGTCAGACCTTTTAACACCATCATGTAAACATCACTTGGTGACCTCTGTGCAGCTGTTTACAGTCAACTGTTACTCATTTACTGTGCACGTTGAAGTGTTCAGCTCTGTAATGGTGACTCACATCCTGCTGGCTCACAGGTTAAACATGACAATCACATGAGTGAATAAAAATCTGCATTAGCGTTTGCATGCAGTACCAGGCTGTGGTTTTTATTTCACTGGTTATTTACTGATGATGATCAATGATGCTGCTGCATAGCTGGATTTTTAATAATCATGTGACCACCAACCAGCGCGTACTCGAGCACAAGGTGAACAAATGTGATAACAGCCTCGCTTTACTTATTACACTACAGGTCCAAGAGGTGATTTATCACCCTGGATGCTGCTGTGTTTGGACAAAGAGAGTGCTTTGCTTAAGGGCATTGAAAATTGATGCCACCTGTTAGCCTGCTAACTGGCGTCATGATAAATATGCTTGAATTTGTTTAATTAATTCTCGCTTCCACCTTAAAACCAAAACTGGCTGATCTGTCTGCGGCGCTGCCCCCAGGCTCTTAAATCCAGCATCATGTCGAGCTCTGCTGCTCATGATTGTACATCAGCTCTTGTGTACAGACCCTCCTACGTTCTTCCTCCTACAAGCCTTCTACAGGGGAACAATTGTCTATACCTTTTTTTTCTGTCATATTGTTTATCCTGTTCTTGGAGGCTGTTCATATTAAAAAGTTATTATTGTACGATATTATCGTATCAGGTCAGGGTGTGTAAAGGAAATCCCTATGAGCCAACAGCTCAGACTGGAGCCGGCTCTAAAAACTCAGCTTCACTCAGTTTTTTCTACTTCTGGTGCTGTATGATGTCATAGAGATCCCACCAACCTGCTGTTCCAATGTGTTGTTTAGGGGCAGCCAATCAGAGGACATTTTTCTTAAAGGCAGAGGAGCTAAGCTATCTTTCTGGAGCTGGACTGAGCAGAATAGGTCTCCTTTAATTGTGCTGCTTCACTTGTGCTTTTGTAGTTGTTATATTTCTAATGTAATGTCCTTTAGATCAGCTCCTATAGTTTTCAAATGTGCTGCATAAATACAGGTGACTTAAACTGACTTTGTTGGTTTGTCCATTGAAATTAATGGCAATATTTTTTCCAAACCAAACCCTTTTTTTAAAGCGCTGTGTGCAGATTTCACTGTAGCAGTGGGAGGTTGTCAGTGAGCCTGCTGGCTTCACAATTATCTCACAATTTGTTTAGTTTAAAAGAAAATTCTGCTGTTTTTCTGATGCTGTGTGGTTAGCGGGCCTGCTCGGTGGAGATTAG
This sequence comes from Maylandia zebra, assembly GCF_041146795.1. Classification (NCBI taxonomy): domain Eukaryota; kingdom Metazoa; phylum Chordata; class Actinopteri; order Cichliformes; family Cichlidae; genus Maylandia; species Maylandia zebra. The sequence goes on from NC_135184.1 coordinate 3,287,963, forward strand.
TCTGAATTCAGCCAGTTCTGAACGACTCATCTGCCAGGCACACATTCATTATGCAACAGAGAGCCTGCAGTACAATCGCTGAAGTTAAACCGATCAGCACGAGCAGCAGGATGAACGCTCCTACCCGGTTAAATTAAAAAGGCGGAACGGAAAGAAATGAATTTTGCTATATATGTGCTGTAATTTAGCCTCATTTAAATGAAACTCTGTGCATGCAGTCAAATTAAAACAGAAATTAACAAAAAATCTGACGTGTGCTAATAAAATGTTTGTTCTTAGTATCTACACTGTTTTCTGATCACTGCGGCGTGCTTTCTGTATGTTTATGTCACATTGTTAAATAAGACTGTATAATTTTTCATTTTTAGACCTCATGTTACAGTAAGCAGTTCCAGACCTCCAGTGTTCCTGCTTTTTAATCATAGTGGTCTCGGTTTAGATGTGTTAAAACATCAAATATTCTCCGTTTGACTTTATATTTTCATTGTCTTGTGATTTCCATCTTTCATCCAGTTACAGCTTTAAGTTTTAGTTTGTGTTCAGATGTGTCTCGTTCCCCTCCGTGTCCACTTCCCCCTGAAGACTTGATGTGTCCTAAAGGTTCAGTCAGTGCTTCTCTCGTGGTCTGCAACCACAGATTCATGACAACAAGTTTGATGAGGATGTTTTTGTTGGGTTTTTTTAGTCTTTATCCTGGAGTTACTCCTGCAGGTTTGAGTAAATGTGATATAAGCACATTATAATGTAATTTATCCCCCCGTGCATAAATTAAAGGGAGACGTGGCCCCCTCTAGTGGTGACAGTAAGACTGTGCAGTTTCACTCTGAGTGATTTTTTTCCTGCACTCTGTAGTGTTTGTGTGTCCTGCACATGAGTGTCGTGCATTATTGTAATTGAATGTTTTTCCTCTTGTGTGTCTGCAGGTTTTTAATCGTTCTGGGCTGTTTGATTCTGGCCATACTGACCACATTCAAGGAACACGAGAACGTGTCGGCACACTGGCTGGTCATACTGGTGAGATTTCATTTCTTCATTTATGTTTGTATCTTTTTTTTTTTATATATATATATCGTTCCACTAAAAAAAAAAGCTTTTTTTAATGTGTATCATCAGACGCATGTTTCACTCAAATCAGCAAATTTGACCTTTAAAAAAAATGTCAAATTCAGGGGTCGCAGGGTGCTGGAGCATAAAATCTGGTACTTGCATTTCACATTTAAATAAACTAAACTCAGCTGATATAAATACTTATAATATAAATACTTCACTGTTTTAAAAAATAAATAGTGTAAAATGCAGATACACAAACATTAAAAGGACTGAAATAGGACTGATAGTAATGAGCAGCTGTAAAACATGAGTAAGTAAATCAATAAATGGTTAGAGGACATTTTTTTAAAAAGTACAAAATAATAAATATATTAGATTAAAGCAGGAAAATGTTGATTTAATAAAAGGACTGCCAGAAAATTACAAGAAAATCTCCAAAAATGAAGCGTCCGAAGGAAAAATGTACAAAATAAAATTGAAATCCAATTTTTGGTTGAAATCATTCCCACCTGGACAGTTTCCGTTTGCCCTTCTGAACAAATCAGAGCTTATTTGGACAAAACAACACTTCAAATATTCAATTTTCTCTTTTTTTTAATCTTGTTTGTTGCTTCACGACCGAGAGAGCAGATGTGGAGTGGGTCCAAAACAGGATGTAACAACAAAGAGGCAGATTCAGTAACACTGAAAGATTTCACTGAATTTGAATCGTTATTGATGTAGCATGCAGCTCGTATCTGAGCGAGCTGTGAATGGGTTTTTGACGTGTCCTTGTGCAGGAGACGTTCGCCATCTTCATCTTTGGAGCCGAGTTTGCGCTGAGGATCTGGGCGGCCGGTTGCTGCTGTCGCTATAAAGGATGGAGGGGCAGGCTGAAGTTCGCTCGCAAACCCCTGTGCATTTTAGGTAAGGTCATTAAAGGTTTCTGAGCATTAAACATGGAAATCTGCTGCTGAACATCCTGTTTGGTGAACGATGTGTTACTGGGAGCTCGTCAGTAAGGAAGGCTTACCGACACGTCTACAGGGGGTTTTGGATATAAGTAAATCAGAGGCAGGAAACTCCAAGCCTAAGTGTGTCCTGCAGGTTTTAGATCTCACCCTTCATTACCAGGCCTCTGGAGAACTTCAGGACATGTTGTGGAAGTAATTTAGCCATTTAAATCAGCTGTGTTGGATCCAGGACACGTCTAAAACCTGCAGGACATCGGGCCTCGAGACCTGGAGTTCCCCACCCCTGAAATTAATAATGTAGAGTTTGTTTCCGTCATTTTCTGGCACCTGTAAATGTCAACTTCGACTTTCAGTGAGATCTGCAGGTGTTCACAAGAGTGAAAATCAGGATTGTTTCAGTTGTTAGACCATACAGAGTGTAAAGGTGGACGTAGCTACTGTGACGTAAATCTTTACATAGCAGCAAGATGTGCTCCGTCATAATGTGTTTTTGATGCGATGCTGCAGCACGTGGGTGTCAGTTTTCCTGTAAAACAGCTTTTTCTTTTACGTTTTCTGGTTTTAATGACAGCAGCTCTGCAGATGAAGATGAAGCGACTCTCACTATTTTGCAGACTTCTCTGCAGTTTTTGGGAAACGGTTTTGGATGATGATGATGAGTTTTCGATTTCCTGCAGATGCCTTGACCTATAAACACAGAAATAGTCTTCCAGGACAAGAATTACAGCTTGTGATGCCATGAAAGGCTTTTTTTTATTCATCACCAACCTTTAAAATCTGATCCAGGCTCTAAAAGCTTTAGACAGCTCCTCTGTTCAACCATCCAGCTTGGTGTAATAACCAGCGTGCACTGACGAGTGGTTAGTGAGTGAGTCTGTGTGTGCAGTAACACAGTGCACACAGGGAATATACTTTATGTTAATAATACCCTCCAAATATTTTACAGCTAATATAATGTGCTGTGCGGCACTTTGAAGGAAGAAGCATTCACATTAATTCTCCTTGTGTGTTAAAACCATTAAACGTATTAGGAGCATCTCATCGGCGTCTTTATGTTCAGCTCCTGTTAGGAACTCGTCGTCCCACAAAGACGACTGAATCAGCGTGTCGGGTCAGTCTCATTAACCATGTGAAGAAAGCTTTTCCCCGACAGTCTTTTACGCGAGGTTTTGTCTGCTGTGTTTTCGGCTCAGACATCTTCGTGCTGATTGCCTCGGTGCCGGTGGTGGCGGTGCGTAACCAGGGAAATGTGCTGGCCACGTCCCTGCGCAGCCTGCGCTTCCTGCAGATCCTGCGGATGCTGCGCATGGACCGGAGAGGAGGGACGTGGAAGCTGCTGGGCTCCGCCATCTACGCGCACAGTAAGGTAGGCGTGGACCCGAGCACACTTCCTGCTTCCTGACGTGTGAGCATTTTAAAGGAAGTTGCTGGAAAACATAATTATGGAAATGTGCACTTCTCTGGAAGGAGTCGGCTGTCGCTCTGAGACGACTGAAAGTGCTTGAAGTATCGAGTAAAGTGTAGTGAAGCACTCACATGAGCTGAAGATGTAAAGAAACTAAACTGGAAGCAATTAGAAAGTTTATGGGAGTTTGCAGGAACTGACTCAGATTTGAAGGTAGCCTCAGGTGGACATTAGAGGAACTGCGGCTGTTGGCTTCATTTCTCAGACCCGGAATCTGCTGCTCAGCTGTGAATGTGTAAATAATGAATTAGAACAGTCTTTTATTGGATTTAAAATAAAAAAATATCAGCTTCTTTCAAATATTTCCCTGTTTTCTGCAGGAGCTGATCACAGCCTGGTACATCGGCTTCCTGTCTCTCATCCTGGCGTCCTTCCTTGTCTACCTGGTGGAAAAGGATGACGCCTCTGTGAGCATGTCTGACCAGGAGAACCCCACGGCCCAGCCCAAAGAGCAGGACTTTGACACCTACGCTGATGCGCTTTGGTGGGGGCTGGTACGCGCATTAAAAAAAACAAGCTCCAAGTTTACGACTAGCACTGCACTCAGTGAATTAACATGCATATTGTTGAAATTTTGTTGCTGGAAACAAAAAATCCTGTCTTGAATTCTGCAAATTATTTGTCTGGAAATGATTTTGGCAGCTTAGAGGTGAGAGTAGATCTGGCTGCAGCTCGGTGGACAGATGGTGCCTGGCCAAATCATCAACTGCTAATATTTTGGCTTTAAATCAAATCTGGGATTTCTGCCAAGAGGACAGGAAAAAATCAGGTTTTAGTTTCTAGTAATGTGCCGGTGGAAAGCCTGAGGGTTTCCGGTGAATCCCGTTTGAAAGCTCGCAGAGCTCTGAGCTTTAATGAGGGCCTCTGGCAAGGGAAGCACCAATGCCTCATTAAAGCGACCGTCCTTCAACCAGAGGGGCCAAAAGTTCAAGCTCCATGACAGCGAGCATCTGCGCCGCCAGAATGTCCTTCAACAAGATGTTCCACTGTCACCGCCTGCTTTTCAGGGCGATCCTCTGACTCCGGGAAACACTGAAGAGCCCTTTAACGGATCGATACGAAGGTCACAGAGAGAGATGAGTCTCCACGGAAACATTACTGCTGAAACGAGGACGCCGAGGCTTTTGTGTCGAATTTTAGTGATTTAATTTAAAAGATTTTCTGCCTGTGTTTTATCTTCCTTGTGTTTTTCAGATCACACTGACCACCATCGGCTACGGGGACAAAACCCCAAAGACCTGGGCTGGGAGGCTGCTAGCCGGCACCTTCGCTCTGATCGGAGTGTCCTTCTTCGCTTTGCCTGCAGTGAGTGCGCTCTCCTCTACACACCGCTGCTGATGGTGCAGGGTTTCATTTAAGTCCGAATAAATCAATCAATACATACTCATGTTAGGAAATCTGTCTTGTATGAACTGCACAAGTAATTCTGACCTTTTTATTTATGAAGAAAAAATGTGCAACACAAGTTGATTGTAACACTTTAATGCTAGATTATTAGTAAGTGTCGCCTCTTTCAGTATAAGAAAACAGTCAGTTCTCTCCCGGGGCATCAGTTAGTGCCATGATATCAACCACTGGTGTCACTCGTTTATACACCAGGCGTCCTCTGGTCCCGGGGTTATGATGTGTCACTCTCTACCTTCTTACTGTGCAGGGCTATTGTTAATAAAGAGCCTTACTTTACACCCACAGTTTACCGACACTCGACCAAGTGAAAGCAGGTCTCAGTGGGACTCGAACCAGAGCCTCCACATTCTGGAAGCATCAGTTACTCTGCGATGAGAACATGTGGGTAAAACATGTTCCCACTGAAGGTTATCAGCTGTAATCAGTCCCATGGATACAGCTAGCAGAGCACCGCCCTGCACCTCCTTAATGACCAGGAGGTCATGTGTTTGCATGTATGTGATACATGAGCAGCCGAGTGAATAAGTACGTGTAAAACATCTGCTTGCGTTGGTTGATGTGGACAAAGGAGGACTTTTGAGCCAAGCTGTGACCTTTTGCTAACCCTCACCAAGATAAAGGCGAGGTGTTAACATTTTGCTCGGCACTGGCGTCCCGCAGCACGGCAGGAGCACTGAGCGACGTGTTTTCTGTTTTTATGGCTGCAGGGTATTCTGGGCTCGGGCCTGGCTCTGAAGGTCCAGGAGCAGCACAGACAGAAGCACTTTGAGAAGCGCAGACATCCGGCTGCAGGCCTCATCCAGGTGAGACGCTACCTGACGGCATCGGCATCTTTCTGCGTGGTCCAGCTGAGACTTTCTATGTTTTCTGGACTCAGTTAAGCTGAGCGCTGTTATAACTTCTGGTTGATCTCCTGTCTTCCCATCTCAAGTCTGCCTGGAGATATTATTCCACCAATCCAATCAGGGAAGACCTTATTGCCACTTGGAGGTTTTACGAAACTGTCATCTCTCTTCCCTGTTTCAGGTAAGTACCACAAAACATAACAGTCACTTTTATAGTCCTCGTGCATTACCTTAAGTTAGCAAACAACATTAAATATGTTGTTTTTTGTTTGCATCTGCAGATTTAACACTAAGTTGATTGACCTGGAGAGTTTTACTTTTAGATTTCTTTGAGTAAGAAGCAAAAAAACTCAAATTAAAATTTTCATTAAAGATTAAACATAAAAGACGAATCAGCAGTTTGCACTATTTTGGAACATCAACCAAGAAAAATGCACTCGGTGGATTTCAAACTGAGGATTTTTGTCGTGCTTTGGTCCTCTTCTGACTTTTAGTCTTTATCAAAGGATATTTAAATCCTACGTTGCATGCAGATACCTGATTTTGATCCTTTCCTCTCTCCCCGTCCACAGGAAGGACACCTTGGAGGTCATGGCGAGGTAGGTCACCGTTTGGTGTCCATGCAGAGACACAGTTAATCACACAGAGCTGTGCCTAAAGTAAATGCTTTCTGACGGGGCTTTAATTAGCCCCACATGCTGGAGAGACTAATGAACATTTCCTAGAATATCTCACCCTGCCCGCCTTTAAATAGCTTCCTGTATTAATTCACCAGTCGGATAAATCTCGGGGCTAATGGCCGTGGGACGTATGAATTTTGAACGCCCACGCGTCCCTCTGCCTTCCACATCAGCTGCTTTAATGACATTTAAGCTGAGAGGTTTCTGTGGAAACCTATTAGCGAGTCCATTAGTTGTGTTTCAATTATGAGTGACAGTTTAGATCTTGTAATTAGGGCCTCAGAAGAGGTCTATGGGTTTGACTTTTCATTTTTCTCCGTCCTGCTGAGCGACATTAATGAGTCTCCACATCAAAAAGTGTTGTGAAACTCCAACTGAGGCTTTCGGTTTGAGGAGCAGATTGAACTTGAGCTGCTGCAGATGTGTCACCGCGGTTATCGACATATAATGATATAATGAGATAATTTAATCAAAGTCCTGCAAAAGACACAGAAGCTGCACAGACTGACTGAGTGGCATTAGCACATGTGAAGTCAGTGACACCTGTCTGCTCACCTGTTAGTCATAGCAGCCACTTGTCTAACCTTGGTCTTGGTTGTTTGCATATGGACACAGTATAAAAACAAATTACCCAGTGCACAGGTGAAAAGGTCTCACCTGCTTTGCACTCTATCCTACCCAAGGCCTCAGTCACACAGGCATAGAGACCACTCTGCGACCACCATCAACCTCTGGTCACTGGGCAGCTGGTGAGAGGTTTCTGGAAGATGGTGAAATTGGCTGCAAAGGGTGCTGCACCACAAACTTCCTTGAGATTGTTTTGGTTTACATTATTGTATTTTGCACAACTCTGTTGCTTGTGAAGCTCGCACACAAGAATTTCACTCACATGTGCTGTACCAATGTACCTGCACATGTGATGTGACAATAAAAGTGATTTGATTTGATTTTGATTTGATTTGGTTGCTGGAGCATTGCTGCATCTGCTTGTATTTTGCATGCAGTTCTGGTTTTTGGTGCACTTCCATGCAGAATACTAGCAGATGCAGCAATGTGACATTTCAAAGTAGCTGTAGCAGTACTCACAACTTTTACTTTGACGGCAAACATTGTCTGTCTGAGTTTAACCAATCAGCAAGCTGTTGGCAAGTGTTTGCAGACAAGTCTGCATCTTTCATGCAAACTATGGCTGAGCGCTAGCAACCGAAGCAATCACAGGGGCGTTTTCCAAGCAGCAACCTCCAGAAGCCTCTCACTGGGGTCAGGGGATACACCGGTCAGTGAGAGGCTGACCAGGGGATGCACCTTTCCCCAGTGACTGGTGGCTCCAAAGGGGGGGAACCAACTTCACTGTGATTGATGCCTAACACGTGTTTATACTTTTGTAATTGTGCTTAATATAGTCAACATGTAAGCTAGGACTTATACATTGGCATTAACCCTTTAAAGCCGGTCTGAGCGGACACGCTCCATTTTGCGTAACTATTTTTAAATCCCGGTAGCACTGCAACCACGTAAGCTAGCGCAATAATTTTTTTTGCATATGAAACCAGAGGAGTTGTACTTACATCTTATGCCATCAGCTTGTCCTCGGTCACAGTTTCCTTCCACATATAGCTTTGCAAAAACTGCATAAAAAGCACTTGCAGCAACAAAAACATAATATTCCAGAAACACGCTTTGCCGATCCGATCAGCTGTTTGTAACACTTCCTACGTCCATCAGCGTGAACTATCACATGTCCGCATGACCTGCCCAAAACCGGAAGTGACGTCGTTTTGCGGAAATGTCGTTTTTTACCATCGTGGCCTTATGAGCCTATACTGGTGTTTTTAAAAGTTATGTTTGACTTTGTCTTTCTGTGTCGTTTCTGGGATGCTGAGGACTCATATTGCACTGCTGGAAATATTTTATTTTGATGCATATGCTGTTATTTTGCAAATTTGCACTATAATATATTTTTTCGTTTTTCCTGCAGTGTATGAAAATTGGTGTATCTCAAAAATAAAACTATGAAGACACTTAAAATAAATTTCCTTTGGAGGGAAACTAGTTTGTGTATTTACAGTTTTGAGGGATAAGCCTCTTAAATTTCTCTAACTAGAAATATATGTTAAAAAATCAAAAACGATTTTAAATTTTTTTGTAGTTTATTGCACTTTTTTGCAATTTATGTAATTACTATGCACTTAATGCAGACATATCATTAAAATTTGGGCTATAATGGTTGTATTGATGTATAGCAACTTGAAATGCTCCAAAAATGGCTCCACAGCATGTAAAAATATACTATAAGCTCTGGCGAACTTGGTTCTATGGTAGGTCTTAAAGGATTAAAATGTTCAGAAGTGGAAATGAGAGCCAGTTTTAGTTGAATACACACACACACACACACACACACACACACACATGCACACACAAATGTAGAGTACATAATCAGCTAAAAGTTTGATTTCTTAAACTTAGGAAAAACTTTGCTCTTTGATGTCATCATTCAGTGCTGACAAACACATGTCAGAGCCATTATATGAAATGTGCTGTAGTCTTGCTAAACCTGCCATTTCGCATCAGCTCAGGTCAGCAGAGGTGGCGTTACAGGCTCATTACAGCGCAGCGTTCTGCTCCGACGCCTCCCGGCCTCTGTGTTCAACACGCTGGATTAAGTTACTGCTGCTAAAAGCTGAAACGGCTCTGATACACGGGCTGGTAGAGCAGAGCAGAGAGGTCGGGTCACCTGTTCTTAATGGCGTCTGTTTTATAGGCTGAACCGGAGGGTTGCATTACAACGATTACAATCATTTTTCTTGTATTTGTAGTATTAAGCGGGGACATAATTCAGATGAGACGGAGATGTGGAGGGAGAACAAGAGTGGAAAGAAATGAGGGTGCAGACGCTGAGTGATGAAGTCAAACGGAGTGAAAAGCAGGCAGTCAGAGTTTTAAAAGCCTTTTAGGATCAGCGGCTGGGAAATTAGCACTCTGACATTATCTTGTTGCGCTGAGCGAAGAGGTGGACGGCGGCCAGAAACTACAACAGTGCGACGATGTCCGACAAGAGGCCGATAAGCTACTTATTGTGTGTGTGTGTGTGTGTGTGTGTGTGTGTGTGTGTGTGTGTGTGTGTGTGTGTGTGTGTATCAGTTTTACTAGATGCATGATTCTCCTCCACCACAGTTCAGGTGTAAACTACGTCTTTTATGTGACATCTATGTCGACAAAGTACCTTTTTAACAATTTTAGTTTAAGTCAAAGGACTAGTCAGTGTCAGATATTCACTATTAAAATGTTTACACAACAAATATAAAACTCTAGTATGCACATGTACTTTAAGTATTTGTGACTGTCCCACGATGCACTCTTTTTCTTGCCCTGTGACAGCTGAGATTAGCTGCACTGTGCCTGCAACCATGAACTGGATGATTGGTGGGTGCCCAGGTAGCTGCTATACTTTAACTTTAGCTTTACTGATTCCAGAGGCAGCAGAAATAAACACAAAGCAAATCTTTGAGTTCTACCATCAGCCTGAATAATCTCAAAGTCCACGAAAAGAAAAGGGTCAATAAATCCGTCAAACTCAGAAACAGACAGGGAATAAACGGGAACGACAACAACAACGAAAGGGAAAGGCAGAGCTTTAATGCTCACACAGGAAATGGATATGGGAGGGTGACGAGACACAGCTGAAACAAATGTAAACAACAAGGTAAGAGTTTTGTGTTCAGAGACATAACATTTAATTGACACAGTGCATTAACAAAAAACAAGTATCAGAGACTAAAAACCTGATCAAGAGAATGGTAACAGAAAAACCTTCAGTTCGACCAAACACATTTGGAAAAACGAACATGTGTCGGACACTCTCTGCTTTTTTTGAGCTGTTAAAATCAGTAGTTTCACTTTTACCTCCAAGTAAAATGAGTCCCACCCATGTAACCTGGTGTATTCCCTTTGTTATCCTAACAACCAGGAAATAAGATCCATATTTGCAATAACTGAAATTATCTTTTAATATTGTCCCGCAGCTTTGTGCAGGTATTATGAACCAACATGTGTGTCTTGGGAAGGCAGAGCTGTGGGAGATAAGGAGCATCATTTTTTTCGCCTGCTGCGCTGCCTCATTTACAGAGATCCACGGGATAATCACATCCCATTTTCTGCTCTTTATTCGGCCGAGGAGCAGTCAGAAAGAGCTTCTCTCTTCCTTTACAGCTTCCTATTCTGCGGCCTCTCAGCGCCGTAATCTGCCGTCCCTATTCTGCCTCGAGGCCACATAGAGGCTCATATTGTGTGTCTGCTGTGGGAGCAAAGTCGCTGAGAACGCTCCACGTTTCAGAGGCCTTGTTTGGGCTGTTGTCAGCTCCGGTTACCCCGCCTCTCTCCCTCTTCCAAGGCACAGGAGTCTTATTTTACCCAGGGAGCTCTCGTCTTTGTGCTGCCAAATATTGTCAGCCATTGGACAGTAAAGGAGACCAATCTCCTCTCAGTTCTTTGAGTCTTCCTTCTGCCAGGAAAGCTGCATTGTTACGTTGCAGCAGCAGACCAGGAGAACTTATATTACACAAAAATCACAACAAAACTGATTGTGCAAAAAATTTCATTAGCATGCACTTGGCGACAGTGGGAAGGAAAAACTCCCTTTTATATCTTCAAACCTCCAGACTTAGTCCGGTTCAGGGAGGAGCAGCCATCTCCCGAGTACAGTTTGGGGTGTGGGAGAAAATGAAGAGAACAGGAATTGAGTGATGATCAGAAAAATTATATCAGTATTTAAAGTTTAAAAGAATGTGGCTTTAATCTGAATATCTGCCTAAACTTTTGGCTGCTTTGCTTCTTGAACGTTCTTCGGTGTCTGATCACACCCAGCTGGGTGATGTGTAAGACTTTACTTGCTGGTGCTCACATGCTTTCTCTTGGTCCATACTGTATTGTTTTCTCGTTTGTCCCTCTTCAGCCAGAAACTAAGTTTACTCGAGCGTGTTCGCCTTCCTAATTCAAGACCGTCTGTGGTGGCAGTAAAGAAGCTGACAGGAAACGCAGACTCCATCGAGGAGAGTCCCTCCAAGGAGCCCAAACCTGGTGGCTTCACTAACCGGGAACGCTTCCGCACTGCCTTCCGAATGAAGGCCAACACACTCCGCCAGAGCTCTGAAGGTTTGAAACCAAAAAAGCACGGATAGCTCAGAGAGCTTTTGTCTTCCATATTGGTCTAATCCTTTTTTTTACTAACGCAAAATTCGTAATGTGTTTTTCTCTCAGATGCCGGAGGTGTGGCAGATCCAGCCTTAGAGGAACGGGGTTTCCCCCCTGACATCCTCCTGGAAGAGATGATCCCCACACTGAAACTGGTCATCAGGGCAGTCAGGTTAGGGTCAAGAACTGGGCTCTGTGGTCCTTTAAAGTCATCATTTAATTGATTTAGACCCAATCAATTAAAGAGTATAAATTGATACTGATAAGAAGAGAAAAATGTCCTATACTGTGATGCGCAGATGGGTGTTATGAACAAGGAAATGTTTTCTGGTTGCTCGATTGCTTTGTCTTCAGTCAGTGATGTAGACTGACTGAGTAAGGACATTATGACATCACTGTTGGATTGGAGAAAGGAAAATGTTATGAAGTCTCATAAAACCCTGGACAGGTCATCAGTGACCTGCTGGCTGTAAAACGCTTAAATGCAGTCACATGGATTAGCTAGAATCCAAACGTACAGACTGGTCAGTTCTTCTTCACCTGCTAAACAAACTGACAGGACAGAAAACAGAACTTTGTAGTAACGAATTCAAAATGTTTATTTACACCTTAAAATATCAATAACAACTTTTGGTCAGTTTTCTGCACAGTATGATAGTACGATTGGTCCTCGCTGTATGTGCTTTCAGAAAACTCTGCAGCAATCAAAATTCAACACAGTGAGCTATGCCAACCACAGAGTGTGGCAGAACTCACACATGCTGACAGTGCATTGGTAAATCTATAGGCCACACAGCTGACATAATGCAGGAATTCAATCTAGTGCAAGGGCCTGCGAGATGAGTGATTAACCCTGTGAAAGTGCTGCTTCCTTCCACTCCATTATATCAGTGTTGAATGGGTTTCTGAATAGGATGCTCAGATCTGGAGGGTTTTAGTTTCAGGACCCAAGACTTTCTGCCAAACACTGGAGCTCGTGCAGCAGCAGTAGCTGACTCTGAAAGTAGGAGATCTGTAGGACAAAAACCGGAGCTCAGTGGGTGGCAGTGATGCAGGACTGAAAGATGCTGGGCTTACTATAATGCACCGGACAGAAAATGTCACGCACGGTTTCTGTGAAGGGGGCATTAATTACACATAACTGACAGATGTTACCTCTGTAACCATCAGTTTGTGGAGTCCTGTTATGAAGCTGTTAAGTGTTAGCAGCTCCAAATCTGATGTCATAAAGTTCTTTGAGGTAAAGAGGTGTCACTTACATTTAGTTGCTGGAAGAAAGAAATGGTGTATTGTTTTGTTTATTCACCAACTTGTCAAGCATACTGCTCCGAACTGTTATTGTGACAAGGAAGAAGAACCTTAAGGTGAAGACCAAAAGAAATGGCTCTTTAATACACGAGGACTCATTTGGATCCAGTAGGAGGTTGTAGTGTTGTTTTTTGGCATTTGAAGGATCCACTTTAAAGGCTTTCTGGAAATATCCAGCTGGGAGGAGACCCTGGACTAGACGGGAGGAATCATATGGTAATACCTGCCTTCCTCACAGCTCCAGTTTGACACTGCAGTGATGCTTCACAGAGTTTTGCAGATGCCACTTGGAAATAGTATAACAATCGTGATGAGTAAGCAGATACGTAGGCTACTCGTGATTGTTTTTGCTATTATTGTTGTCTGTGAAGGTTCTCAGTCATCCAGGTCATCGTAGTCAAAGGAGCTTGCAAAGAAAAGCGTCTGGACTTCTTTAAGTTACTTGAAGACGTTTCACCTCTCATCCGAGAAGCTTCTTCAGTTCTAAGGTCAAATGGTGGAGAGTCCCAGATATAAACCTAGTGGGAGTGACCCCCCACAGAGGGACAAAAGGACCCCCTGATGATCCTCTAATCGCCTGAGCCAAGGTGTGAAACTGGGCGTGGGTCCCAATCAGCCAGAGTTTCGGGTGAACTCATTGTGAAACCTGGCCCCACCTTATCATGCGAATTCCTGAGGTCAGATGGCCCAGGATGTGAGTGGGCGTTAAGGCGTCTGGGAAGGGATCTCAAAACTGGATTATAGATGGCAGAGAGTTGGTGTCGTAAACCCCGCCTCTGTTCAAAGATGGTCGCTCACAGTGGGCATAGATGGCTTCTTTCACTCCTCTTTCAAACCATCTGTCCTCTCTGTCCAAAATGTGAACATTGGCATCCTCGAAAGAGTGACCTTTATCCTTAAGATGCAGATGGACTGCTGAGTCTTGTCCTGTGGAGGTGGCTCTTCTGTGTTGTGCCATGCGCTTGTGAAGTGGCTGTTTGGTCTCTCCGATGTAGAAGTCTGAGCATTCCTCGCTGCACTGTACAGCATACACCACATTGTTAAGTTTGTGTTTTGGCGTTTTGTCTTTCGGGTGAACCAGTTTCTGTCTGAGCGTGTTGCTGGGTCTGAAATGCACCGGGATGTCATGCTTGGAGAAAACTCTCCTGAGTTTCTCTGATACGCCGGCTACATAGGGGATGACAATGTTGTTGCGTCTGTCCTTCTTATCCTCCCTCGCTGGTGTCTGATCTTCTTTTCTGTGCCTCTTTGCTGACTTTAAGAACGCCCATTTAGGATAGCCGCACGTTTTGAGTGCTTCCTTTACATGTGTGTGTTCCTTCTTTTTCCCTTCAGGCTTAGAGGGAACATGTTCTGCCTGGTGGTGTAGGGTCCTGATTACTCCAAGTTTGTGTTCCAGAGGGTGATGGGAGTCAAAGAGGAGGTACTGGTCCGTGTGTGTGGGCTTCCGGTAAACTTCGATGTTGAGTTTGCCGTTCTCTTCAATGTGCACAGTGCAGTCCAGGAAAGGCAGACAGTTGTCCTTTGTGTCTTCCCTGGTGAACTTGATGTTCTTATCCACAGCGTTAATGTGCGCAGTGAAGGATTCCACTTCTTGTGTCTTCAAGCAACTTAAAGAAGTCCAGACGCTTTTCTTTGCAAGCTCCTTTGACTGCTATTATTGTTCATTTTGCACCTGTTACAGAAAAGACAAAAATGGATGAAGAAGTTATTTGTGTTTGAGTGAAGCTGTTAAAAGTAACAATTTAACCTTGGAGTGCTTTCAGACTACGAGACTGTTGCACTGTTTTTGTAATTTTTCCTTGGATAACAAATCGACTGTGGTGTGTTTCTATTCAAGCTTTCAGCTTACTATTTGACTTTGAGCAGAAGCGATGAGGCTTTGGCTTGTTGTTGTACTCCACAGCCTCTGCACTGGTTCAGTTCCCATAATTAGTGTCTCCCAGTAGATAAACCGATAGAAACACGGGATCATATATCAATTTTTAGTTTTCCGCCTTAAATCTATTTAATAGTAACATGGTGCCAGTACTTGTGCTTAGTAAGTGTGGGCAAAGAAATATGGAGTGAATCTACCAATAATTGAGGAATTTCTGGTGGTCGCTCTTCCCACGGCCACTGGTGGCTCCACCGTGTCAGTGGAAAAGGGGTAAAAGACCGCAGACAAACATTAATTCAAATTCAAATTCAAATTTTATTTGTCACGTACACAGTCATACACAGTACGATATGTAGTGAAATGCTTGGACAACTGCTCGTGACCTAAAGAAAACAAAAAAGGAAAAGGCTATGAATAAGATAGGAAATAAATATGAAAAATTAAAAAGGGTAAATTTAACTAGGAAGGAATAAAATATAAATTAAGGTTAAAAATGAAATAACTGTACAACACAAATTAGAATGAAGGGTAAATTTAACTGGGAAGAATAAGATAAAGATAAATATATAAATTAAAGTTGAAAATAAAATAACTGTACAACAAAATACACAATATAGAACTATATAAGAATGTATGAAGAAATCTAAATATAAATAAATATATACACAATAACAGCAGCTGTACAAGTATTAACCGGAAATGAAGAATATAGTGACCAGTGTTGTGCAAAACCAAAGTCCAGAAAGTCCAGTGTGTGTGTAAGAACCATATGTGTGGGTCAGTACTGTGTGGTGGTGTGATTGAGAGACCGTATCGCCTGCGGGAAGAAGCTCCTCCTCAGTCTCTCTGTGTTGGTCTTCAGGGAGCGGAATCGCTTTCCTGACCTCAACAGAGAGAACAGTCTGTTGTTGGGATGGCTGAGGTCCTTCACCATCTTCCTGGCCTTGGTCCAGCACCGCCTGCTGTAGATTGAGTGCAGGTCAGGGAGCTCGGAGCGGATGGTGCGCTCAGCTGACCGCACAACCCTCTGTAGAGCTCGTCTGTCCTGCATGGTGCTGTTCCCGAACCAGGTTAAGATGTTTCCCGCCAGGATGCTCTCTATGGTGCACGAGTAAAAGTTCCTGAGCACCTTGGAGGGCAGTTGGAAGTCTCTCAAGCGTCTGAGGTGGTAGAGACGCTGTCGGGCCTTTTTCACCACAGTGTTGATGTGACAGGACCATGACAGGTCCTGCGTGATGTGAACTCCGAGGTATTTGAAGCTGTCCACTCTCTCCACTGGGCACTCGTTGATGACGGGGGTCTGGTAGTTCCTCTCCTGCTTAGTGCTGAAGTCCACTATCAGCTCCTTTGTCTTACTGACGTTTAGAAGGAGGTTGTTCCTCTGGCACCAGTTCTCCAGATTCCTAATCTCCTTCAGGTAGGCCGTCTCGTTGTTATCAGAGATCAGGCCCACCACGACGGTGTCGTCAGCAAACTTGATGATGGTGGTGGAGCTGGTAGTGGCCACACAGTCATATGTGTACAGAGAGTACAGCAGGGGGCTCAGAACACACCCCTGGGGGGCTCCAGTGCTGAGAGTGGTGGAGGCTGAGACATGTCCGCCCATCCTTACTGCCTGTGGTCTGCCAGTTAGGAAGTTGGAGATCCACAGACACATAGATGAGCTGAGTCCCAGATGCTCCAGCTTGGTGGTGAGTGTGGAGGGAATTATGGTGTTAAATGCAGAGCTGTAGTCTATGAAGAGCATTTTAACATAATTCCCCCTTCTAGTGTCCAAGTGAGTGAGTGATGTGTGGAGGAGATGAGAGATGGCATCGTCTGTGGAACGATTTGGACGGTAAGCAAACTGTAGTGGGTCCAGTGTGGTAGTGAAGAAATGATGAAGTCTCTGACCAGGCGTTCAAAGCACTTCATCACTACTGAGGTGAGGGCTACAGGGCGATAGTCATTGAGAGAAGCAGGGTGGGGTTTCTTCGGGACAGGAACAATGATGGACTCTTTGAAGCATGTGGGGATCACCGACTGAGATAAAGAGATGTTGAATATCTCAGTGAACACAGGAGCTAGCTGGTATGCGCAGTCTCTTAGGATACGACCTGGGATGCCGTCTGGTCCTGCTGCTTTCCTGGTGTTCACTCTCTTGAAGGCTCTCCTTACTTCATGCTCGGAGATGACGAGCACGTTTCCAGTGCTGGCAGTATCTTCCTGTCTGCAGCCGTTAGCGCCGCTAACACTAGCATTGTTGGAGACCTTAGCTGCAGCCTCGAAGCGAGCATAGAAAGTGTTCAGCTCGTCTGCCAGAGTCACAGCCGCGTTCGTCATACCGGTCGTTGGTGCTTTATAGTCCGTTATTGTCCTTAGTCCCCGCCACAGGCTCCTAGAGTCACTCTGTTGGAGTTGTGACTCTAGTTTCCTCCCGTAGCGCTGCTTCGCCTCTTTCACCGCCCTCCGCACGTTATATGACGCGGCTTTGTACGGGTCCATGTCCCCCGTCATGAGTCCCGTGTTGTAGGCAGCGGTGCGGGATCTCAGAGCGTCGCGGATGGTTTTATCCACCCACGGCTTCTGGTTGGGAAACGTTGTGATAGTCTTTGTCTCCACGGTATCATCCGCTAGTTATTAGGGCCAGTAAATGTAGTGTTGTTTAGATCAGATACGTTAATAATGTTAAGATCTAAACCAGTGAAATGCTTCTCATTTGTTTGATTCTTGCATTCCTGTTTCCTGACAAACACGTGTCTATACAATGAAGGTAAGTGTGGTAGCTGACGTTTGTTAACTGTGTCTGATGTTTGAGAAGTGTTTTCATTTGAAGTGTTTGTTGCCACACAGGATCATGCAATTCCTCTTGAACAAGAAGCGGTTTAAGGAAACTCTGAGGCCTTATGATGTCAAAGATGTTATTGAGCAGTACTCTGCTGGACACCTGGACATGCTCTGTAGAATTAAATACCTCCAGACGAGGTGAGTTAGTCTTTTACACACGAGGCTGATCAGTTTGAACGAAGCCAATTTTCTCTTTTCCTCATGCTCATTATTTTTTTTATTTTAAGGATTGACATGATTCTTGCCCCTGGACCTCCTCTCACCCCAAAACACAAGAAAACTCAGAAAACACCCTTTACTTACCCGCCCAACCAGTCACCCAGGTACTGCTACAGAGCTCTAAAATGGCTACAATGTTGTAAAACAATTACAAATTAGTATAAAGGTTAGTTATAACTATGTTATTTAGTTTTTGTAACAAATGTCTGTGCAGTCCACATCTACTCGATGTCCCTTTGTTCCAGGCATGAGTCCTACATAGCCAAAGCCAATTCCATGCCAGATGCGGAAGACCAAAGCATGATGGGCAGATTTGTCAGGGTGGAGAGACAGGTAACAACTAAAACTACTAAAGGCAAATATTCTGCCAAGGTGTTCCTTCTCCAAACAAAGTAACTCTTTGTATTGTTTGAGATAAATTGTTTTATAGTTTAGTTTGTTACCCTTGGGCTTTGTATGTTGAGACATCTGGCGACAATTTAGAGTTTAATGTAATGCCGGTAAAATTTGCTAATTTAGAAAAAAACTGTCACGTTGATGAGACCAGAAACACTGGCAGACCTTTTGGAACAGGACACTTAAATTACTGTTTCCAATAAAACAAAGCGCTGCACTGCCAGGGTCAGAGAACCCTCTGAATATGGCAACAAGCTGCTTCAGCTGGAGATGACTTTGAACAGCAGATCTATTCAACCCATTTGGCCCAACTGTAGCAAATATTACTAATCATGTTATGCGATTACACTTGCAGTTCTTACTCGATTTCAGTTCTGCAGCATGCAGTGACTTCTACAGCAAGACAAAAAGAGTCTATAACCTTCACCACCACCGAACTATCATCCGCTGTTTAACACTTTACAAGATAAACTGGACCAGGCTTAAAAAAAGAGACTTTCATGATTCTGTTCTGCCCGTCTTTCCTGTGCTGAGTGTTTCTCTCCTGCATCTGGAGCATTGTCGTCATTATTAGTGGTGGTGCAGGGTTCATAATTAATGGTTTTCTTTAGGAAGATTACCAAGATTAAACTGTGAAAACACCAAGTTATCAGTAAAAGAATCAACATGATATTTGATATTTCTCATATCTGCAATGTCTGCAAAGGTTTTATCAAACCTTACTAAAAGCACTGAAGGGGTTACTAACATTTCTTTACATCATATTTTGGCCAAGGTGATTGGTAAATAAACACACCTGTTATGCGATCCACTGGTTCCATTGTGTATTTCTCTCTCAGGTGGAGGACATGGAAAAGAAGTTGGACTTCCTGGTGGACATGCACATCCAGCACACTGAGCACCTGCAGGTGGACTCTGCCGGCTCTGCCCGCATGACCCTGGAGACCTGCAATCCTACGGCAAACGGTGAGATCAGACGGGTTTTCCTCAACTACGCCGAGGCGTTCCCACACATGTACCAGGTGCCTGTCAGCAAGGCGAACCCCTATTATGGCCGTGGAAGAGGAGGCAGAGAAGGGGTGGGGTTGGCAGGAGGAGTCGGCATTGCCCCTTCGGTTCATCAACCCCAACCCCCACCTTCAGCAATCATCCCCACTTACACCGAGCGTCCCACAGTGTTGCCCATCAGCTCCCTGCAGGACTTGTCAGTGGGACTGGGTAGGACCACAGGGGGGCAAGGTGGTGACTCACCGCTCTCCATGCTATCGGTTAACCACGAGGAGCTGGAGCGCTCGCCCAGTGGATTCAGCATCTCTGGGGAGCGGGAAGGGGAGAACTTCTCAATGGGGGCCGGTTTGGCGCCCGGGGACCCTGGCTGGACGAGACCCAGGCCGAGCTACCTGGCGGAGGGGGAGACGGACACAGACACAGACCCTTTCACACCAAGTGGGGGCCCCCTGCCTCTCTCCTCCACTGGTGAGGGATTCGGCGACGCTGTGTGGACCATGCCACCCTGAGAGGAAACAAATTCGGCGCAGATATCCACCACTCTGAGTTAAGATATTAAATTCAACCCAAGCCTCTAAACCCAAGCCCTGGGTCAAAGCCACCGCTGTGGACTGAACGTCTGGGGAGGTTAAGTTGGATCTTATCCGAGATAATCGACCTTCAGAGGCCACCGCAGATCTCATCATGCCATCCACGGTCCAGTCAGAGAGCCATGGCACTGAGACTGCCCAGAAAAAAGAAAGAAAAAGGGAAACCACACCGTTTGTAAAGTAAAACTCTGTACAGTGCACTCTTCGCAAAAGTTTAGCTGACATAAAAAAAGAACAATAATATACATACTATATACACCCAAAAGCTTTATTGCTGCAAAGCCAACCGCACTGCATGTAACGCATGCGATTTTTAGTGTAGTCACTGCAAAGTTCAGGATATCAGGAAAAGGAAAAAGAGAATGAATGGTTACATATACTTGCTATGCCATTTTGTAACACTTATTTTTTTATATGAATACATTTTCATTGTTTTTGCATGGTTTGCATGATAATGCACCACTGTAGGAGTTGACGATTAGAAGGTGATCCTGGAACCAAAAGTCTCCTGTCTTTAGTTGTTTTGTGTGTGTGTGTGTGTGTGTGTGTGTGTGTGTGTGTGTGTGTGTGTGTGTGTTAGAGAAGAGAGAGAGACTTTGGTAATAAAACCATGGCTAGTTTGCTGGCAGTCATGTTTCACCGTTTCTACTTTTCTCATGTTGCTCTGTAAGGTCTCTGAGGATCAATTCTGTCCAGAAACCAGATTTGTTTTCTGGTCTCAGTGTTTTGTTTTCACGCCACTGTGCTCAAATTGTGTGTCACCACTTTGTGTGAACTGACTATCCACTTGAAAATTTGACTGCGTTTGAAACACTAAATCTGCTGCTTTGTTGGCACATGAATTCAGGGATATAAACCACCTGTGAAGTTCTGCTTCTGCTTGATCAGTATTCAGAGCGTAACTTCAATGCAAAAATAGTGGCTTAAATTTCCAGCACTAAAAAGATAAAAAAGATTCCTACATAAAGGGAGGCACAATATGTCTGTCCCAGTACTCACACTTGTGGTCTTGAAGTAACACAATCTGTTCTTGATGCACATTTCTCCAAAGTTAAGTTTGTAAGTATTTCTAATAACTTTCTGTGCTCAGCTTTTCCAGGAAAAAAACAGCCTTTTTGGAGTAATACTGCATAAATTCAGTTTTTAAGAACTTGGATCGCCTGTAGTTTAAAACTTATCAAATGAGAAGAACTACTCAAAATGAAGATGAATAGGCTCACTTGTGCATTTACATAATTGACTTTTGATTTTCTAATGTGTCGTTATTAATAACTTTTTCATTGTTATCAAAAAATTGATCAATGGTGGGCCCTTTGTTTGTTTCTGGGGATTAGCCTAATGTTGGCTAACACTAGGTTGCTAACACAGACAAATTGCTAGCTAAATATTATCTGGAGTGTATAAGGTAAGCTCGTTCAGGAGGTAAACCTGGTGCTAGGTTGGCTACTCATTTTAAATTGCTTTGTAGCTGATGCCAGATTCATGCAGTGTAGCTAAGTTACAGTTAACCAGCTATCCTTTAGCTTTCTTGCTAACATTACTGTCATATTCTTCTTTGTGTGGTGGTGTATAGCGTTTTGATAAGGTACCGTCTCAAATCGATCATTCCCAGTCAGACCATTGGCAGAAATTATCTTTGAATATGACTATGATCGCTGCATTGTATGAACACCCATAAGGATAAATTCTTGCACAGTTACGATGACAATTTAGCAGTAAACACCACTTAGCAAGCTAGCTAGTCCAGCTATCTCCTGCTCAGACTGTGAGTCTGAGTTTCAGAAGAGCATTGTTGGGTGGTCCATCTCTTTTTTTACAAAGCCAGTGTGGCTACCATTTATTGCGAGAAGTGTCACATGTTTCAAATTCAGTTTTTTTCATTGTTATGGGTGTGGGCCTGCTGACTTTCAGCTCTCACAATGCCAGGACATTACAGAAGACACTGCATGGGGAGAATGATCCCTTTTATGTTCAAATACTAAGCACTACTGTTTGAGTGAAAACTACTGTTAACTAAATCAGTGAAGAATAAAGGGGATTCAGAGCATCACATTTTACGGGGAATCACAAAAAAACCCCCAAAAAAACAAACACATTCCTACCGAGCATCTAACACAGGAATAATCAAAGGTGAGATCTGGTCTCAGTTTTATTTATATAACACCAATTTTGTTTGGTAAAAAAAAGGGTTTGAGACATAGGTGCTGAGTGTTAGTGCAAGTTCACTAAGTAACTAGTAAATGTGATATAATGGCTTATAAATTATATCAGTTGATTGAATTCAAGACAAAATTGAGTAGCACTTCAAATTAAGCTCGTATAGCTAATATTAACCTTCTACAGTACTAGAAAAGAGTGATTAACGGCAAGGGAAGTTAACTATAGCCACGCTGCATGTGTCTGGCATTTTAGCTTTGATATCATTCTGTTCTCACAGTAATACGATGGGCTTGTAGCTGCAGTAGATGACATACAGTTCATACAATAGTGCAACAGAACAGTGAAGGACAGGCTCGCTGCTGTTTTGACCGATGCCACAAACAGAAGCTATAGCATGCTAAATACACTTCATGGTTTTCTAGATTTTACTCACTAAAAAAACTTTCTTTTTGTTTTTGGATTGTCTTACTTCTATTAGCTCCTCAGATCATAATAGTAAGACCGGGTGGTTGGTTGGTGTACTTTCCCGTAAATCAGCTGAGCCATATATAGTATTTGCAGGAGCGATGGTGTACTTGTGTATCTAAGATCCAACAATACTGGAAATTCACCAAATAAATGTGCATTAGGATACTCGTGATGACGTGTGGTTACTGGGACAGTCTTCAGATTCCTTTTTAAAATGTTCACTCTTATTTTAAAGTTGCTTTAAAAAAAGAAAAGAAAAAAAAACAAGCAATAATGAAATATTAGCCATGTTGCATCAAAATAAACCACAACAAATTCGAGGCAGTCATGTTCCCAGGTGTTGGATAGCGCCGTTTTGTCAGATGCCGCATCTGTGTCTTTCATTTGGCAGAACTGGTCACCAAGAAATAAACCAACCCAGTTTAAAGACCTATAGAACCCAACAGAAGAGGTGCCAGATTACAGGTTTATTAACCAGCGATTGCAGTTCACTAAGGTAACCCCTATTAGGCCCCTGAGGTAAGTTTAGGCTCAAATAACAGCTGGACTCCAGCTACAAAAATCTCTGATATGGGTTCAGATGTGCTTCTTTACACTACAAATCTTCTCCTGTGAAAAACGGTGAGTTGGACATATCAGCGTTCCATCAAACATCACTAGTGAAAGACACGTACACGGTTTTGACGTTATTTAGTGTTCTGGGAATCAGAACAGCCAGGAAAATTCTGTAGCTGTGTTTTGTTTCTTAAATACGAATTAAGGAACGCAAACAATAATTTCCACTGAATTTTAGGTGCGATTTCTGCTGCAAAGCTCCAATAAATCCGGTATGGTAGCTAAAAACTGAAAGTTGTAACTCTGTATGCTGTAGCTCAGAGAACAATAAGGACACCGCCTAAAATTAGCATACTGAATTTAGCTTTTCTACACTCCAATTAATCATTTAAATTTTAGTTTGAATTATTGCAACTTTAAACCTGCTGTATAGTTCAGTGCTGTGTTGTGAGCAACTCGAATGTCTAGTTACAAACACAGAAAACCTCAAACTGAAAAGAGAAATAAAGGTACGTGAAGGCGGAGCTTCCTGATCAACAGGTATTTTTAAAATGAAAACACCACAAAGCCAGACCTGACCACCTACTGCAAATAAAAAGCTTTACAGACGACCACGTATAGGCCTAAACTGCATTTATTACCTTAGACTTAGGATGACACTGATATTGAATGTAATATCTCACAATATGTACACACATGAATTATTATCAATACACAGTTATAGCATGTTCAGGCACCTTCACAGTTAATTGACAGAGGAGACTTCCACACCAGGCTTCAACTCTACAATTCGTTGCTTTGTTTACTTTTACTGTTTCTGACCTAAAAATCATGACTAATGAACTTATCTTGCATTAATTATTTTTAACATTAACTTTTAACTTCGTTAAATGGATAGTTTTGGTTTAGTATCCGTGATGACCAGCCAGATCATTTCTGTGTTGAACTGGAACAACACAGATAGATACAACACATTTAAGATGATGTTTGGAGGCTGCAGGCTCCTCTCACTGTTTACTGGTTTGTGTGAATCTCTACAGCGAAGAAGGAGAGGGCAAAGTTGGAGTAATTACAGTTTGTTTGTTCTAATATCTCAGTTTAATGAGATGAAACGTCACCCACTGGTTTTGAAGCTTTGCTTTTTGGCCTCTGCCATGTTGGTTTTTTGGAGGCAGAAGTGACCATATTTGAGGTGGATGTTATCAGCTAAGGCCAACAAACTTGGTTAGACCTCACTCACACAGGTCTAGAGACTTGTTGTCAACCGTCTGGCAACCACTACTTGCTGTTGCTTGGTGAAATCGGTCACACAGATGTACCTACTGCTACACCAAAAGGTTGGACGACCAAGAGTTTGGTGAGTGTTTGCAGACAAGTTGGCATTCACTGGTTTCTTTGTGTACACTGAGAGTAGCGGCACCAAAACCCAGTTGGTGCTGGTGTTAGTAAATCTGACTCTTAGACTGTAAAGGTGCATTGCACAGGCATGGATTTCTGCTAATGAGTGCTAGTAACTAGAATAATAAAACCTCAGTTTCACTCACCAAAACTGAAGCACAAACCTCTTGGATGTCTTCACTTCATAGTAAACTGTAATATTTTTTTGGATGATTCCCATAAAAATCCCTCTGAAGACTCCAACAGCACAAAGAGTCCTCAGATCCAGTTCAGTGACTCCAGTTAGCAGTGGTCACAAAAATTTTAAATCTTAGAAAAATCTTCTAAAGTATAAATTAAATCCATCTATTTGGAGCCGACCTCAGCCAGAGGACCAACTGCTGGTTTGGTTTTAGGAAAACGTCTCCGCAGGTAGGTTAAAAGAAGCCTGGTGTGGATCCAGCTACCATCTGTGAAATTAGCCAGGTGAACCAAACCCTTATGATTATTATTATCTATTTAGTGTATTGTTAGAGTTGCTGTTATCCTCTAATCCTTAAATTAAAGTCATTAAACTATATATTATATGAACACCGGCATCAGACGTCACCACATATAGATGTAAAAATGATGACAATATCCCTGCAGACGTTCATTCATTGTGCCTCTGAAGCAAGAAGCAACATTCAGAATGACTCCACGCTGTCATTCTTTATTTAGTGTTTCAGCGTCACTTCATCTCCACCGAACAAAGCACACGGGATTTTTGAATGTCGGCTCTGTTTCCTTCTGTAGTGCTTCGTCTTTTCTTAAAACCAGCTCAGAGTGCGGTCCTGCTTTTGTAAAATGCCGTTTTGTAGTTTTTGTGGTGCTTTTTGGCTCATTTACAGATTCAGCATGGTTTCAGCTGCACAGAAATTTTGTAATGGTTCACTTCTGCTTTCTTCGTTATATCTAAAGTTCATTCGTCTTGTTCTGTTGAGGTTTGATCGGTCTCGCTCCAAGCCTGTGCTTTTGTTGCCTTGCACAGTTTAATTTACAGAAAGTATTCTGTGAGTTAGTGACACTGCTTCCGTTTGAAACTAAAAACTACAAATGGCTTCCTTTCTAAATTTACAGTCACGAATCAGTTTAAGAATGTCTCACAGGGAATACATAACGACAGCATTGGTACATTTATAGTTTCATGGCAAATTACTGTTAATATGAACTTTTGTTTTTTTTGTAAAAATTTGTCAAAACAGAAAAAAAATTGTCTTCCAGGACACTGAAGTATGCTGTGAAAAAGTGATGCTAGCAAAAGCAGTTAACAGTAAAATGGAAATATGTCAGATTACACACGAAAAACCTGAAGTTCTTCTCAGGAATTCACAAAATTTCAAATACAGTGGAACCCCGACTTACGAATACCCCATTTAACGAAAAATTCAAGTTACGAAGGCGCTTAACGGCAATATTTCTACCCGTGTTACGAAGTCCGCTGGCTCTGATTGGCTGAGCCCACAATGCCTACAATGCCCACAATGCCTTCCGAATCATGTGACAACCCCCTTGGCTTTCGGACTTGCGCTTCGCTGTTCCACTTGAACGACGCCTATCGTTCACTCACAAGGCGCGATGGGTGCTTCGACTTACGAAAATTTTTGACTTGCGAAAGACCCTCGGGAATGAATTAATTTCGTAAGTCGGGGTTCCGCTGTATTCAGCTTGCTAAAGCCGCTGTTTATATCAAGCATGGTGACAATATCACAGACGTTGCAGTTTAACAAGTCGTTTTGTCTACAGTTACATTTCTTTTGTTTCCTTAAAACCAATAAATCTCCCATACGTGAGATGATTTTAACGACTTCTGAAACAAGGTTAGCTAAATTTCCGGAGAACCAAATCAGAACCATTTTTATTTAAATAAAATATGTGACTGAATGACTTGTTAAGGACCAGTGTGAGCTGACCAAAGCCATCTTCAGTATCCCTAACCAACTTGCTAGCATTACTTTTCACAGTAATAATGATAATAATAATAATAATAACTTATAAAGCGCTTTCAAACGAAGTGCTGTACAGCTATTTGAAACTAAAAAGATGAAGTAAGTAAAATAAATCCACGTTACGTGAATTAAAGACATCTTGCGTGTTTGAAACGATGTCTGAACATGATACTGTGTTGCTGTTTTGTAGTGAAGGGTTTGTCCTGTAAGTGGCCATGTTATTACTCTGTATGAATTTCCTGCCAAACGTTCTCCAGTCACGTCTTTGGGAGAAACCTCTTCACCTCAAGCAGGAAGTGATTAAACTCCACTTTGTCCTGGGCAAACATGAAAAGGAGTGGAATTAGAACATCCATTGGTCACCGTTCATTGGAAATAAAAAAAAGTTAAATTCTTCTTATGTTTTGGGAATTGTTAGTCACCTCATCTGTAGATGTACCTGGTGGCTGATGAACACTCACTTTAACAGCTGTTCTGTTGAAACAGCTGCCTCTGATACAAAACTGTTCAATAATGTTTATTAAGGGGATTTGAGGTGTGAGGAACTCCAGTAAAACCTGCAGAGCCAAAACTAGGAGTCACTCCAGTGAAGTTGAATCAATTTGCACACTTGGCACCAGGCCTATTTTACTTTATGTCTCCGTTTACTTTATACTGTAAGCGGACACAAGAGTGACTTTGAATGGGTTTTGGTGACTCGTCCCATTACTTTGCCCTGTGAATGAGCCCTTTGCTTCTCTGGCTTGTAGACGAGGTTTTAATCAGCTGATGAGGTCACTGGAGGAGTTAAACATTTACTAACCCGATGTTCTCTCATGTACTCATGGCTTTGTCACCAATTTGTCTTTTTTATTTTTCTGAATCAGTGTGATGGGATGAAATGAAGTTGCTGACCTCGGGTGATCATGATTGGCTATTTAATTCTTAAAGCTTAAACAGTGTGCTCATTATTTGACAATAAGGGGGGATGCTGTGTGACAGCTCAGAGCTATTTTTTTGACTTGCATTTGAAAAATCACCTTTTCAGGCATCAGTGCACAGTACAGACTTCAACCTTATTCTTTATTTTCGACATTGCATTTGTCTGCGTAACCTCCAAAACACAAACTCTGACCAACACACATACTGGTGAATTAATGTGATGGTTAAAGTGGATCCGTTCTGCCTTCTGCCAGTGTATGAACGGCGAATCCCTGTGAATTAATGCTGCTTTTTTCTCTCTGCTTGGGTTTGTATGATGTCACGGAGATTAGATATCCTTAATATGGCCATCTAAGGCACAGTAAGCCCCGCCCACCTGCTCTAATTTGTTTGGGAGGGGCAGCCCGTCAATGCAAAGTTTGCTCAAAGTGGGAGGAGCTAAAAGAGCTCACTGATAGAAGATAAAGGGGGATTATTTTGAACTCTGAATTGTGCAAAGCTACTCTAGAAGAGTCCAAGTATAAAATATGAGCAGAATAGATCCACTTTGTTTTAGCAATTTAATATCTGTTACTTTGAGGATGAAGGATTATTTCAGTTTGAGTGTGTTTTTTGCCATATAACACTGTAACCAATGTGTCTGCACTCTTTGCATTGCAGCTGTTATTCATTTGGTGATTCTGAGGAACAGTCCTGTATGAAGCACTCCTTTAACACTGTTTTAAACAGTACTCTATGAGTTAGATTTAACAGCCAAAGAGGCTTAAAATCCCCCCACAAACGTAGATTTTGACAAAGTTTTGTGTGTGGAAACACTCTTGGTATCAGTGTTGTGTGTCGGGATTAAGATATTGACTAATTTCATGTAAAAACTGGCTCAACTTGGTACTTGTTGTAGCAGCCGAGTCTTGGAGAAACTGGAAAAATAACTTTAAAATGCTCAGCACATCAGCAAATACTCGATCACGTGACTGTTTCTCGTTGGCTTGAATCTGACTCTTTCCCCAAAATTCAATGCCATTAATCAAAACACGTGTGCACCTAAAACGAGCATTTTCTCCACATTTCTGCCCTCTAAAACACATGTGTGCACTTACACTGTGCGTCATTTATTTTTTCAGCTCTCTGTGTGTGAACTCGTCTGCATGTGCATCGATTCTGAATGAAAAGGAGCACTTTATGGCATCCGTGTAGTTAAGAGGGCAATAGTACTCGCTGTGATTATTCTGTTAGGGTTGTATTCACTGTAACTGCATACCAAGCAATGCACTGATCGGCACATTCTGCATAACCTGTAATTTTATGGACATTTTGATTGCTACAAATTATTTGTGCCTTGGCCTTTTACAGTACAGATGTTTCTTTCAATGCAATTCTTTTAATTTGGTCGTGCTTTTCTCGCTATGGCTGTCAAAACGCAGCACAAAGCTGTCGGTAATAACTGTGTGGAGGGCTGCATTTACATGCACTCATTGCTCAGCGGCCTCGATCTATGGAGCCAAGACTGATAGAAAATCAGCGCAGTAGCTGGGGGGTACTAAATTTTCTCTCTTCAAAAACCACCCCTCCAAACAGCGGCTGATATTGCTTTTACAGTTCCAGTTGGGGGAGCAGCTACAGGGCAGAAGCACCAACAATGGAAGAAGACACGCTGTCCACACACTGCAATATTTAACCTGCTAATTTTTTGCTGTTTGATGGAACCTCACAATTTGCAGGGTTTTGATGCGACTCTCAAACTGTCTTTCCAAAATCTTCTTAATCTCCTCCTAAGACACGAACTCTTTCATGGCATGCACCCTCTTTGCTATTTGGGCTGATTGGGACCTGATGAATTACCTGTTTTTTGTTTTTGACGAAAATGAGAAAATGTAGTATTTTGGTCTAGACAACCTAAAATGCGATGTCCGCATATGTGGACGCCAGGTCCTTGGAGGTTAAATGCAAAATTACATGAGTACCTATAAGGTGAACAGATAAGTGTCAAAGCAGGGTGCTTAGCGGCTATAAAAGAACTTTTGACCTCCAAAACAATTAGAGATAAGATTTTACATGTTGCTCTGACAAAGAAGAAAGCCTTGCATGCATGTTGCATATGGACATGGTGCAGTCTCACAGCAGTTTGTAAAAAAATAAACTGATTCAGTTTTATTTATATACTGCCAAATCACAACAATGATAAAGGTAAAGACACAACAATTACATCCCCCTTTGAGGCAACAGTGGGGAGGAAAAACTCCCTTTTAACAGGAAGAAAACTGCAGCAGACCTCCTAACCTGGTGTTCAGCATACTGACCAGGCCGAACCTGCTTAGCTTTTAAGATCAAGACTCAGATTTGTGTTTTTTACACAAACTGGACATTTTGTTTGTGGCTGTGATGAAGCATGAAGTTTGAAACACGTGACACAATTTTAGTCTTTAAACAAAAAGTTAACAGTCTTGTGAACAAGATGAATATCTTGTAAATGCTTTAACCCTTTACAGCCGATCGGAGCGGGCACGCTCTGTTTTGCGTAACTATTTTTAAATCCCGGTAGCTCTGCAACCAAGTAAGCTAGCGCAATAATTTTTTTTGCATATGAAACTGGAGGAGTTGTACTTACATCTTATGCCATCAGCTTGTCCTAGGTCACAGTTTCCTTCCACATATAGCTTTGCAAAAACTGCATAAAAAGCACTTGCAGCAACAAAAACATGATATTCCAGAAACACGCTTCGCTGATCCATCAGCTGTTTGTAACACTTCCTACGTCCATCAGCGCGAACTATCACATGACCGCATGACCTGCCCGAAACCGGAAGTGACGTCATTTTGCGGAAATGTAGTTTTTTACGATCGGGGCCTTATGAGCTTGTGTTTTACTTGTTATGTGTTTTAAAAAGTTATGTTTGACTTTATGACTTTCTGTGTCGTTTCTGGGATGCTTAAGACTCATATTGCACTGCTGGAAATAGTTTATTTTGATGCATATGCTGTTATTTTGCAAATTTGCACTCTAATATTTATTTTCGTTTTTCCTGCAGTATATAAAAATTGGTGTATTTCAAAAATAAAACTATGAAGACACTCAAAATAAATTTCCTGTGGTGGGAAACTAGTTTGTGTAACTTTTTTGTATTTACAGTTTTGAGGGATAAGCCTCTTAAATTTCTCTAACTAGAAATATATGTTAAAAAAACAAAAACGATTTTCAATTTTTTTGTAGTTTATTGCACTTTTTTGCAATTTATGTAATTACTATGCACCTAATGCAGACATATTATTAAAGTTTGGGCTATAATGGTTGTATTGATGTATAGCAACTTGAAATGCTCCCAAAAATGGCTCCACAGCATGTAAAAATATAATATAAGCTCTGGCGAACTTGGTTCTATGGTAGGTCTTAAAGGGTTAAAAAGAAGTCATCTCATGGCTTTAAAGAAGGTTAGTAAGAGCCATCTCTCACAGTGTGACATTTAAACATGGACGATGATGATACTCGCTGGTTAGTTAAGCCAGGTGTGACGGACGAAGCCACGCACTCATTGGCTGACGACTTGTGATTGACTGAGTCCTCAGCCAATGAGCTTCTCACTGAACTTGATTTATAAAATAACCCCAAATATTTTATTCTGTATGACCTGAAACTAGAAACCGAAGCTCTAAACTCATCAGGCGTTTCTATAAGACCAGAAGTCTTTCTGCAAACACAGGAGTCGCCCCCTGGTGTCCATTACGCAGAATACAGGTTCGAAACAAAAGTTCCAAACAAGTGCCAAACACGTGCTCGATAAATAGCAAATGAATAAATAAATAAAATCACTTCTGCTTAGAGTCTTGGGCCGTACAGTTCCTGTATTTCTCCCACAGGAACGATGCAGGAAGCAAATCTGAGAGGAGCGACGTCTAAATGCAGCCGAAATGCAGTAAAAACAAAAGCCACTACGTCTGGGAGGTTACTGACAGCTCTGTGCTGGTTGATGACGGCAGCTTTTCTGGGTCAGAAACAGTTCTGTTGTTCTTAAGTTTCATTTAAGGGAAGTTTGGACAACTTTACACTAGTGGCCTTCAGAGCTGTGCATCATTTTTCTCATACCAGTTTGAAAAAAAGAATAAACCTACCATTTCTATTCTGTATTAGACCACTTTGGATATTTTGTTTTGATGATATAATATGCAAATGTATTCTTACTTGATTTTTTAATTTTTTTTGTCTTTTCAATTGCACCAGTTATTAATAAAGCATTGAACTGAAAGCAGACGGTGTGGTTATTATCTGCAAGCGTTAAACCAGAGATGGATTTATGCTGCTGAAATCACTCAGGCTGCATCGTTTCTGCACCCGTGGACTCGTTGTTGGCGTCCCTGCTATAAAATAGCTGTTCTTAAATGTCCTGCAGCCCTCTGCAGACAGGCTGTGTGTCTTTGGAGTAGATTTGTGTGCATTTGCTGTGTTTGTGTGTCCAATATTTGAGGTAATGTATCTGCTTTGCATGTCGTCTTAGTTAACATGTGCTTTTTTTATTGGCTGTTTTTGTCCTTGTGTGTGTCTGAGCTTAGTTGCGGATGTTCCCAGCCCTTTGTAGTTGTTTGATGTCTCTTTGTAGTGATTTTGTGTACTTTTCTGGTTGTTATGTGTCCCGTCTCTTAGTTGTATCGCAGTACTTTTCGTTCTTTCTTTGTAGTTGTTTTACATTCATGTCTCTTCGTTTTGGGACCAGTTTGCAGGCTTTTGTTGTTCGTGTGCATCATGTTGTGTGTTGTGAGTCTTTGTGTCCCCATTATTATCTGACATTTTTCTGTTTTGCAGTTATTTTCCATCTCTTGTTTAGCATCAGTTTGTGGCATTTTTTTGGCTTTTACTTCACGTGTGCGTTCTTTTGTTGTTGTTTTGTGTATTTATACTGTGTTGGTTTGCATGTTTCTCTGTGATGTTTTTGTTTCATTCTGGAGTTGTTTTGTCTCTTTGCAGTATTGTTGTTCTCAGCCTTGACTCTCATGTGTGGCCTCTTGCTGAAAACCTTCAGATGAACGTTATTATTTCGCTCACAGCGGCTCCGGCTGTCGCTGCTGTTACTCTGTGAAGATGGTTTAACTCATTTTTAGGATTCTTATTTTATAACGTTTCCACCCCAGAACACAAACATCAGTGGACACGTGTGCAGCTTGTTTTTCACTCATTAGCTCATTTCATTTCGTTCTTGTTAGAATTATGCGCTAAAAGTCTGTTTCTGTTCCCCGGGGGCGGCCGTTCCCAGGCCCTGAGCAGCCTTGACTGCCAGTTACCGCTGCGTGCCTGAATGTGAACGCCAGGATGGCCAAAGTGCCCGCCGATCCCCCGGCATTAAAGACTCACATTCACTCCCCTCATTCACTGATCTTCCCCACGGCTCGTATGTCACTCCAGCGGCTTATTATGGCCACTTACCTACACTGTAAGAAATGTCCTTCTAAAAATAAACTTTCCACAGACTCAGGCTAAGTACCAATCCTGATGGATTTCATCTGGTGTAACTGAAGAAACACGTCAGGTATGATTTAGATTTTTACAGAAGTTCAAAGTTTTGTGTTTCACAAGGATCGTTTCAGTGAGGTGGCTGTATGTTGGTGTGAGTCAGACATTTGGAGTTCCAGCAGCTTATTTGCAGGATGCATGAAACTTGGACCAATAAATGAAAAGAGCTTGAATTAGCTCGTGCTAAATGAAAACAGGTGTGTGAGGAGAGGCCACACACAGCAGCCTGACCTCACCTGAAGTGTCTGACTGACTAAATTTACACTGACCTGTCACTTTACAGAAACAACTGTCCAACTGCTCCCTAACACAAATATATAACCAGCCAATCACGTGGCAGCAATTAGGAACGTAGACATGGTCAAAACGACTTGCTGAAGTAGTTTTCTGTTCTCATCACCGTCAAACAGCATGAAGTCGATCTCCAGGCTTTCAGAGCCTCTTGCAGTTCCTGTCTCTGCCTTTGGGGGGCAGTGTAGTGCAGCACCTGCAGTTGGATATTTCTTGCAGTGCAGCTGCAGGAGTGAGTTTGGATCAGTACCCGGCCTGCAGCCAGAGCTCGCTGAGCTGTCAGCCCGCTGATGTTCAGAGGGGAGAAAACAGGCGTTGTTTAATCGTTATCTGACCGCCGGTGTGTGACCGCAGGGTGGAGGCTGGTGGAGGCTCCGCAGGGCTGCAGGTGAATTCAAGCAGCAGGTGAGACGTGTTCACTGGTTTTATTTTAGCTGGGAGCCAATAATAGTAATAATATTATGGCAGGTCAAACTATCGAAGAATTGGAGTTAAAATTTTGAATGCTGTGAACTTTGAGTGCTGCTGCTGTAAAAACAATATATTTTCCTCTTTTTATGGAAACAAAGACGGTTCACTTTGAAAAGAAAAAGTTTGCTTTGACTTTGATTTGTGAAACCTGTGACTGTGCATGTGTGTGATTTTTATCTTGATCAGAATTGATGAGTCAAGAAATACAGAAATGCAGTGACTAGACTGAGGAAGACTTTCTTTGAACTAGGGCTGCCACAAACGATTATTTTGATAGTCGACTAGTCACCGATTATTTATGCGATTAGTCGACTAATCAGATCATCATCCACTGGACATAAAACTACAGCTTATTGCACCAGCAGCATCTGCTCTTATATAACTATCATTAGCTTACAGCTTTAAGCTTTTAAGGTGCTAACTAAAAATAAAGACAAGATGATAGTTTATTCAATTTTAATGAAATTTGCAGATTGTCTCGGTGGAGTTTAATAAACTCCTTGCTATCTAAAATATAACAGGACACCGGAGTAAATTCTCCAGCATCTCACACTTCTGATGATCAGCTGTCTGCTTGACGTTTATTCAGCTGTGTAAAAACTTTAATCTCAGCCAAACCGATTTACTCAGGAACAAATAAAATACTGAAAAAAAAAAGCCAAACAACAACATTTTTAATTTATCTAAGTGACTCATATATATTTAACCTGAGTCGCGAAAGACGGCGGTGGGTTTGAAAACAATTTGCCGGGAGTCCGGTGTTCTCACAGCGCTAGTGACCTAGCCCCCGGCTAGCTATCGAGCTAGTGGGTAACAGACATCTCTGAAAACGTCGGAGTGCTTTTGAAAATATGTGGTGTCCTGATAAACTGAGCAGATATTTGAGGTTTACACAGCTACATTCTCACCTGAAAATATGTTAAACGTTTATTTTGTGACCCAGAAAGAATAATGAGTAATATTAAAACTAACTAGCTGCCGCCATTGTTGGAAACTAAGCTGGGCCGCGCTATGAATTTTGGGACAAAGCTGCTTCTGCTTCTTCTTCTTCTTCTTCTTCTTCGGGGTTTAACGGCAGCTGGCATCCTTGTACATGCAGTGCTGCCATCTTCTGTTTC
Organism: Maylandia zebra; assembly: GCF_041146795.1. Lineage (NCBI taxonomy): Eukaryota > Metazoa > Chordata > Actinopteri > Cichliformes > Cichlidae > Maylandia > Maylandia zebra. The sequence continues at coordinate 3,322,625 of NC_135184.1, forward strand.
AGTCCGTTATTACACTCTTAAATCCTGCTACTTATTCCTGCGTCTTTTGGGATCTTACAAAGCTTCAAACGACGCGTCGACTATTAAATCAGTCGTCGACGATTTTGATAGTCGACGTAATCGTGACTAGTCGACAAATCGTGGCAGCCCTACTTTGAACGCACAAAACGCAAATTAGATGCCAAGAAAATTTAATGTAAAAGCTCCTAAAAATCTTTACCGACATTCTGGGGAGCACTGGGTCTACTGGTGGGATTATAGAGTCATCATGACGTCACTGTGAAGGGCTCCCTGGTCCTTCACAGTGACGTTTTTTACACAAACCCGACACTCTTTTGAAGGTGTTTGATGGAGGCACAGAGTTTACCTGCAGTGTGCAGAGAGAGGCTGATGTGTTTTAATTGGCCGACGCGTTCATCACCAGATGTTCAGATGTTTCTGGATCTTTAACTTTCTGTAGTTCTCTTTAGCCTCTTCTCTGTTTCCTGCACAGACTTTGCATTTTTACAGAAGAAATGTGTGTTTCATCATTTACCTGGATAAAGGTTATCTAGACTCACTGCACCACCTAATGGTTTAAATTAGTATTACATTAAAGTACGGCCAGTCCCCAACTCAGCTTCAGTTATTAGCTTTCAGAGCTATACACAGATGTTTATGGCCTCATTCTGTTGAGTTTATTTGTTTTGGTGGGCCACCACTAAGGGTGTAATTCCCCTGTAATCAAATGGAATTTCAGTGCATCTGATTTAAAATTCTGATGTAATTATATTTACTTACAAATACTTAAAGGTAGGTACACTACAATCAGAGTGTCAACAAGTCAGGCTTTTACAGGAAACAAAGAAATAATTATACTGTAAGTAATTTGAGGTAGTGCTCAGTTTCACGGTAAGTTTGCAGAAAAACAAACATTATTTCCACAGCTTGCATCATAAATATGCTCCACTCTGTGGGGTTGTATTATGGAGTGGACTCATGTACTTCTATTGGAAGTACGTACATTGTACTTACAGTAGAAGTACAGTGTTCTTACATTTACTTACAGTATAATTATTTCTTTGTTTCCTGTAAAAGCCTGACTTACACCCTGTTACATCCTTACTCTCACAGACCTAGCTTTAAGTATTCGATTACACTGTAATGTCAAATAAAATGCATTGAAATTCATTCCGTTACAGGGTAATTACACCCTCAGCTGCATTACAAAGTGTTACAATAATTACTTTTAACGTCGTCTCCAGCACTAATGTGACGATGATCTATTCAGCTTTTATGTTGTAACTCCTGGCTCTCTGCTCTGTTTGTGTGTGAGGCTGATTTCTACAGAGCAACGTGTCTCTCATATATGAGCTGATTGTTGCAGCTTACATGAGATGCAAATTCACGGGGTTTGGTGGCTTTGCCCTTGTGCTAACCATGTAGCCCACTAAAAGCTGTATTTTTATGTTGAGAGTGAACGTTTGCATGCTGTTTGTGTTTGCAGCAGTCATGGCAGGCTCCTGGAGGTTCACACAGCATCCACGCTTCTCTTTCATAATCTGTGTTTCTGCAGTTTTAATACTCCTGCTCGTGAGCCAAGGTAGGCCGAGGCTATAAAGGCTCTATTGTTTGGTTTAATTATTAATAATAGTAATAACTGCTGTTTTTGTTTCCTCCAGCATTGATCTGCAGACAGCAGGAGGACAGGCACAGGAGAGACTTTGCTGACTCCACGGGTATTTTTCCTCCTTGGTTCTCATTCTGCTTGTTCACATACTGTGGCTGCCAAATACGTCTCAACGTGTTGTTTTCCAGCTCGAACAAAGAAACTTTAAAGCCCCACAAAGTACTTCGACTGCAGCGCTGTCACCTAGCAAAAATAAAAACCCTACACACAGTTGATGTGGAGGCGCACACAACTGGCTTCAGTGTATTTTTTATATGAATATCTTTTTAAAGATCACGACTGTCCCCCACTACATTCAGGAAACTATGTTTATTGAGGTTTGCAGTTTCTGAATAATAAAAAACTTTCTGGGTTTGCATCACAGCACAGACTGAGTCACTGAACATGTCAGATTTCTTTTTTATATTGTTTCTTTAACCAGGTGATATTTGAATATATTAATTGAATAAGGTTAACACTGGCGCCTCACACCTAGAAGGTCCTGGGTTCGAATCCTCCACCTGGCCGCGGCCTTTCTGTCTGTATGTCTCTGTGTGTTAGCCCTGCAACAACACAGGGTATACTCCCCCGCTCGCCCTATGGTAGCTGGGATGGGCTCCAGCACCCCCCCCCCCCTCCCCCCCACAACCTTGATAAGGATATGTGGAAGAGGATGGATAGAAAGTCAATGAATACCAAGCTTCACAGCTGGGAAAGGGTGGAGCTCTGGGTTCACAAGTGAGGGGGGGGACAGCAGGAGATGGACAGACTGATCCGTTGTGGTGAAGAGAGAGCGTGGAAGCAAAGTTAATGATTTACTGCTCGATCTACGCCCACGAACAACCGCGAGCTCTGGCTAGTGACCGATAGGATGCAGCTGAGACGAGCTTCCTCCAAACGGTGAAGCTCAGCTAGTTGATCTGGTTTGGGAATCTGACTCCTGCACACCTCCTAGGTGAGGAGTTCCTGGCAAATTGCTGAAGATTATCTTCCAGATAGCTTGGGAACGCCTCAGTGTTTGCCTGGATTTGCTGGTGGAGGTCTGGGCCTCTGCTGAGGATGCTGCAGCGGTGATGGATGGAGGGTACAGTTGGTCAATGTTAAGAAATATGTGGAAAAAATCCTCCTTTTTGTAACTAAAACTCAGTTAATTTGCATAAAATGTGCCATTCATCAGGCTTCAGTCCAAAGCTTACCAACTCAAACCCCGAATGTTAAAGACGTCGTTAACGTCCCAGAGGAGCAGTTTGTCTAACGGTAAATACCGTCATCACCAACACACTTCAGAGAAGTCATCAGCTAACATCTGTGAACCTGCTCTGGGTTGTATCACTGAAATGTTCAGTGAAATGCCGATTAGACCAACTGTTACACTGACCTTGTGTTGTTTAAATAACTGCCCCGCCCCCCGGGGACCCATTCCTCTGGGTAACTGTCACTTTTTTTCCCTTCCAGTACATCCAGTAATTACACTGGCTCATTCTGCTGATGCTGCTGTCTCCATAACGGAGATTACACCCAGAACGAGCTCCCGCTGACTTCACGCTCTGCTTTTATTTCCCAGAAATCCCAGCAGAGCACATCGACCCCGCTGCCATCGACCTCACGCCGCTCGTCAATACTTTAATAAATTCCAGCCACTCGGGTACGTTGTCCTGTCGCTGTCTCTCAGGTCTGAACCACAGAGTCACACTTCTGTTGGTTTTGAACTGCAGAGAGGACTCAACATTTAAAGGAGCAGTGCGCTCAAAGAGCAGCTTCCCTTCAGCCCAGTTTTAACATTTTAACTCTGATTTTGATTTTCAGGCTCATTGACGAGGTCGCAACATCGACCCCGTCCTCTTACTGATTATTGCACCTTTCTCCTTAATCATGAGATTGTCATTAGTGAACGCAGTGCTCTCCTGTATGTAATAATGCATCTAAGGCTGTGTGAGCTCACATGTTCGCCTGTTTTGTGTTGCAGGCTCCCGGCAGCTCTTCTCTCTGCTCAGCGTCACGTCCTACAGCTCCCTGGCTCTGCACAAACTCACCCTGTTGGTCTACAACAGTAAATGTTCTCTCCTTACAAACGTCTGCTTCCTCCGAAGCTGCAGACAGCAAAGAGTAACGCGAAGGCTGCATTTGTCTATGCTGCCATCTGGTGGTGTGAATGTGTAGTAATTACACCACCGCATGTTAACCATCTCTACTCTTAAGACGAGACTTTCTCTTTAATCGGGTCAGATTGTTACCTTTAGGGTCAGTCGTGAAGTTTGATGCACTGGTGAAGGCTGAGAAAGGGAAGAACCCATTATTTTATTTAAAACTGCAAAATAAAGCACCGAGGACGTGTCCTAACATATTACAGAAATAATCTTATTTGCCAAACTTTGTTAAGGAGGACTTATTCTGTTACTTTGATTATTATCTGTCATATATCTCCTGTTCCAGTGGTGGCTGTGTTGTCATCCACTCAGTCGTGAGGTCAGTGTATGGACAGTTTCATACAGTTTTTTTCCTGCTGTGGGATCTGTATGATGTCATCAAGAGGAGACATGCCTAATATGTTCATCTGAGCTGGGCAAAGGCCCCGGGCGCCCAAGGAGAAGAGCTAAAACAGAGCATTGAAGGCGGAGCATGAACTGCATCAATGCTCAGAATAAGATAAATGAGGATTATTTTAAACTGTTAATCATGCAAAGCTCTGCTAGCAGAAGCTGAGACTAACAAGCTGGAAATACGCAGGTCAGCAGATGTTTGGAGGCCGTGTCGTCCTGACACGTCTTAAACTTTAAATCCATGAATGACTTTGTGCTCTCTGAACAGTTTCTGTGTGTTTTGCAGTTTCCAGTGTGGGAAGCATAGAAAGCAGCGTGTTCAGGAGGCGATTCTGCTACTGCGTCACAAACGAGACCAACGACCTAACAGGCAGGAGGATTCGAACGTTCGGCCTCATTTTACGCTTCGTGCAGTTTGCTGCATGTAAACTTGTTTTTGTTTCCCATCAGACTTTACAGCCATACTGCTGGATGTGATGGGAAACTCTACAAGCTACCTGCACGAGCTCTTTAAATCCTCCTCGATACTCTCAGGTGGTAGATGCTATTTAAATGAAACGCTATATGATGTGTTTGCGTCTCTGGCTAACGGCGTGTTGTCTGCTTGTGTCTCAGTGAGCCAGAGGAATAACTCAGACTGTATCTACATCTGCGTGATGGCCGGTAAGATGGGTATGTGTAGGCCTCCTCTGTCCTGAGTAAAGTTCTGAGGCCTGGGGGAATGACACTGCATGCTTATTTTATCCTCACAGAGGTCTAGAAGTAGAAACCTTTTCTTCCTGCTCCTGACCCACGTCTAAGACTGATACCCGGTCCATGCTCACAAGAAAGGAGTCAGATTTATTATAGCTGTGTGAAACTATAAACTGTTTTTAAAAGCTGAATCTTTATTGTTCTGAGAACAAGCAGTAAGAAATGTGTTGGGTATATTCCAGTAGTGTTTCCTTTGTGTGTATCACATTTTTATTTTCTCCCTTGATTTATTTCATGGTGAAGCATTTTTAAAAGCCAAAAATCAGATAAGATGAGGTTGAAACTGAGGAACTTTTTATAAATGTTTGTGTTTTTAAACATTTAAAAATGAAAGCTCTCAGCAGAATGTGAAGAAACAGTTATGTGACCTTATCTCCATGTTTGGTTTTAAAGAGATATCACGTAAACATCAACAAAACATTTTTTCTGTTTACACTTTAACACAGCAAAGCATCCTGCAGAGGGGCTAAAAAGAGCTCTCAAAAGGTCAAAGAGCAGCAGATCCAAAAACAATCGCAGTTGGTAAAACAGCGCCTCCTGGTGGGGAAGCTTCTGTTATCTTCCACAGACCTCAGAGAGCGATTAAAGAGATAAAATATATGACTAAACCTTATAAATGCTCCTGTAGTATACCTGAAAAATCTTTCATATAGTGTATAAGGCAATGGTGTGAAACATAAGGCCCGGGGCCCGCTGGACCGCTTTGTAAAATAAGTAGGAGGGCGTATATTTATTATATTTTTAACTTTTCATGTTTTGCAGCTTCTCGTACTGACACACACACAGTTTACATCATGCTGACACATTTATTTCATCTTCATCACGTAGGAAGCTGAGACATACTGTAGAAATTGCCCCTTTTTTCTTTTTCTAAATGTGTAATTAAACTTTGTTGATTGGCGTTTCACTGTTTGGCCCACGTTGGATCGGTGGGCTGTGCGCAGTCCTCCCTGTAAAATGAGTTTAACATCTCTGGCATCAAAGATGAGGCTGATGATGATGCTGCTGATGAAGGTGTCTGTCTGAATGCGACGTTGTGTTTTGTCCAGGCAGAGAGGTGCCTGAGCTGTGGGACGTCGGCTCCATCACGCCGCTCTTCAACCAGACCATCGTGGAAGGACCGCACACAGGTCTGTTCACTGGTTTGTGACGGATTCATTGATGACCAGCAGGTGGCAGATTAAAACGAACAGCACCAGATCAGTGTAGAGCTCATTATGCCTTCTTTTTCATTACTTTCTTTTTCCCCACTTTGTCTTTCTGAACCAGCTAACATCTCCTTCCGGCTCCCTGTCGGTGAGTACATCAGGACCTTTAACAGGCCCCTTCAAGCATCTGCTGTCATCAACCAGACGCTCGAAGAGCCGCTTAATTCTCCTCTTCAAATTGTCTATTTTAAATCTCAGAATGGCACCAACTGCCCACGAATCTGAGTCACATCTCTCCATCTGGGATGAGCTCCATGCTAACCAGCAGAGTCCATTCAACCGCACATGGTGAGTCTCTCCAGGAGGCCGGCGTTCAGCGTTTGGCTCGTCTTCACAGCTCGATCTGTCAGGAAGTTCGGGCCAGACTCGGTTTCCAAAGTTTAATCAGGATTAAGCTGGTTTATCTCTGATGTTCACAACCAAATGTGTAAAACAAAGAACTGGAAGCACATTTAAAAGGATATGCATGAATGAACACTAAATAAAAGAGATTGTTCAGGTTTTTAAAAGTATAATGAAGTCAGTCAGATGCTAGGTTTTAATTTTTAGGAGAAATTGTTTGTGTGAGAAATACCAGGAAGACCAAAAGACTGATCTTTGAGCACACGGAGCGACTGCAGCCAGGGTCTTTCTTACTTTTCATTGTCATGTTATTGAGCTGTGAATCTCAGCAGAGTGTGTAGCTCTCTCTGTGGTCGAGTGTCGTGTCACATGATTGAGAAACATTAGTTATTGGCTAAAGGAAGCGATGCGTCTGTGCGTCACACTGTTTTACAGCCAGTGTCGTATGATGTACGTTGTTACCTGTTCAAGCCTCCTGTGCGCTTTTTTTCTTGTTGTGGTTGTGATGCAGGTTGATCTTAGCTTCATATGTTCATTGTTGCTCTGCCTCCGTCCTTGAGACTCAACACTGGTTTGCATCTCAGTGTGAAACCTCTGTCTTCCCTGTGCTTGGATACAGCTACCTTCTGAAGGGTGTTTCTTTCCTATAAAGGTGTGGGGGTTTTTTACCATGGAAAAGATCCTGTGATCATCCCCCATCTGGTCTTCTGTGGTCATTGAGCCTTTTTAAATCCTGTAGTGTACTAAAATGTTGATCAGACCACTGTTGCTCCCACTCTCTGTCTCTCGGTTTGTTTTGTTTGTTTTTGGTGAAGTTTAATGAAGTAGTTTTGTTGTTTATTGTTGTTGTTTGCTGTTTATATGACTGTGTACAGATTACAGTTATATGCATAGGTTCTGTTAAAAGTTTAAATTGCATGGACACAGTGGAGAGGTCCAGTTTGCTGAGGTGGAGTCGAGGACACCTTTAAGCTTTACCTGTTTGCTGACTCAGGCTGTAAACGTGTTTATTTTTTAACACGTGGTTCTGTCTTCAGTCCCATGATGGCTGCGTCCTGCTTTCACTCTTGTGGAGACAGAAAATCGAGCCTATTTCTTTCTCTTGGTTTATCAGCTTCACCAACAGCTGTGGATGAAGCAGCTGCATCTACAGCGAAGGTCACCACAGCTCAGCCGCTCGCAACAGCTCCACAGCCTACGACCGTCAAGCCTCAGAGTTACACTACAGCCGAAACACCGGAGACAACCCAGCAACCCATGGCGCCAAGCATGACCACAAGAGCTGTAACGACACAAAGGGGGACCACGCCCACTGTGGCATCTTCTCAGAGTGGAACTATAGTGGAAAAAACAACTTTAGCACCAATTACAACCTTAAAACGGCAAACCACCACCACCGCCGCTCCGACTGCTGCAGCTCCCACCACAGCAGCACCACGATTACCCACGACGCCGGGCAGAGCTTCAACCTTCTCACCAGCAGTTAGTCTGATCCGCACGCCGCCGTCTACAAGCACAGCAGCCCCGCACACGACGTCCACAGTTCATTCCACGAGACTTCCACCTGTGCGAGCCTCAGCAGGACCCACGGTGCCCAGGAGGACTACAGGGCCTCTGGTTAGAGGAACTACAACTCCCAGCAAGCCAACGGAGAAACCAGGTAAATGATTTGTTCTTTCAGATATTTTAATATGAATTATTTTGTAGCTTCAGCAGTGAGGAAGATGCTCTTGTGTGTTTCTCAAAATAAAAAAGATGAAATGTGGCAAATAACCAGAATAAAAAATGAATAAAACCAAAAATGCACCAGAGGAATACGTGAGAGAAAATCTGGACTTCTTTAAGTTTCATGAAGACGTTTCTCCTCTCATCCGAGAAGCTTCTTCAGTTCTGAAGAAGTTCTCACAGTTTTACCTGCTGGACAAAGATGGCGACGGGTTCACTGTGACCCATGATGACGGCTTGTTGGGAAACATAAGGACAGACGAGTGATTTTATGTCGTTATTGATGAATGGATACGGAGGAAATCAAACATGGAGACCTGTGTAACATCACTGTAGCCACAGTCTGACTCCGCCCACTGACCTGCTCTCACAAAGCGACTCTAATCACATTGCAGCCTTCCTTTGTCATTTCTGGACACACCAGCGGCACTGATTCAATTTCAGCCTGGAGAAAGGTGTGTGTGTGTGTGTGTGTGTGTGTGTGTGTGTGTGTGTGTGTGTGTGTGTGTGTGTGTGAGCGAGCGAGCGACACGGGAAGCCATGCTGCAGATAGTAACCATGGTAACGCAGGCTCGCAGCCTCCTGTGTGAAAGCTTTGATGGGTTTTAAGCTGCAGAGGTTAAAGTCAAATTAAGGCCAAGCGTTCAGCGTTTATCTGTCTGCTGCACTCAGCGTAAACCAGGAGCTCGTTATGAAATTCCATAATTACATCGTGAGGAAAATGAATACGGATTCAAATGTCAACAGTTTCCAGCCGTTAACGTACATTAAGACTATTTTATGTGACAATGGATTAAAATATGTGAAATGCACATTCACTAATTGAATATAGTGTAATTTGCATAAATAGTGTGACCCACGGTAGATAAAGTTGAGACTGTGTAGAAAAACAACAAGCATCCACTTTCTTACGCTTCTCCAGTTCAGGGCCATGCGGGGCTGGAGCTTTCCCAGCTATCATAGGTCAGGGAGGAAGACGGGACACACAGAGGCAACGTTCACACTCACTGCATGTGTTTGACTGTGGGAGGAGGCTGGAGAACACCCACACACTCCCACAGAAAGGCCCTGGGCTGGATTCAAACCCAGGACCCTCCTGCTGGGACACCCTTCGTATATTTTCTTGGATTTTTATCCCTCAGCTGTAAACGGCCGATTATCATGACGTGACGGGCGGGTGGCATGGACATGCAAGTGTGTGAATGTAATAACGAGAGTACGAGGTGACATAGGAGCATCTATACAATGGGTGTATCTACTAAAAATCTCTTGACAAGTTTGAATCATAGTGACTTTGACCCCGAGGTTAAAATCAGTGGTCAAGGTTTCTGAAAATCTTGTGACTATAAATTGAGAACAATGTGATGCAGGAGTTTGATACCACACGTGTCTCCACAAGGAGGCTGACGCCGCCGGTGTTTTTATGTAAACGTTGGCAGCATGAATTCAGCATATCTCAGGTTTGGCTTGTGTCATCTGTTCATTCACAGCCATTCTGGGGTTTCAGGACTAAAACTGGGACAGGAATGGGGTAAATAATGTGACGGTGATGTAAACTGAAACAGGTGATCGTAATCATGATTGTTACAGTTTGTCCAACAAATGAGTGAGAAAAGTTAGAGAAATGTTCCGATCTGTTACCAGCAGCGAGTCCAAACCCAGCGCCTGCTGTTGATGTGCCCGGTGCCCTGCGCTGCATTAATGTCGAGCAGCACGTGATGGTTGTGGCTCCTAAGATATCACCTGTGAGGCGCTCAGTGTGTTTCTTCACCTTTCCCACCACTAGATGGCAGTAACACCACACTGCAGATAACAGCTGCGCCCCCAATGCTCCCGTCCCCTCCTCTGATTTTTGCCTAGCAACAATCAGAAGGCCGGAGCATCCTGTGCAATTTGTCAGCGAGTCATTAGCGTGCAGTGAAATGAGCGTTTGTCACCCAGCTGCACATGTCTGAGTGTCGGCCTGTGGAGGCTGATGTTTGACTGACACACACACACACACACACACGCACACTCAGGAATGAACGCTGAAAATCAGGTCGTTGTTGTTTTTGTGTTTATTTCTGTTCAAATTAAAATGAAACGATGAGTAAATTTGGAGACAGGAGCTCAGATGAAAAGCTGCATGAGTTCACCTGCTGACTGATTTTCTCCTCTTCACAATGATGCTGAAGAAGGAAAACTGACACTTGTTGGCTGAACTCATGAGTTCACGACAGGTTTTCAGCAGTTCGTCAGTCACATGACCCTCAAACCTCACGTGCTGCTGTGTCTCTGCAGGAAGCTGCTGTGGGTTCATTGTTGCCTGAAGCCCCCCCACACCATCACAGCTCCATGTGTCACCATGGAAACATAGACTGTAAATAAAAGATGGGCGTGGCAGAATCAGAATAATCCCAGAGGAAGTTATGTGGTTACAGTTGCTCCACGACAGTAGGAACAGTAACTAAGTAAACTTAATATTACAATATGTTACAAAGTTACAAATGTAACTAAATCCATGTTTCAGAGCTGAGTTATCGTTGAATCATAGTGAGCTGCACACTCACAGTCATCTGCTAATTAATGTGAAGTGAAAGACGAACACAATACCAGAATTTTAATTCACCAAAAGTGAAGCACAGACTTTTTGGATGTTTGCATTAAAACTGCTCCAGAATCGATGGTTCGTGTTCAGTGACTGCAGTTTAATAAGGAGAGAGACTCTGAGAGAACTGAACATAATTTATTGAAGCACAGAGTTATAAAATATTAGAAGCTACATCGCAGGGCAGAGCCCCAGCAGCAGTAGGCGGTAGGACGGGACCCGCCGGAGTGTAGCGGCTAGTGGTGATGGAGAAGAAGCAGATGGAGGTTTGGATGAGCTGCAGGACAAACGTGAAGGACAGAAGAGCACTGAGGTTTAAAGGGAACTGAAGCTGATCGGTTTACAGAAGGCAGCCAAGAAAATTCAGTAAATATGGGAAAAATGAAGCAACACAAACACCAAAGACTGCAGATCTGACTTACTGATGTGGAGGCGGGGCCTAGGAGACACCTAACAGCATCTACCTGTCAATCAAAGCAGCCACACCCCCAACTTTAACTTTAAGCTTGATCTAATTGAAAAAGGTGAGTTATAAAAATGATCACAGTCGTGCAGTTGTGACAAAGGAGGAAACGTCACAGAGGCGGGCGGTGTTTTTGCTTCAGGACGTGCTTATTTCTGCTGTAAAGGTGAACATTTTAACACGACTCTGTGGGATTTTGAACGTATCAGTCCAGCTCTCTGCAGGTCCAAAGTCCACTCTGTATGTTTCTGTTCAGGTTTCTCTGCAGACTTTCATCATGACGGTCTCCTCTCAGCCAACCCTTTCAGTGTTTGAACTCTGAACTTTGCCCCTGCTGCAGAGGAAACTCCTCAGCCTCAGGTTTTTTAGCTTTTCAAGAAACTTTCTTGAAATTTTCCCGACTGACTGCAGCTTCATTCAGCTGGAAACTATTCCAATGACACCATCAGAGCGACACTGACAATAGTGTGCACGCCTTCCCTCACGTCATCACACCGTCTGTAATATGTTCTCTAAAATGTCCCATGTATGAAAAGCAGATTCTGTGCGTGCTTTTTTTGGTTGTGTTGCCAAGCTGATGTTAATCACGCTCCAGGATGAAATCCTTTGTGCTGCATTTCCACACCAGCGACCAAACATCCCTCTTGTTGGTTTAAATTTGAATAGGAAAAGATTTTTCCCATCGTGATCCTGTTTGCAAGGCGAACAAAAACGTGCAGCATGTGGACGAGCACGCAATTAAAATTCATCTGAATGTTCTGTGAGCTTTTAAAGGTTAATTTATGATATGTTTATTATCTTTAATGTGACGATCACCTTTTGTCTGTGGACATCACCTCCTAATTAGATTTTCTCCTGCAGAACACACAGATTAATTAAGCCGGTTCACGACTGACGTTCTTCTCTCTGTGTGTTGAGAGGCTGTCCCTGGAGGAGGCCGGAGCTGAGCGCCGAGTCCGTCCCCGGCGCCGCCACGACCGTCGGCGCCCACAAGCTGCAGCCCTGCGTCCTCGAGCTGTGCAAGTTCTTCTCCCAGTGCCTGTGCAGACCCTTCAGCCACAAGACGCGCATGAAAAGGTCGGCAAATTCCCCCTGCTGCCTCCAGACAGCACCGCTGCAGACGGCGGTTTGAATTGTACTCCTGCTCAGAGTGTTGCATCACTTATTTCTCTCAGCTGCTGCACTTCTTTAGGTGGCCACAATAAACCCCGGCAGTGTAAGGCACAGACACACACAGGTAGACAGAAATTACAGGGTGAAGCTTTCAGTATTCTTAACAAGAATGAGTGGCTGACGTCATTCGTGACAGTTCACAGCAGCAAATGTTAAAATGAAGCTGTTTGTGTTCTCGATCTAATGAGCACTGCTCAGAAAATGAGAAGAAATCATGCTGGGTATGTACACTGAGAAGGACCGGACAATGTGTTATTCATGCTGTTTGATGGAAACAAAGATTATCGACCTGCAGAGGGCTGGATTTAAAAAAAAAAAACCTGAAAATCAAAGTGAAACAATGATGCGACAGGTCAGTCGATTTGGCTGAAATTTTAATAAATTGCAACAACTCAAAATGATGCTCAGTAGTTTCTTTTGGCCCCCATGTGGTTAAATACAAGCCTGACATCCCAGATCTGAGCCGGGGCATCACTGAGCTCCTGGTGTAATCCTTGTGGCGTCAGAGGTGCTCTGACTTTTCTTACCCTGCTTGTTTGAGGGTTAACGCCTGTGCCATTCTCCTGTTTGGGGCTTACAGCTCTTACTACGAATGATGAAGAAGAAAAAAAGAGCGAGTTACCTTCCCCAGGATCCGTGCTGGAGCCGGGTCAGAGGAAGAGGCCAGACAGCTGTGGCTCTTTGGCCTGATCGCTCAGCAGGTCGGGCTGTGGAGGTGAAGTGGTCTGTGGGCCGGGCAGCGTTCAGGGTGGAAGTCCTGGTGGTTTAATTCCCCTGGTGCCAAAACCTTTTTTTTCCTTTCTTTTTGACACATCTGAAGTCACCTGAGAGGGACACCTCCTAGGTGAGGTGTTTCAGGCATGTCTTACCTGGTGGAGACCCCCTGGGCAAACTCAGGACGTCCTGGAGAGATTTATGTCTGCTCGCTGCTTTGGGAATGCTTTGGTGTGATCAGAGACCGTGACCACCTCCATGTAAAGACTGTATTTGCTTGCAGGTTAATCATCAATTAAAATGTATATTCTCGGACATGTGGCTCAAAACAAGCCTGATTTCTGTCTGTTGAAAGCTGAAGTTCCCACTCATGGCGAGCTGACTCTGAAGCAGAAGCTCAAGGTCAGCGCTTCATGCTGTCATCTTGTCTTGCAGGTACTGTGACGACAGCCACCTCTGGTATGAGAAGCACACCTCTGAAGTGTGTCGGCGGGTCAGGAGGGTCTCCTTCTCCAGAAGTAAGTGGACAGCATGAGTCATTGACCTGCCGGGCTCTGATGCTCGAGACTCCCTGTGCAGTAAAACCAACACCTGCAGCAGCAAATTATAAACTCAGCGCTTCAGCCTGATACAGCCGTATGAAAGAGTTTGGGCGCCCCGGGGCAAACTGCATATTTTATTGATGTTTGAAGAGAAAAGGAGTAAACTTTTCAAATCGGTAAAATATTTCTGTAAAATATGCAGTCGGCCACAACATTATCTATTGATTTTGTAGGAGTTTGTTAAGATTTTGACCAAGAAACTTGAAGAAAACATGCACCTCCAAAATGTTTGAGCTAACAGGAATGAAAGTAATAAAAAAATACACATTTTCACACTGAGAACATGAAGACGATTCATAGTGACGAACGATTCATGGACAGATGATTTTAACCCTTAGATGCACACGTGGGGTCAAAAATGACCCCAGGGGTTGTTTTTCTTCAAAATCTTTAAAATGCAAAGTTGTAATATATTCATATTCCAGGTATTCCTCATAAAATATGTTTGTAACATGAGGCCATTTGCATTTTTATTTATTTTTTCATTAATTTAAAAAAAATGCAGTTTTTGTATCTCTACCCCACTCAAAAATGACCCCAAGCAGTTCCTATGGAATCTTCTATGAAACTTTCATTCTTAGCAACTCTCACTGACCCACTTACACTTCTGATGGATCAAGAATTAATTTTTACACAGTAACATACGTGATTTATAGTCAGGGCTGCACATAAGTGGTCCGCAGGTGTGCATTCGCTGTCAAAATAAAAGTATTCCCGGAAATTCAGAGAATAGGCGCTTCTTTTGTTGTGGAGGAACACCAAAGTTATTGCCTACGGAGCTTGCTTCTTTGGCATCTTTAAGAGTTCTGAACAAATGTCTGTCCTCCTCCAGAACATCTTATGTTCGCAAACACGCATTCCAACTTCTTATCTGGTTCTGCAAATGCGCACCTGAGGACCATTTATGTGCAGCCCTGTTTATAGTTTCCTGTGCATTTCAAACATTGACCTTTCTGATGTTTTTTTTTTTTTAAATATTTAAAGTAGCATGGTTGCTATGAGGCCAGCAAGGATCCCTGTGGACTTACAAATGATCCAGGACGGATGGGATGAAGAGCCCATCAGAGGCATTGACTCAGAATCTGACATCTCAGATATAGAGGACCCAGACTATTGTCCCCCCCCACTTAACAAGGCCAGTCAGATACAGAGGAGTCCTCCGATGAGTCCTCTGAAGAGGAAATGGATATTGAGTCTAACAGAATGAGCCCCTCTTACTGCTCTAGCCACAATATTCTGAATTAGTCAGCCAGGGCTTGCAGTTGGGTTTAGTACTGTCTCCCCAGTAAATGCATGGAAGATGTTCATGTCTGATAATATAATAGAAGAGGTGCTGTCATACACAAACATGGAGGCATGAAGAGTAGCCACAGACAGGGGAAAGAGTGGAAAAATATAATCAAACATAAGTTCCTGGCCTTCATTTGATTGACCATTTTTGCAGGAAGTGAGAAGAACTGGGATGTACCAGTTGGTGTGCTTTTTGGGAGTCCTCTGCATAACCTATTGTACAGGCCACTATGTCAATTCAAAGATTTAAAGATATTCGCCGTTTCTTGCACTTTGATGACAAGAGGACCAGAGCCTACCGACTGAAAACAAACCATATGGCAGCTTTCAGCTACGTATGGGGCCTGTTCCTGGTCAACTGCAGGCAGAAATTCATCCTCAGTGATTGTGTTACAGTGGATGAACAACTTGTGCCTTTCAGAGGGAAGACCCAGCTTCTGCAGTATATGCGGAGCAAGCATACAAAAGTGATACAAAAACTGCGATTTCTTAAAATTAATGAAAAAATAAATAAAAATGCAAAGTGCCTCATGTCACAAACACGTTTTATGAGGAATACCTCAAATATGAGAATGTTACAACTCTTCGTTTTAAAGATTTTGACAAATAACAACCGAGTTTATAGCAAAATGCATTGTTTCTATTTGGGGTCATTTTTGACCCCACTCGTGGAAGAGTGTAGGTACTGGTAGGTTGTGCATCCAAGGGTTAAAGCAGTCTGATCACGTATGTTGAAAGGAGTCAGATAAAACAACTGATGTTGATCCAAATCCTGAAGGTGCTGGTTTGAAACTGCAGAGCACTGAGAAGTTATTAGATGTATTACTGAGTCTCAATTAAACCTTCTGTATTTAATTCATCTCATATACATTGAGAATGTGATGGATCAGACAGTTTCTTTTCTCTTTGCTCTGTATGATGTCATCTTGTAGTATGAAAACCACACCCACTTTATGGGGCAGCCTATGAGGAGAAATTTGGCTCAAAGGAGGAGGAGCAAAAACTGCTGGTTTGAGTCAGAGGATGGACTCAGTAGCTGCACCGAGGCTCAGCAGGAGTTAAAAGTGATTAATTTAAATGCTTATTCATGCAAAGCTACTCAAGTATCAGCATGAGGCATAAAAGAAACATGTGGAGCTGTAAGTTTAACATAGAAAATAGTGGCTATGGCGTGAGGAGTTTGGAAGTACAGGAAAGATGTGATCTTATTAAGTATAAACGGTGAACTGTTTCTCATATCGGTGCATTTTAAGCTATGCTGTCACCCTATGATAGAAGATGAAAATGTTTTAGGATAGTATTCATGTTGTGCTCTTCTAAGCACTGCAGGAAAACCCAGGGATGTTTAATATTCCTAAATATATGGATAGGATGATCGGCGGGTTTCTGTTTGGGTTCGTGTGGAAGGATCTGCCAGAGATGAGGAGAAGAAGAAGCTAAAACCTTTACTAGGTTTTAATGTTGGAGTGAGAAATAACGAGGAGTGATTACCAGAGGATCTCTCAGGCTGCTTTTGTGTTTCATGGTGAGAAATTGCTCACAAAGAGGAGAAAACAGGGAGCGATAACAGCGATAACTTAATTCAGAAAGCATTTAATGACAACAGGCTGACAAAAACATTCAGTTTTCATGCTTACCCTACAAAGCTCTGCTGACCGAGAACAGAAAAATCAAATCTCACTTTAATTTTGCTCCGTTGTTACTCAGAGAATCGTTGTTGATCATCTGAAGCTGATCTGAAGTCTGGGTGCGCTCGTTTGTACTTGGTACTGATTAAAGAGGCGA
Source organism: Maylandia zebra (assembly GCF_041146795.1). Lineage (NCBI taxonomy): Eukaryota > Metazoa > Chordata > Actinopteri > Cichliformes > Cichlidae > Maylandia > Maylandia zebra. The sequence goes on from NC_135184.1 coordinate 3,339,455, forward strand.
TCAGCGCCGACTAGAAATGAAAGGCTGCTGGAGACCAGGAAGATGAAAGATTAATCACCCAACTCTCAATTTCTCTTATTTATGCAGCAAAATGTTCCCACCGTGGAGCCCAGCTGCTGTAAAGGAAAATAGTTTACACATAAACAGCAACGTTACCCAGCTGACCAACATACACTGAACAAAAATATAAACGCAACACCTTTGTTACTGCTCCCATTCCCCATGGGATGGACGTAGAGACCTAAAATTCATTCCAGATACACAATATAACCATCCCTCCCAAACAGTGGTCACAAATCAGTCCAAATGTGTGGTAGTGGGCACATCTGCTATATTGAGATAATCCATCCCACCTCACAGGTGTGCCACATCAGGATGCTGATCTGACATCATGAGTAGTGCACAGGTGTACCTCAGACTGCCCACAACAAAAGGCCACCCTGGAATGTGCAGTTTTGTCTCACAGCAAAATGCCACAGATGCCACAAGCAATGAGGGAGCGTGCAATTGGCATGCCGACAGCAGGAATGTCAACCAGATCTGTCGCCCGTGCATTGAATGTTCATTTCTCAACCATAAGCCGTCTCCACAGGCGTTTCAGAGAATATGGCAGCACATCCAACCGGCCTCACAACCGCAGACCTCGTGTAACCACACCAGCCCAGGACCTCCACATCCAGCAGGTTCACCTCCAAGATCGTCTGAGACCAGCCACCCAGACAGCTGCTGGAACAATTGGTTTGCACAACCAAACAATTTCTGCACAAACTGTCAGAAACCGTCTCAGGGACGCTCAACTGCATGCCCGTCGTCCTCATCGGGGTCTTGACCTGACTCCAGCTCGTCGCCGTAACAGACTTGTGTGGGCAAATGCTCACATTCGATGGCGTCTGGCACGTTGGAGAGGTGTGCGCTTCACGGATGAATCATGGTTCACATTGTTCAGGGCAGATGGCAGCTGAGAATGTCCCAGTTCTTGCATGGCCAGCATACTCACCGGACATGTCACCCATTGAGCATGTTCGGGATGTGCTTGACCGGCGTATACGACAGCATGTACCAGTTCCCACGAATATCCAACAACCTCGCACAGCCATTGAAGTGGAGTGGACCAACATTCCACAGGCCACAATTGACAATCTGATGGACTCCATGCGACGATGTGTTGCACTGCATGAGGCAAATGGTGGTCACACCAGATACTGACCGGTTCTGGGTCCCCAGACCCCCAATAGCGCAAAAAACTGCACATTCCAGGGTGGCCTTTTGTTGTGGGCAGTCTGAGGTACACCTGTGCACTACTCATGATGTCAGATCAGCATCCTGATGTGGCACACCTGTGAGGTGGGATGGATTATCTCAATATAGCAGATGTGCCCACTACCACACATTTGGACTGATTTGTGACCACTGTTTGGGAGGGATGGTTATATTGTGTATCTGGAATGAATTTTAGGTCTCTACGTCCATCCCATGGGGAATGGGAGCAGTAACAAAGGTGTTGCGTTTATATTTTTGTTCAGTGTAGATGAACTTATTGGTTGTGGTTTAAACCCGCGCTATTGATAATGGCCAGCAGGAGGCGACTCACCGGCTCAATCAAATCATAACCTCGGTAAATTCTGAGTTAGTTTTATGTTCTCAGTTGCTTGTTCAAGTCTTCCTAAGTCTCACATGATGATCATTTTGAAAACTATGGTTTGCATTAGCTTCCAGTAGAATATAAATCAGGGCCCGCCTTACCGCCTGACCGACGTGTTGCAGAATCCCTCGGTTTCCCAATCGGATCCATTCGTGCGCTTTCTGGGAGATGTGGTTGGTTCCGAAGCATCTGAGCTGCCGTTTGTGGGTCTTGCAGCATTTAGAGAATTACTGGATGTGCGAAAGACGTAAAAGAAGCTTTCTGTGGCTGCTGCTGGAGATGTGTGACATCATGAAATATGGCCGTAGCTTCCAGTTCTGTCTGCATTCTTTCTTCCGGTAGGAAGCGAAACCCGGTGTGCAGAAAAGCCCAGACTGTATAGAAGTCTATGAGAAAATGGTTGTCCTGCTCAAAGAGTGTAAAGCCGGGTCTGTCTCAGTAAGCATGCAGAGAATACAACATGATGTTGATTTGTTGGTTTCTGAGCTGGTTGTATATAAAATATGGAGGAAGCATCTGAAATGTCACCCACTGATGTTTCACTCTTAGTGTTCCATTAAATAAAATAATTTTATTCACATAGAGCCAAATCACAGCAACAGTCGCCTCACCGTGCTTAATATCGCGAGGTGAAGACCCGACAATGATAATCAAAATCAAATAAAAAACTATAAATTTTTTTATATAGCACATTTAAAACAGCAGTTTTGATCAAAGTGCTCCACAAGTTAGGAAATAAATAAAATAAGACAAATTTACTGTGGTGGGGCGTGGTCTCCGGTGCCGTGCAGGCAGGGCGGACGCACCTGCACGGCACCCTTAATCACGCCCGCCGAGTTAAAAACACGGGGACTCGGGGGTTGGGGTGTGTCGTGGTGTGACAAGTATTGAATAAAATGGCTGAAACCTATGATCCCTGGACCCGCCGAGTCTCATTCACACCATAGAAACAAACCAAATGATAATCAAAATATTTTACGTCAGAGCCAGAGTAAAAAGGTGGGTCTTTAAACGAGATTTAAAAGACTGAACAGTCTCAGAAGAGCGAATGAGAGCTGCAATAGCAAAGACACGATCACCTCTGGTTTTCAACCCAGACTTAGGTTGCATTAAGAGCATCAGGTCAGAAGATCTTAGTGCTTTTTTTAGCACGGGGCAGTGTTATTTAAGATTTTATAAGCGAGTAAAAGAATTTTAAAATCAATGCGAAATTTCACAGGAAGCCAGCGTAAGTTAGCTAAAACTGGAGTCATATGATCACGCAGTCTGACACCTGATAAAAGGCTGCAGCAGCGTTCTGTACTAACTGCAGACGCTAAAGAGAGGAGTGAGGGAGGCCTCAGTAGAGGGAGTTACAATAGTCCCGTCTAGAGGTAATGAATGCATATGGTCAAATTTATTTATGTAGCAGATTTAAAGCAAAGTGCTAAAATAATCAGATGAGATGAAAACATGACAGGACACGATGACGGCAATTAAAGGAAACATAAAACCTATTGAAGAAGAACACTACACTGAGTACAAAGCTGAGCCGTTTTTCCTCATTCAGAATTTGTGGCTAACTATCGTAAACATGGACGCTGAGCTGTTATCAGAAAAGGGTTAAAAGGTGAACGCTGACATCGACCCGGGAACCTGCACAGGGAGGTGAGTGAAGGACGGCAGGTCCTCTAAATGCCTCGCGTGCTTCAAAACACCAAGATGAAAATGCTTCACATGAGACGACTCCCAGATCCAGAGGGTGACGTCACGGTTGCTGCTTCCATCTTTAATATACAGTCTGTGTAGGCCTTTTAACAATAACAAGGAGAAAATCTGACGAGTAAGGACCGAGAAGTGAAAGCCTCAAAGATGAGGTCATTTTGTAGTTCTATAATAACTTGTTGTTTCCTGCTTCATCAGTAAAGCTGGTACGAGAGTCGATCCATGTTGGTGCATTTAAAGCACACCGGATAATTGGGAGCTCGCTTCCATCCTTCACCTGTGCTGATGGCGACGTGTCGGCCCATATCACAGCTCATTAGAGCAGCAGCTCTGCAGGAATCTAATGGGCTCAAGAGGTTGTGGAGAGAGTCGCCTCTTTCCCGGCGTCTGACACGCCGAACGATTCCAGCGGCAGGCCGTCGAGAGGCCTGTCAGCTCAGTCCTCCGGCTCTCATTAGACCTCCGGGTTTATTTTTAGACTCCGATAAACCTGATTAGAAAGTGACATGAAAAGCAGCGAAGGCAAAGATTAAAAACTCTCAGCTAACAGCACAACATCGCAGAAGCTCCGGCTCATTTATGGGGAGCAAACTCAGGGTTGTTGGAGTTTTATGGGTAAGCTTTCAAGCGAGATCGCATTCATTTCTCCACATAATGCTTATTTTATGATTAAGATAAAGAAAATAATGAAAGAAAATGTGGAAAAGATGACAGCTCTGCGTCGTCAGTATAATCTGTTTCATATAGTCATCATTTATTCAGTATGTGTGAGACCTTTGCTTTAAGCATGTTTGATCATTAATAATTAATCGTTGGTGGATCATCACAGAATGTTTCAGGTGTTCAGGAGGCAACGATATCGAACACGATGACGCAACTTTTTACAAGATAAGCGTGAAAAGTCATGTGATGTCGTTGCAATCCCGTCACTGGAGGATCTTGAACGATGGGTGCTGCAGAAGGTTTCCTGCAGACGGTCTATAAAAACCAGGCTACCAGCCAGGCGTTTTATAACCAGGCTATGAAAACAGAGGCAGGCACCTGCGAGCCTAATCTGAGGGCAAAGTCCTCCTGCGGCTCTCCCCTCGCTGCCTATAGCACCTCCCACAACAACAGCATGCCCACTATTTGAATTATTTTTGATTTCATTGAAATTAAAATCTTTTTTTAAGCTCAGTAAATACGCTGGGGATGACCTGCTTCCCTGTGTGGAGGAAGTGTTTCAGGCTCTTGTTCCCACCCTCGGCCACGAGCTGTGGGTGATGACTGAAAGAGTGAGATGGTGGATACATCCTGCAGAAATGAGCTTCCTCTGTCTGGCGTCTGGGGTTTTTCAGAGTAAAGCTGATGCTCCTTTGCTATGAAGAGAGCCAGTTGGGGGTTTGGGCATCTGACCAGGATGCCTCCTTGGTCAGGTGTTTCATGTCCTACTGGGAGGAGACGTCCAGACACACTGGAGAGATTGTTTCTCTGGAAAAGCTGGAGGAGGTGCTGCTGCACCTGCAGCCTGACCCTGACTAGAAAAGCAGCAGATGATGGAGCGATGCATGAAGCTACGATTATGGAACAAAATCATTCTGATCGTTTCTTCTTCTGTGATCGAGGAGCCCTGTGGGGATCCATGCACGGAGGCTGACTGCCTCCATCGGAGGTGGAGAACGAGTCACTCACGGCACTTCACAGTGACTTTATCGTTTTATTTTTAAATACTTAAGAAGATAAATCACATTTATACTAAAAGCTCCTTCAGATAAGTGATCTCAAGCTTCAGTTTAAATGTGCTGCTGTTTTTCCTGGACTGGAGACGACCAGTGTGGAGACGAGAGCTCGCTAAAGCTTTTTAAACCTTTCTACACTCGAGCTCATGACAAAACTTCATGACAGGTTCTCCTCAAAGTTCGGATTATGATCCCAGTGAAGATAAAATGGTGGAAAACTGTTATTAACAGGAAGAAGGATTTTTAAGAGGTTTAGGATTTTCTTCATTCTGTTCAATTCAGCTCAGTTTTATTTACATAGAAGCCACAACATTACCTCAACAATCACATGACCCCCTGTGAGCAAGCACTTGGTGACAGTGGGAAGGAAAAACTCAAGCAGGAAGAAACCTCCAGCAGAACCAGGATCAGGGCGGTGCAGCCATCTGGGGTGAGGGGAGGAAGACAGGTGAGCCACAGATTAATAATAAATAATGATTAAATGTAGAGAGGTGTATAAACACAGAGAATGACGATCAGTGAAGAAGAAACACTCAGTGCATCATGGGAAAGCCCAGTCACTGCTGACGTCACGATTAAGACAAACGAAAGGGTTTGAGTGGTCATATCAATATTTAAGGTGTGTTCAGAGACAATTTATGATGTGAGAAAACATTCCACCTTAAGAGCTGCCAGCAGCTGCCGGTTCCCTTTGACTGACTTTGATTCTACACCCTGAACAGTGGCTGATGGAGATGAGGGTGGAGAGACGCATCATTAGTGTGTAATCTCTCCAAAGGTATGAAAAGAGCTGCAGCTCGTGAACGTGTGTCATACTTAAAAGAAGAAGAAGCTGAATCTGTGCAGGGGTGATGCTCGTGGTAGATCTCATTACAGAGTCGCTCGACTCCTCTCGAGTGCAGCAACACTGACGTGATAACGAGTAAATATTTGGCAGCTGGTAATAATGCAACAGTGCAGCAGTGATTAGTTGGGTCTGTCTAATCTTTATCAGCCTGATTGATCCACGAGTAAAAAGTGCAGTCAGTCGCACGCTGAAGGAATGACAAAGTTTGAATGTCTTCCTGAGCCGGGAGGCCTGCTGACGTCCTTCAGGCTGAGATCAGAGCTCAGAGCTCGTCACACTCCTCCTATTGTGTCCGCTGACCAAAGGAACAGAGGGTGTTTTGAGGAGTGCGACCCCTTTTTAATGTGGTATGCTGTGGTTGCCTGCACTGTAATAAATCCTTCACGTGATTCTGCTCGTGCGTGTTTGTGGAAACAGCCAGCAGCTCGGTTCGTTTCTCTTAAACACACTAAAATACGGATCATTCGTGGATTGTAATCGGAGGAAACAGAGGGGAACGTTTGCCGTAGCTGGTATTGTTTTGTCGTAAAACTCTGTGACCTGGCTGTAACCTTTCCTCCACAGACCTGAAACAGAGGTGCCTGACAAAGATGTGCAATAAACTGTGACCGGAGAGGAACAAAGAGCCGCTCATCATCACGAACTACGGCACGCAGCACGATTACGGAGGCCAGATCTGAGTCAGATTTCTGCATCTGCACGGGTTTGGAAACTGTTTACACGCTCACGCAGCGGCGCGGCTTCACATTCATCCCCGTTATCTACTCTGTGATTTCATTTACTTTGTATCTCCAAGAAGATGAAAAATAATTTGATTAATACTGGACTCTGAAATCTGCAACATTCAGACTAAGTGTGGACTGTTTATCCTCAGATCAAATGAAGACTGTGAGGCTGATACAGTCTGAAATCTGAAGAAGAAGCTGTAGAAACCCAGAAACAGATGTAGGGTTTGAGGTTTTATGTCTGTTAAATAAACGTCTGGTAATTGTTGTATTTTTTTCTCATTGCTCGTTTTTGGATCTACGTTCAGCCTTAATTTGTTCAGATTAATCAAAGAGGTTTGGATCGTCTGGACAGAGGAGGGAATTATTTCAGCCTGTCGGAGTCGATCCAGATCTGACTGTTCATGAGCATAAAAATGGTGAAGATGGGACATTTTCCTCTTACTATTAGTTATCAAAAATGTATCTGATCTAATCAAGATCCTTGTGGATCGGCAGGCTTGGAGCGCGAGGCGTGATCTCAAAGAAAAACCTGGAGTGTCAGATGACAGCCACGTATCCATGAAGCCTAAAACACCCAGAACAGAGTTATTATACTTCCTCATCATTCTAGTCAGCTTCCAGAGAGGATTCAGTTTAAGTCTGATTCTTTAATTTATTTATTGAGGGTATTTGTCAGACGTCAGGTTTCAGAAGTTCAGAGTCAACATCTGCTCCACAAAAACTCAAACTGGAGACGTTTTCTCTGCATTTTATTTGATTGTAGTTCGTTTTTCAAGCACATCTTATTGTTTCAGATTTTTAAATCTTTATTTGGTTTTCCAGTTGTCTTTTTCTATAAAGATGACGTAGGTTCAGATATAACCGATTATGTGGAAAAAGTTAAACAGAATGAAATCCATCTGTAGGACTACACGTGGAGCTCAGCGGACGTTTTTTTAGCCTAGTTTTAGTTCACTGGAGCAGCCTCGATCCAGAACTCTGTTTAATTTTCAGAGATATTTATGAATATCGATGAAGAATCCACCGACTGTCAAACTGTTCACTCTCAGAGAATTTCACAGAGTTTTTTAGAAAACAGGAAACCAGCTGCTTTAGAGGAAAAAGAAACGATTCTCCCCCCTCTAAACAGAGCTGCTGCCGCCCCACTATCAGCCCCCTGTTATTAAACCCACGGCGGTCACGCCTCCTTCCTGCAGGTCATCATTGATCTGAACTCCAGGGGGATCAGATAAGTCCAGGTCGAACCCCAGGTCACAGAGCCAGCCCTCCTGCGGGGACAAAGACCACTCTGTGGGTCCCCCCTGTCAGGACCCCACCTGTGCTAAAGCCTGAAATACCTGCATGGAAAAAAACCCACGATAAGCTCCTGCTCAGGTATCACCTGATAGCCAATAAGAGCTGACCTGAACAGGATAAAGGTACCCCCCAGCCCCCAGCCCCAGAGAGATAAACAGGAGCTCAGAGTTTATTCTGTTAGACAACAAGCATTAAAAAGGGTTCCTGCCCACCGAGGTGCGTCTCACTCCTGAACGTGGCACCGAGTTTAATGCTCACTGAACAAACCAGAAATCCCACAAATAAGGTAAGAGTTTCTTTGCTGTTTAAATCTGTCTTTGGTTTGGTCAGAGTGTGTGCATGTGTGCATACACAGTATCAAACAGCACAGCTATAAAGTAAGGACGTATGAGTGTAACAGGCAAGGATAACGTTCATGTTAAGTCTTCAAAGCGCTCAACTTATCATTGCGTAACGTTGCCTCTGATCACTGGATATGTGAGACAGCTTAAAAATCCATGGCAAAGGCAGTGCTGCAGCCCCTCTGGCCTTCAGCCTCTGACAGCTATCACAGCTAACAGAGGCTGATATTATTGAGCATTTTCACTCTGTAGTCAGAGACTAACTGATGGGTTTTTAGCTTTACACTGCACAGAATGTAAAGAGGTAATATTAAGGAAATGTTAAAGAAACTGAGAAGTTTCGTATGCTAATCATGAGCATGAATGTCATGGTGGATTGACTGTACACGGACGCTGTCCATCTGATCTGACTGAGCTGGAGCTGTTTTGCAAAGAAGAATGGGCAAAGATTCAGTCTGTAGATGTGCAAAACTGGTAGAGACAGACCCTAAAAGACTGGCAGCTGGAACTGCAGCAAAAGCTGATTCTACAAAGTATTGACTCAGGGGGCTGAATAATTACACACACCCCACTTTGCAGTTATTTATTTGTAAAAAATGTTTGGAATCATGTCTGATTTTGGTTCCACTTCTCATGTGTGCACCACTTTGTGTTGGTCTTTCACGTGGAATTCCAATAAAATTGATTCATGTTTGTGGCTGTAATGTGGCAAAATGTGGAAAAGTTCAAGGGGACTGAATACTTTTGCAAGCCACTGTAACTCAGTGTTTGTCTCATTTGACCATAAAACATACAGCTGAAAATTCACGGAGGCTTCTTTCTTGGTCAGCACGCTCTCGGTCCATGGCGATGTAAATCTCGCTTGAGCCTTGGTTAGTTCCTGAACATCCAGACTCTCATCTGAGGGTGACAGGGTTTTCTTCCAGATGTTGGCAAAGTGGTGAAACATCAAAATAAGAGAGAAACTGCCAGTCGTAGTTAATCAGGATCACATGAGAAGTTAATAGACCTTGGCATTGTAAAGTCTATTTCAATGTAAAGACATTGTAGAACCTTTAGAATCACTTATTAAAGGATTTAAGTGAGTGTACGGATTTTTCCTAATCCAAACAAAATACATTTAAACCCAGTCCTTGATTATTTTTTAATGCAGTAAAGTTATATGCTGTGCAACCTTTCCACCAAAGACATTCATGCTCATGATGAGTGTATATAAACCACAAACTATTTATTCCTGTTTCTTTAAAATTATAATCTTTGTAATGATGTGAAAATTTTCTGTGGATTTCTTTTATACAACCTGCATGAAAGAATTTAAAAAAAAAAGTCAGATTAGCCTTTTGTAGTCCATCTTCAGGACTTTGTAGTTTCATCATGGCAGACCCACCTCAGCAAACCACACAGTTCTTTTCCTGAGTCCTTAAACTCTTCTTCACATCCCTCCACGCTGCCCTGGAGGTCATGTGACCAGTGAGACAGCAAATTTGGCTTTAGTGCAGAAAACATCATATATATATAAATCAAGTGAAATAAATCAAGTCAAGTCCAGTTTTAAAGCCAACAATGAAGTTATCCTGACATATTTACAGGAAGTGTGCTCACTAATCCCCTCAAAGACATAAACATCTGATTTTACTCAGTAAACTAAATGAGAGTACTGATAACAAAAACATGTTTGCTAGCTAAAACCTCAAACACAAATCTACATGTAAATATTTTGTCTCATTTTCAAATGAATACGTCCGACTTAATACTAGAGGAAACATTTAATTGCTTAAATAAAGATGAAATAAAGTTTTAAGGGAACAGGATCCGATGCAAAAGTAAACTACAGCAGCTTTTCCTATGAAATATTTCCTGGATTGCACGGTACCTATCAGCATGCAGCATTCGTTGTTTTTCTGCTGCAGAATCCTTCATCATTGTTGTTGCTCTATTGATATCACTCCATAGATCATAAAAAAAGACTCGTCAGTGTCATCTGGATCCATTAATGTGCAGAGCTTTGAGGTCCCATTAAAGATTAAATATAAGTGCAATAATGAGACAGCTGACCTCCTGAGAGGCACTGATCACTTCCCTGCTCTTGGTGAAAAATGCTTGAGGCTTTAATAACGTTAATGAAACACTTCTTCACCTCATCGAGCAGACGGGAGCCACAGGTGAGCCGAACCGTTTGAAGCTGTTAGAAACATTGAAGTACTGAGCAGAGAAGGTGGAGAAGGGTCATCGTCCTTGTTTTTGTGTAGGAGTCAGCGCTGTAATGGCTGATGTCAGAGTATTTTCAGATGTTACATATTTGTTAAAACGCGTGACCTCTGTGGTGCTGTCTGATGACTTTGTTGCTGTGCTTTGGTCGATGATCCTCACCGTTGAGCGTTTGCAGGAATCACAGCGTCGTTGCTGCTGAGAGCAGCGGCTCAGTAAGCTTCAAACTGTGACCTCTTCTGGTTTTGCAGAGAATTACAGCAACATGCAAATCAGAATATGAAATTTACATTTACCATTTATTCAAGTCTGTTTCAGGAAGCAAGATCGGGGATAAGTGTAGTAATCTCAAATTCCCCAGAAACAAGCTGGGATGCTTACACTGACTCTGCACATGCTCAGTATGATACCCGTATATAAAAGATGCCCACTATGAAATATCAAATTTGTTTTGTATCTTCAGTGTTGTTAAAATGTTGGTATTTTGGAGGGAGAAGTGACCATATTTGCCTCAGAGTGGAGTGCTACTTTATCAGCTAATGCTAGCTAGCTTAGCTAGCAGTGTCTAGCTAGACCCATATCTGCTGGTTACCAAAGTAATAAAACAGTCTACTGGATGTATTATACAACATTACAAGTACACCGACAGTTGAAATATGGTGGCGAAATCTGGTCCAGTGATTCAAAGTAGTGTAAGTGAGGCCTAGCACACAGCTAGCAGCTGCAAGTGCCCAGTGATACCTGTCAATCAACGTGGCCACACCCCTAAACTTAAACCTTACCAGCATCCAAATAAATAGGTTGGCATAAATGTCACCCTGTACAGGTACAGGTGTTACGAAGGGTTAAACTACCCACAGAAACCGAAACTGTTTTTGAACCAGGCCGTTTATTTCTGTTCTGAACACTGGAAACACTTTTGAAGCCAGCCTCTAGTGGACATAAGAGGGACTGCAGCTTTTGGTTTTTAAATGTTGAATTTATTTAATTTAATTGGATTAAGGGAGCAGGTAGTGATCCATAAACACATGGGGAGTGATAGTGGAGCCTATTGCAGAAAAACTATAGGGGATAAATCAGGGTCAATACTATGACCTCAAATGAAAATCACGATTAATTGAACATTTTACCTCGATTTTGATTATTGATTATGATCATCAAACACACACCTTGATAGTTTACCAGGTTTGCACTGTGAATGTGATCTAAAGCTGGCACATTTGCTGCGGTGATATGACTGTAACAGATTGGTGGGATTACCTTGGGTCACTGAAACCATTTTTCACGTGATTTTCTTCTTTATGTTTGATGTTGTCTTCAGTAAAGATTAAAATTATGTCCATACAACAGAAACAGCATTTTTAACTATAATCTTCATCAAAAAGGAAAGTTCGAAGTCTATTCTTAAAAGTAGAGAGAGGGTCTGTCGCCCAAACCCACACTGGGAGCTGGTTCCACAGGTGAGGAGCATGGTAGCTTTTAGAAACGCAGGAGCAACAGGTAAGCCTGATCAGACAGGTAAGCCTGATCGGATTTGGTCTGATATGATGAGCTTGTGCACCCGACAGGAAGTTGAATATGAAAAAAAGCTTTCTCCATCTGAACGCAGGTACGAGTCATGTTCCTGATGTATATGTTTCTGCTGTCTGCTCTTCCAAACGGTGAGTCCCTCTGTAAAACCACATTATATAGGATCCATTTACTAGTTCTACACTAATAATGGATTGCATTTATATAGCACTTTTCTAGACCCTCAGAGCGCTTTACAATGCCACTATTCATTCACTCTCACATTCACACACTGGTGGAGGCTACAGTTGTAGCCACAGCTGCCCTGGGGCAGACTGACAGAAGCCAGGCTGCCATATCGCGCCATCGGCCCCTCTGGCCAACACCAGTAGTTGGTGAAGTGTCTTGCCCAAGGACACAACGACCAAGACAGACAGAGCAGGGGATTGAACCGGCAACCTTGCAGTTACAAGATGATGGTTGCTTCCCAACCCCCTGAACCACGGTCGCCCCGATATACATACATATAGTTTTACCTGCTGACTCAAAGATTATGATAAGGATAATTTACCAATCATTTAACTACTAAAGAGTCAGAAATGCCTTCAAAGCATGAATAAATCTTTGTGTCAGATTAGTGGTTGAGCAGAAACGTTATGTCTCCTTTAGTTTATTCATCTGTGTGTGCTGATGTGGAAAGATTTAACTTTGGTGTTTTAAAGGTTACATTTATGACCTTAATTGTTTTATTTATCCTTATCCAGCGCTTCCTGCCGGCTCCATCTTCTGTCCGGACCCGGAGGCAGATCACATGACTGGTGAGAACAGAAGCAAACATTATGTAATAAAATGAACGGATAGATGGATAAAAATAGACAAAAACAGGACTGGAGGCAGAATGTGTATGAGAGGGGGTCAGAGGGCATTACAAACTCTTATTGCTGTGGGGATGAAGGAGCTCCCGAAGCACTCAGATCTACAGTACAGTGAGAGGAGCCATCTGCTGCTCCTGTGCCCACCCAGGAGGCCACGGAGAGAGGGTCTACTTTAGTCCATCGCCCCCCTCTGCCACAGTTTTAAGTGAGTCCAGCCTCCTGCTGAGCACCAGGCTGGCGTTAGGCTGTTTGTGGTCATTTGTGTCATGCATTTCTTTATAAAATAGACATTGATGGTGACATGTCTGCTTTATGATCAGTCTCGTCCTCACATGTGGACCCCTGTGCTGCATCTTTAAATGAAGTATGGACTCAGGACTTTGTTTTTTCCAGCTGAGTTTTGCTGAGTCTTCGGTGTTACAACATGAGACTTAATTGTAGTGATAAAGGTACGGACTCGAAGCTGCGTTGTGTAAATTTCCTAAACCTTCATGGATCTACAGCAGCACCAGTGTTCTCAACTTGGATAGCTCAAACAACAGTCGTAGACTTTCTGTGGCGTTGTGGGCCGTTGTTGACATCGAGGTCGAGAGGCTTTGATGTTCATTGCCTCCTATGGTCTTAATCTTCACTGTACCTGCATGTGGAGACCTGCAGTCCAAATAATCTTCCACCCTGTGTGCTTCTCTGGACTCGAGTCACCTGCAAACAGGATTATCTATGATTAAATCGCTCTGCTCTCCACCTCAAAGTTTACAGAAGCTCTGCAGGTTCGATCTTCTCGCAGCCTCAGCGCGTTTGTTCATTCACCTTCTGTCGTCTCTTCCTGCAGATTGTCTCGGGTTGCGCTTCACCTGGATACACTCGGTCTTCGATAACTTCCCCTCCATGCTGAGCTTTGTGTCGAAGCTGCACTGTGCGACGGGGATTTGCCCACGTGACCTGGAAGATTATGGCTGCTCCTGCAGATATGTGGCAGCTGGAAACCCCGTGGATGCTCTGGACGTGTAAGTAAGCCTCAGATCGCAGCGGGACTGCGGTTACAGCAGCTGCTGAATTTAAAATACGGCAAAATTGAATTCAGAGGCTGGAGGCAGGCAGGTGTGAAGCGGGCTGGGAGAGTCTTCGCTGACCAGTCCTCCCATTCCCATGGAAAATATTATTCATTATGCTGGAATCCCTCACAGGAGTTACAGTACAGGAAATGTCAAAATCAAGAGACAATAGCTTTAGGGTGGACTGGAATAATAAATGAAACCATGTACTTACTGTAGTACATCTCTCAGGCTGAACACCTTAAAGGTCTGTCAAAGTCATCAAGAAGAGGAAAAAGCAACTCAGGGATGGTTGAAAATTTTTTGAGAGACTTTCCACCGTTTTCAACTGTTAAAGCTAACCTTTAGCTAAAGCTAACCTTTAGCAGTAGAAAGGTTAACTTTAGCTAAAGCTTTAGCTAAAGTTAACCTTTAGCAGTAGAAAGGTTAACTTTAGCTAAAACTAACCTAGAAATCTTCAGCAAGTCAAAAACTGCAGGCTAAACTAAACACTCAGTTTTAGACACTTTTTTTCTAACCTGGATCTGTATGATGCTATATGATGATACAGAAGCCACACCCACTTGCTGGGGCAGCCAATCAGAAGAAACGTCACTGAAAAGGAAGGGTTGGACTAAAGGAGGAGGGGCTTGTTTCTGACAGAGCATTAGTCGAGTCGCTGTAGTAAGGCCCAGGGTAAATAAATAAGGATGATTATAAACTGTGAATCATGCAAAGCTGCCCTCACATAGTAAAGGAATAAAAATATGGAGATAGAAATGCGTATATTGTGTCCCATTTAGGGATGACAAAGCACTTTATTATTGTAGCTCCGCCCCTGCAACAGGGAAGGGGAGGAGCTACCAGTCAGGGAAAGGTGGATATGTTATCTACATAATAAAGTTCTGTACAAAATACTAAATTTGGTCAAAATAGCTGTGAGCTCAGAGCTGAATTAATAATTAATAAATATTATGACTTCTTTTTCTTTTTAATGTTACATTTACAGCTGAAGTCACTTTTTTTATTCATGGGTTACAAAATTAGCTCCTTCATCTCTGTGAAGCTAATCACTGTACTTGATAAAGAACATGTAGCCTCTGTTTCTGTGCCATATCGTAGAAAACATGTTTATATGAAAATAATTATGACTATTTCTCAGATAAAAAAAAAAAAAAGGCAAAGACTTTTGTTTTAATCCCAGACTCAATTGCTTTGATGTACTTTTATAATAAGCCACTATATTCCTCTACGTATCTGCAAACACCAGCTGTAAGTGTATATGTGAAGAGCTTTTACTGTGAAAGGCACGTGCAGGAAGCACCCCTGCACTGAGCAGGTGGTGTTTCGCGTATCGATCGGACTCTCGTCATGTTATTCATCATTTCTTCTTTTTCCCGGTTTCCGTCTACAGGTGCTGCGAGGCTCACCGGCTGTGTTACCAGAACGCTGCCCCCTGCAGGCAGGAGCTGCCGCTTGCCCCGTACAACTTCAGCTGTGCGGCAGCTGCAAACACCAGCTGTGGTGAGACTTAGTTTATTTTGGGAAATGTGCTTGTTTGCTTTCACACTGGGAACCATCACAAGACTTTCGCTGCCAACAAAAAACAAGTTTTACTCACAGTGGAACCAAAGTTGATCGTTTTCACACGAGGAGTTTGTACAAAGTGAAAAGAAGCGATACAAAAGTGACTCCGACAGAGTAACACAGCAGAGTAAATAAAGCCTGTGGCACTAGTACAGTGTACCAATGTGGCTCTTTCTGTCTTGAAGATGCTGCTGATTTGTGCCAGCAGAGGTTCTGTGAATGTGACCGGGCCGCCATCGACTGCATGACTCAGAGCCCGTACAACTCATCGCTGAGAGGCCTCGCCGACACGTCCTGCTCAGCTACAAATCAAACAGGTGAGACGAAGCGAAGTCGTCTCCAGAGCCAACATCTGGCTACGGTCTTTGGTTCCTTTGGATGTTTAGTCACTTCACTCATGTTTTATAAGGAACATATATATTCAGCTTCCTTCAGTGTTCCTGAAACCACTGCGTCTTTCTGTACATCTGCATTACAAGCAAGAAAATAAATCTGGCTCTCTTTAATGGCACCAGTTTGGCAAAATGGGACCAAATCCATGACTCGTGCTGTGGAGGACGAGGAGGAGAGTGGATCAAAATCACTGATCAATACAGGTAATATAAAAATAACTCCAAAGACATAAATCGTGTGCAAACGGGTCTTCAGTGCAATAAAATACTGAACACACTGTGGGTGAAGCCTCAGTTTGAGTCTGTAAAAGGAGAGAAAAGAAGAATCGATGTCCTGCAAACTCACTGTGGAAACTGTTTGAGCCACTTAAAGTAAATCGAGGTACCGCAGACAGTTTTCAGTCACCAGGCGAGCAAAGAGAAACATGGATGCATCCAATTAAGTCTGGTGTTCTTTTAGGAGCAGCTCCTCTGCACACCCACACAGTTAGACCCAGACTCACAATCCGGCTGTTTGACTCGTTTCCAGCTGAGTTATTTTTACATTTAAAACCTGGTTTAGGTTTGTGTTTAACACTTTTCCTTGGACGTAACCTCAGACCTTTTTTATTATTATTATTTCAAATTTCAGACAGTTCTTTAACATGCATCAAACTTCCAGACTTGGTTTAAAATCGGCTCGATCTGAATCCTAAAACTGCTGTCGGAGATGGTCGTAACACGACAGCAGTGAAGCCGGGCTCTGTGCTTCAGTGCGCCTTCACATAAATCCTGATATGAAATGGTGAAGCCTGACTGTAAAAACAACAACTGTTGCAAGTAAAAAGAACAGTAAAATAAATATTTTAATTCTGAGTGTGCTGCTGTTTATTTGGTGCAGGTTTGCCCACAGCGGTCATGTCAGTGGGGGGATCTGTGAGTGTCACATTCCCGTGGCAGCGTGCTCGGTGTTGCTCAGATTTGAAGTTTATTTTTTCTCTGTAGAAAGAAGTTTTCTTCCCACACAGTGAACAGCGGATACTAATGTTTTTGTCACTTTTTACGGAATTAAACTCAAAGTAATGTGATTACTTCCACGCTTTAAAGGCTGCACGGTCGCACTCTCTCCTGCACTCCATGTTATCCATTGTTGATCTGCACACAGCTGTTACCGCGGTCGTCGCACGCGCTTACATCATCGTCATGAGACACTCTCACAAACAAAATCACAGCTTAGTAACATAGTAACACAGCGTGCTTACAGGAAAGTAACAGTAATCGAATTACTTTTTTTGCAATAGTAATCCCTTACAGTAACGTGTTACTATCTCTGTGACATTCACGTAGGCCTTCTTGCTTTTTCTGTTTCTGATCTTTGATAAAATTAAAGGTAAGATTGTTGTTTTTTTTTAATCTTGTTTACAAACTTGTTTCATTCTGGTTTCACTGGTTTTATTTGCTAAGACGTGGTTATGTGCTGGGTTTCAGCTGGTTACTTTGTTTTCAGAAACATCCAGGCTTAGTGTGGCACAGGTTCCTTTAGACTGATTTCTTCGTTTCCGACAGATTTTTAATTTGGTCTCAGAACATTTTGGAGAACTTTTCCACTCCGTCTGTGGATCTTTGGTCTCAGTGTTTCTGTCTCTTGACGTAAAGCCGGATGAATCGTTGATGCTGTGAGGAGAAAAACTTCTGCTCTCTTTGAAGATCTTTCTTCATGACTCTTGCTGTACGTTCGGCCTCGCTGTCCTTCTGAGCGAGGCTGATTTAATAAATTTTAGCAGTGAGCTCATTAGTCCTGCCTTTCTCCGGTGTGTCTGACAGAGCTCGCAGCTAACAGCAGTCTGAGTTTCTCATTAGTTTGACCGTGTGTTTCAGAGCTGCTCGGCGGCATCGAGGACACAGGTGAAGTCTTCAGAGCAGCAGGTAAGTCTGTGTGAAACTCCGGGGGCGCCACGATCAGCGTTCCTGAGACGGCGCGTCACTTTCTGAGCGGGTCGGCGATGTCGCATCACAGGAAACGATTGATTGGGCAGAAACGCAGACGGCTGAGTCACACCTCAGCCAATTAAAACAAGGACCTCTGGATGTTTAAGCTGCAGCTTCCTGCCCACATCCAGCTAAAAGAGAAAGAAACCAGTGATTGTTCAGACCTCCTTTCATCCATGTGTCCAGATAGAGATGTCACGTCGAGCCGAGCTGCTCGCCGCCTCAGAATCAGGAGAATCTGAAGTGAAGGATGTTATTAAAGGGAGGGAGGTTTTTTTAAACCTGAGGACGGCCTGTCACGCACGTCAACCTGAGATCTGTCTGAAACTGAACCCACTCTGTTTAAACTCGAGATCAGCTCGAATTCACTTTATCTGTTACTTTGATGTCAGGAGCAGATTGAACTGAACAGGATCAGGAGCACGTCGAGGTCCATACGTTACACATATCTGTAAAGCAGTGCTTACATCCTTGGACTAAGTTTCTGATCACAAAGGACATAAAAGAGAGAATATTGGGCTCACGTTGATCCTGCCGACACAAATCCAAACTGAGATATGAAGCATCACGTTAGCGCATTAATGTGTTTCCTTCTCTCTGCTTTGTTCGAGTGTATATTTGTGTGGAGAGGCTGAACTTCTCCTGTGTCTCTGCAGATGTTCTCCCAGCAGAAAACACCTCAGAAAGCTTTAATTTCTCCAGCTCGTCCTTCCTGCCAGCAGGTAAAACTCCTGTTTTTATGCTTCGCTTTACTTTCTACAACTCTGCACGTCTCCAGAGCAGAACAAAGTGAAATTTCAGGTTTTGGAGAGTTTTAAGATGCTTCCAGCCTTGAACTCGGAGTGCTCATAAAATGGACCTCCCTCCACTTCCTTTAAGAATTAATGGAGTGGAAACAGATTTCCTTTTCTGATAAAAACAGATTTAACAATGTAGTCTGATGGTAGCTTTTACTCACTGCCATTTAAAGGTCAGACGTCTACAATCAGAAGCTCCTAATGAAGCTTGTTTTGGTCTTTAACCAAGAGGAAAACAACAATTTTGATCATGAAATCAGATCATGATCTGATGTGTGAGAACTAATCGCCTAAAAATAGCACGAACACGGTTACGAGGTTCAGTTTAGTCGCTCCGGTTAGTAAAGCGTGAAGCTTAGCAGGCAGCTACATGCACCCATCAGTCTGTCGTTCTAAGACAGACGCAGAAAACATTAAGCCTTGATATACTTGATATTCTATTTCAGTGATGGCGCCAGCCTTCGTTGCCTTTTGGTGTCCACACTTTTAAAGCCTCAGTGTGAACATTTCATTCAGTAAATAAAGAAAAATGAGACTCACACATTAAATAAAGCCAGAAAACATCTACCTGCATCCCAGACAGATGAATGAACTGTGACTGTCTCCTCAGCAGGGATGGACCCACCAACAACAGGCAGGGTGGATAACCAGAGTGACACCAAGGCCATGGAGTACAACCTCAGCACTCCAGCGCCGCTGATGCCTGCTGGTATGACCTCTAATTGGCCCTCGGGCCACAGGTTTAACTCGGCACCATCTGCGTGTTATCCTAATATTTCTCATTTTTCCAGAGGAGCTTGAGGAAGGTGCAGGAGGTGCAGCAGAGGTGGAAGAGGCAGAGATGACACACCTGAGTTATATCTCTAAAGGTAACGGTTACCTCAGTTACCTCACCGTCTCCCCTCCATCCTCTCTCTAGTACTTTTCTAGCAGATTACATTTGCTAGATGCTGACCGGCGGACAGCTTCCAAAACAGCAGAAATAATTTCCCCGCTGTTCGACTCCTGCTGCTCGATGACTCACTTGGCTCAGACGTTTCCTGCTTTTACAGATCTGAATGAGAGCGCCGCAGAGGAAGCACTCGAGCAGGAAGAGATAAATGGGGATCAGATGACCCACAATCCTCCAGCAATCAGCCGGGGTGAGCCAGAAACACTCGGCGTCTCGATCACGACTGATAAATACAAACGTCCGCCTCGGGCTTAATATAAAGCAGCTCTTTTTATTTCAATGATGCGGTGTGCTTTATATGATCCCATAACTGAGCAGTGATTCATCCGGCGTCTAATTCATAAAAGATTTTCTAAATGAGGAACATGTCCTCGTCTGTGGACAGAAGAAAAAAGAAAGGAAACTTTCTCGGGTGCAAGTTGGAGCCAGAAAAACCTTCGTTAAACTGGCTTTTTATGTGCAGAAATATTATTAATCATAATCTCTCTTTTGTGGTACTCCAAAGTGAAACTTGCAACTTCATCCAGTCAAACTTTAAATGGATATTAGTGTCTCTGACTTTGTTTGTGTGCAACAAAACTAAAGTATTTATGCAAGGTGCAGTTACAATACAGATCACTAATAATCATAAAAGCATAACTGATTAAAAGTGGCTGATTTCCCCCCTCAAGGCCACCTCCTTCCACACCTGTGGGCAGCTTCCAGCCCCACAGCCCACAGGGAGCTCTGAAACCTGATTAAACACCAGTGTCTTATTTTTCACAAGTGTGTTTGTTCCAACTGGGTCTGTGATGAAGTTACCCCACAAGCAAGTTTAAAAAGAAGTTTTTAGCTGCTTTTAAAAGAGACCACTGATTTCAAGAAAAGCCTGTGGACTGATGCAAACCCTCCTCCTGTTTTAGTTCCCAGCCTCATACGCTGTACAGCCAGTAGGCCCTGATCACATGACCTCAGGGACCTGCTGGCGTACTGTACGCTGGTGATAAATGTCGAAATCAGAATCTTAAAGTGGACTCTTAATCTTAATTTTTGACTCACCTTTCAAACAAAAAGTAACTTTAATGTTCCTTTTTCAGGAAATTAAGATTCCTAAAAGAAGATTCAGCAAATGTAGCAAGAAGACACTGTTTCTGTTTTCTCTTCACAAGTGGGGGAAAATGACTGAACCCTCTATTTTAATAGCGTCTCAGCAAGATCTGCAGGTTAGAAACCTCTTGGGGTTTAAAAGAAACAGAGCTGAACCTCATCTGCAGAGCAGTGACAAGAAATGTTCTTAAAAGTGTCAAAATGTGCAGAAGAGGGAGCAGAAACAACAGGATAGAAACTGCAAAGGCACCAAAACGGAACCTTGTGGCACACCGAAGGCAAGAGAAGTGAGACAGGACTTCAAAAATACAGACAGAGTATCTGTGATGTGATGACGTTATAATTTTATCTCTGGCAGATTCAGGTTTGCGCTTTCATGGCGAAGAGACGCCAACTGAAGCAGAATCCGAGCTGACTTCTTCACTGAGCTCCGCCACTGAAAACGCACAGGTGAATCAAACGGGAGCATCAGCGCCGCTCGGTCACATTTTACCATCGACTCCTCCCACTCCTCCTACAACTCCCAGAGAGCTGACATCAGCAGCCGTGGAAGAATCAGCCGAGACAGGTGATGAAGAAATACTTATCCTTTTATGATGTGTTGATTTTTTTTTAATCTCAAATTATAGATGATGCAAAAAGAATTAAAAGGACAGGGGTGTGGTCAAAGCAGGGGCTTAAGGTGGCACCGCCCTCACCCCCAGAGAGTTGAAGATTAGATTGTCCATATGAGAAAGTTACAATGAAGCCAAACCAAAGATTGTTCCAAACATTTGTATCTTTAATTATTTCAAGAGCTTTAGTTGTTTGTCCATGACACTGCCCTCTGGTGGCGGTACACATGTACAACAGTCTGCAGAGCTCTCGTAGGCCCGGTGCACAGCCATGATGACCCCTCAAAACATGTTTATGGAGACAGGAGATTCATTCACAATGGAAAAAATCAGCACAGCATGATGAATTTTTAACCAGCTGTCAAGTAGTTTGGTTTATTTATGTAGTTTTATTTTTCTGAATTCCTGTGACTCTGGATTGTTTGGGTATTTTTCTTTGTAGTTACTGGCTGGATTGAGATTGTTGTATTTTGCCCTTGTCTGAGCTTGTGTGAGACTCTGTCTTAGCACCAGAAGTCAAATAAAGCACTGAAATGAAGCTCTTTTGCCTCCTTATTAACAGGTTTAATCTTAGCCTCAACAACAACCACCACGAGTCCCTCTGAGTCATCTGAGGAGGAAGGAAATGGGAAAGAGGAGGAGGACAATGAAGAGGAGCAAGAGTCTGGTGAGCACTGTGAGTTCATACTGTATGACGGGAACTAAAGAATAAATCAGGCCTTTGTGAGTCCCAAAAGACTTCAGTTGGACTCATTGGGAAGTTTGAATATTCATGTTTCTTTTCTTCATCCTCAGTCTTTGATGTGCTCAAAACTACAACAATGACAACAGCAGCAACACCGTCAGCCCCAAGGAAAACTCCTCACACAGGTCAGTTTGTCACAGGGGGACAGAAATATCAGCTTTATAAAGTGCCACTGCCAACAATTATCAGACTACGAGACAGACAGTCATCTAGGAGCAGCATTTGGCTGCAGTGGG
This sequence comes from Maylandia zebra, assembly GCF_041146795.1. NCBI lineage: Eukaryota > Metazoa > Chordata > Actinopteri > Cichliformes > Cichlidae > Maylandia > Maylandia zebra. Next base: position 3,361,734 of record NC_135184.1, read on the forward strand.
GAGAAAGAGCTTCCTTTTAACAGGAAGTGGTACCTGTACAGCCCTCTGTGCAGTTAGGAGGAATTCAACTGTTTAAACCAAAACTGTTTACTGTATCAAGCTGTGAACATCTTTATTTCTTATTGTGAACATGCAGACTGACTCACTGTTGGAGCCTCAAGTGGCCACTAGAGGAACTGCAGTTTTTGACATTTGCTTCATTTTTAGCTGCTTCGTTCTAAACTGCATATTTTTCCTTTGAGCTATTCTGCAGCTTCCCTTATGAAGTTATATCAACTGTTATATCAACATGCACGGTCTATAAAAATGGTACGTACAATTTTGTCATAATATTAAACTTTGGCCCTCTCGCTATAAGGATGGCCAGGAAGGATATTCTGTCCTGCGTACTGCGACGTATAACAGGATGGAGTAGTACCCCCTGGTATTTGACAAACTATGACATATTTATGCTGAAAAATGAAGCCTAAGCAAAAAAAACAAAAGCTGCAGTTCCTCTAATGTCCACTTGAGGCAGGCTCCAAAATTGTGTCAGTCGCTGTAGACTGACATATACAGCAGAAATAAACATATTAACATGCTGCTGCAGAAATGGTTTTGGTCTCTATGAATGGTTTAAACCATTGCACATGTACAGGGAAGGTGAAAGTTTACAGTTTATGCTTATCAATCGAGCTAGTTAGCTTTAGCTGTTGACATTAGCAACCACCATCATATTCAATTATGGTGACTTGTTATGAAAATCTGCAGTTTTTCAGAATGCTAACAGTGAGGCCAGAGTCCAGAAATCAGTAAGCCATGTCACAGTGGCTGCTGCCATCTTTTAAATACAGTTTGTCTTTTCATGTAATAAAATGAGTCTGTGCGACTCCTTTGTGGGTTTTTAAGTTGTACAACACAGAGGAGTAAGGTGTGACTCTAATCGACGCAGGCACTTCACCGGGAGTCTTTGTCCTTCAAATAAAAGAGACGTGATTCGGATTTAGACTCTTTCCTCGCCGCTGCTTCACAAACACACCGAGAGCTGCCAAATGGTTTGATCGAGTGTCACAACCCCGCTGCCGGGTAAAAAACATGTAACTATTGAAGTGGTTATTTTCCTCTCCTCGCGTCTGCAATTACGCAGCGAGGCTTTGACAGGTGTCTGAGGGGCCTCGCTCGCTCAGAAATCACCGGGTATATTTTTAATTTCAAGAAGAAAAAGAAAAAAAGACCAACTCTTTTCTTTAATGCCGGCGTTAATCAAGTGGATTGCATTAACGTCTCACTTCTGACAGCCTTTGTGTTGTGCGCTCTTCAGAAGGTGGAGGAGGTGTCAGCTTCACATTAACACCAGCACCACCTCCAGCTTCACAGGAGAGAGGGGAGGGAGGTGTCAGAGAGGAGACGAGCTCTCCGAGGCCCGCTGAAGGTCAGCTTGTTTTTCTTTAGCAACAAGCAGGCATTTCATTACAGAAACTTTCGGAGGAGGAAAAATCTGACCTTAATGTACAGCGAAACATTCAAGGATGTTTGCTCTTTGGCTTTCTAGCAGAGGGCTGGATGAGATGACCGATATCAGGCAGCTGCAGATAGGAAAGGGCTACGTGCTCTTCAGAGCTACCGATTTTCTCAGTTTGGCTGTTTCCACGTTTCTAGTCTTCATTCCTGGTGAAACTTCCCCAGTTTCCAGCAATTTTTCTCAAACATCAGCCTCCTACTAACAAACATGTACGTTCTTTACAATTTCAGGAGAACTAGTGAGATGGGAAACAGCCAGTGTGGTTTAGTCGAGGTGCAATTTGTGGGGAAAAGAATCAGCGTGGAGGGTTTTCATGTTGAAGCCTGGTGTCTTATTACTGCTGCCACTGTAACATTTACAGAATAATTCAACTTCAACCTGACAAAGTAAATGTAAAGGCACTTTTTGGGTATTTTAAAAACTACAAGCGAACAGAATATAAAAAAAACCCCAAACAGCAGGACTTTGTCCAAAACGTTTGTGTCCTTCATTAAAGAGATGTCAGCTGAAGCTGAACTAAAGCTGGGCTGTACATTAGTGTAATACCAGTGTGAACCACAAGATGGTGCAAAGTGTCTGGTGAAGACAGAGGCAGGGATCAAAACATTAGTGCACGCACAAAAACACATCTAATCATCTTTAAAACGCTGCCCTCTGGTGGTGAAAGGTTTACCTTCAACAGAAGATCATTAAAATAAGCGACACTGATGATTGCATTTGCAAAAATATTTAAGTTTTGGCACAAAAGTTTGCCCTTTGCTCGTGCAGACAAACATAAACGATGTTATTTTAACATGCCAGAAGTGCTCGGTCCAACCGCAGGTGCAGTTGAACTTTAATATCAGAGACAAATATTCACAATGTAACAACACAGCAAGCTGTCAGCATACACATCAGTGTATATCACAGCGAGCAGTGCGAGCTCCCTGCAGCTTCCCAAAAAATCCTCCTTTTATTAGACTGAAAGTGAACACAGCAATTATTGAGACGGCAGCAGAGGCCAGCTGACCCCGTCACCAGCATATTCACCCACAGCCTTTAAAGTGACTCATTGAAGGAAAAAAAGCTCCTGCTCCCCCCACAGTGTACTCTTTGTTGTTCAGCTATTTTCTCCCCTGAATCTTTTTCCACAGAGTCAGAAAGTGCAAAGCTGCATCACCTACTGAGCGACAGACTTTCTGGCTTTTAATGTGTATAAAACTGTCATCTAGTTTAATATTGTAAGGTACAGACCTGAAAATATCATGGAAATAAACCTGATAACTCAACAATGAGCAGCACTTGGTGACAAAAATAAAAAAGTCTGTGGCAGAACGAGGCACAGATCAGATCACTGAGTACAGAGAACATAAAAGCTGTAATTACTAAAATTATTCACTGTTTTGTCAACTTTGCCCCAAAACAAAGTTCAAAATCAGTGTTTCCTGCATGTTTCACAACATTACGGCTTCATTAATCACGCTGCTTCATGTTACAGGCTGAATAACCAAAAACAAAGTCAAAGCTACATTTTTACTACGATAACAAACAGACCTTCGTGCACACGTGTCAGCGCCACAGCGTGGTTGGTTTCTTATTTCAGCTGCTGTCCAGGTGATCTCTCTCCTCAGTAAGAGAACAAAGCATTACAGTAAGCCGGTGGGTGATGATGGGAAATAAAAAAAACATTCTGAGCATCCTCGTGGTCGCTCTGCTCACCTGACCGGCTCAGTCGCAGAATTTCATGTGAAGGCTCAGACATCAGCCTCTGCTGGAGTTTGAAGCAGGAGTCGATGTTCGCTCTCTCAGTTTATTGTAAGTGGTCAGGAGGGCTGATTAGGGAGGGACTCCTCACTCTGACCTGCTTCCCAGGCCCACAGATCACAACCAGAGTCACAACACAGGCCTCAACCAGCAGCTCGCTCCCACAAACCAAACCAGCGAGAACCACCACCCCTCCTGACGACTCATCAGAGGAAGATGCCACACCTCCTCTTCCTCTTCCTCCTGCTGCTGCTTTCAGTCTTCAGAGTCAAGGTGAGAAAGGCCCAGCTCGCCCCGCCCCGATGGGGATGAATTAGCATTTAAGCCGACCTGTGGGTGTGAGAATTTAATGACATGTTTGCACCGTCTTTGAAATTTGCATCCGTGTCATGAAATGTCAGGATCACTTCAATCTGCAGGAGTCTGCTTGAGCCGGCTCATCAGAGATGGGTGAGGAATATTTAAATGAAGCGAGGGGAGCCACAAAGCCTCCGGGGTGATCTTCACAGCACGTTTTCTCACATTTCTTTTTGTTCTGTTGCATTTCAACACAAAAATAGTTTTTGTTTGTTTTTAGATTTACAGTTTTGAAAGTTGTGCTTTCATCCCAGAACAGCGGGCGGTCCACTGAAGGAGACTTCCAAGTTTCCCATTAAAGACGGATTCTGTGGTGGATTCAGACTGACAGCTTCCAGTTTAGCTAGAAGTGTTTAACTTTATCCATCAGGGTAACTGCCAGTCAAAGTTTAGACTTCTAAAGTAAGCCCTCGCCTTTAACCTCTTAGGCTCATTTACTGGACTCTACATTTTCTGTTTCTTTAAAAAAAAAAACAAAAAAAACAACCCTTTGCGTTACATTACAAACTGTGACACCATGGGTGCAGTGGGTAGCTGGATTGCTGACTTTACAGGAGGGATCTAAGGCTTGTTTGAGTAATTCAGATTCCTACCGCCACCCACTAAAGGAGATGGACTTCAGTTTGTGTGGCTTTAAACATTTATAGTTTTATTTATACAATCTGATATACGAGATCAGAAAGTGAAAAACCTCAGCTGTCTGTGTTCTGTTTACCATCTTCTCAGTGAGACCAGGCCAATGCAAGTTTCACCGTACGCCATTAAATCATTTTCCAGGGTAAAACTGATGACCTGAACTGGTGACTGGTGCCAACTTTGTCCTCCTCCCCCAAATAAAAAAACAATAGAAGGATTTTCGATTCAATTCAATGTTATTTATATAGCGCCAAATCACAATAACAGTCACCCCAAGGCAAGCACTTTGGCGACAGTGGGAAGGAAAAACTCCCTTTTAACAGAAAGAAACCTCGGACAGAACCAGGGTCAGGGAGGGGCGGGGCCATCTGCTGCAGGTGAGAGAAGGATGAGCTTTTTGACAGACTGGAGTAGTTTCAGCATTTTCAAAGAGGTACGAGTAAAAAGAATCTAACGGGACGTCTGTGGAGAGATCTAAAGACAGCCACCACAGACCAGAGGTGCACGAGGAGATGACCCTGAATGTGAGATCGACCAAATCAGGCCTGGTAGCAGAGTGGAATTATGGGAATGTGAGAGTAGCTTCCTGTACAGCAGCAGCATTACATGTGCATGCAGAGGCACTGTGTGGAGCTGAAACCTGTGACTGTCCGAATGTGAGGGCAGACTTTTAATCACGTTCTCCTCAAAGTCTCAGTGAGTCAACCTGCACGATGGGATTCCTGCAGAAAGCTGACAGCTACCGTTCTGTCGTTTCAGGTGAAACGCTCCCAACATCTGCATCAACCACATCTTCATCAGCGGCTACAGTGAGAACCATCGCAGAGACGACACAGAGGAGACCGGCCACCTCCGTCACACCGCGGTGGGAGGTCCACACCCGAAGCACAACAGCAGCGGTTTTAAAACCTCCGCCACACTCCACCGCCGAGGCTGGATCCGAGGAAAAGACCGGAACAATGACGGTCAAACCTCCGAGTGTGGAAGGAGGAGAGGAGGACGACTCGCGGGAGAAAGACTCGGACGGTAACGTCTGACCAGATGCTGGTTAAACTTCATAAAATGCAACATTTTCCCCATCAGGAGGCCTTCTGCCTTTCTCCTGTCTGACCTCTTCGTTCTTCTCTGACTCGACAGGTTAAATGAAAATTCAGATGAAATGAATAAATTAAGCATTTTTCTCTCAGGGGTTCAATAAAGTTAATTATGTTTCAAAGGGTTATGGAAGTTAAATTAAGTAATCTGTGACCTGTAATGACAGCCAGGCTCATAACTGACAGGAACAATAAACGTTATTTTAATAATATCGAGGTCTAAGCTGCGAAATAGGAAGAGAAAGATCCCCAAAGGAGCAAACACACGAACACACAGCAAACGTCTAAGTGCTGATGGGGTTAAGAATGAGGCTTTTTTAGATTACACTTGCTGAAACACTGGTTTCTTAAGCTCAGAGGTATAAAACAGGAAAAACATTGTTTTTAACTCTGTGGAAAAGACATGTTAACAGACTGCTGTGCAGAAGCTGTTCAATAAATGTAGAAGAATAGTCACAATAAAAAGGAAAATTAAAACCGAAACTCCCAACTTTGAATTTAATATTTGAAATTTTAAGTACAAAAACGCAGAAATGGGCAGCGTTTTACAAGCAGGTGTGTCGTTACTCTGCTGATATTTCTTATTAGCGCTACGCTCATTTCCTTTTACCAGGACGCCATCAAAGAAGAGTGTTTGTAAATGACTGCAGGGTTAAACAGTATAAAATATGGACGTAGCTCCAGGTCAGAAAAATTAAGCCGAGGCAAAAGTACCTTAAACCTGCATCTATGTGGAGGCCACCAGATGGCGACGGTGTAGCTGCACGTCACTCATTCTGGGTCATGTTTTTGCAAATAAATTTAGTAAATCTCGGTTGCATTAAAATAAATAAATAAATAAATGGAGGATTAGCTGTAGTGTCAAACTGCATTTTCATTGGCACAAGTCATTAGCCAATGAGCATGCGGTTCAACTGGCAGACCCGCTGCTCCTCAAGATGGTGCGAACGCTTATCTTGAGTCTCCGAAACAATCGGGTGATGTTACCATAGCTACGTCCCTGTTTTATAGTGTCAGTGGGACGCGTGGACTCACTGCGCCATCTTATGGTAAAAACTGGTATTGCACAAATGTACAGCTCCGTTCTAGCTCAGCTTGAGTTGCTCACTCTTCAAACAGCAGATATTTTCATCAGATGACAGTTTGGTGGAGCCGTCTCAAGCCAATTTCCTCCAGAACCTTTAGTGCCAGGTCCTGCAGCCCTGTAAATGTGGCTTTTTAAAAAAAATCACATCAGTGGATCCATGCCAGGCGATGGGAACACCTTTTTATACTGTGAAGTCTTTAATTCTTGCAGATGTCTTTAAGGCCCTCCAAACAAGATGATTAGGAGTGTAGTAGCACCTAGAGACGATTGAGTATCAATAAAGTTTAGTGATTTGTAAACTGGCAAAATTACAACAAAGTAGATGAACGATTGAGGATCCTGCTGGCTGACATGTGAGGGGATGGTAACGCATTGGGTGGAGCTTCATCCATTACGGACCAACCATTAGCTACAACGCTTTAAATGTGGAACAGTGCTCCTCACCTGATCATCAAACCGGGAGTTGCGGTTGAAATTTATTTCTGTATTTTTTCACTGCACTTAAGTTCCACAGATCCATGTAAATGTCAACCATCTTTGACTCTGTATTCGTGCAGTGCTTCTTCATCCTCTTCTGAACCTCGCGGCCGCTGCTTGGAGGTCACGCTTCTTTAAATGTACCGTTTCTCTGTTGGCAGACTGGTTCGCTCCTCAGAGGAGGGCGGTGCCGTTCTTCGCCTGGTCCCTGCTGGAGTCTGTTGGGCTGACTGACATTGACCTGCAGCCAGACACCAAAGGTAACCACGGATAGCTGCACTTCCAAAGTCTGAGTGGAGCTCTTCACTGATGGCTGAGCTGAGATCTTTGCATCCTCCCAGCAGAATGCAGTCGCTCCTTCAGCGTGTACGCCAGCGACGGTCAGTCCAGGCGGGAGATGCCGGCGCTGGGGGAGATGCTCCACTGCCTGACGGGACGCTGCCCACACGAGTACGAGATGTACGGCTGCTACTGTGGACAGGAGGGCGGCGGTCAGCCTCTGGATCAGCTGGACAGGTGAGCTGTGTCGAGGAATAAGGATCGGAACTGTCCATGAAGACGCCCACAGCTGCGTCAGGGTTACCCGATTCTCCAAAACAGCGCGATAGTTATCAGCGCACAAATACATCTGCTGCTTTTCACATCCTTCATACTTTCATGGTGTTATGGTCCAAAGTTTAAGTGTGTGAGTGCTGCAGAGACCCTGATGACTGACTCCTGCTGGTCTCCATCAGGTGCTGCTTCTTCCATCATTGCTGCCTGAAGCAGATCAGCTCGATGGGCTGCAGGCCGGAGAGGAAGCTCAACGCTCAGATCTCCTGTGAGAACGCAAAACCACGATGTGAGTACGGCAAATCCCTCGAAACCCAAGTCTGCTGCACTGCTGACATCAGATCAGTTTCACACCTGATTCTCATATTAATGTAAACATTTAACCTGCAGCTGCCACAGAGGAAGAAAAAACACGGTTCACCTAAATCTCGTGAGAAATGATTTCCACTGTAGGGAGGTTCTCTGGTCTTCCTGCAGATGCATGTTTTCTGAAAAGCTCGTGTTTTTTGTTTATGAAATGTTATACTGAGCTTCTGCTTCTGTTGGTGTATCCAACATTTAGCTATAATTAATTTCTTTGCTAGCAGATCAGACGGGTATTACCAAATCCCTGGAGAGCCATGAGTTATTTTCCCCTCCAGTATAAATTAGAGCTGATGGGACCTGATGATGTGTGTAGTCAGCTCGGCTTGTCTGGCATCTTGAGCGTTGTTACCAGACGTGAAGGGAGGAGCGAGGTGGTAGCTCTCCTTGCTTCCAGGGTAATGGTCAGCTGTCATAAGGCTGCTGTGCCTCCAGGTACAGCAGCCTTACGACAGCCTGGATTTGCAGTATGATGTTGTTGTTTTTTTAAAAAAGCTCATCATCATATTTGACTTCCTAGACCTCTAAAGCGCTTGTTGGCCTCTCCATCTGATCCCTCCTCACTCTGCTCAGGTCAGGGGGTCACTGTGTGCGACAAACTACAGTGTGTATGCGACAAAACCACAGCAGAGTGCATGGCGGCCGCACACTTTAACCACAGCCTGCCGGCGCCGCAGTGCCACGGGTCGACGCCCCCCTGCCGCCGAGCCAGCAGACCCCCCAAACCTCTGAGGGTCTCCCCCCAGTCCAGCGAGGAGTCGGACATGGAGGTCGGGGACGCCAGCAGTGAGGAGGACACGGCTGCGAACACACCTCCACCTCTGCAACCTCCTCACAGGTGAGCTTTTTATTTACAGCAGGAAAAGCAGGTAAACGTGTGCGAAAGTGATGATTCAAACAACTACGAAGATGACAAATTAACAACATTTGGAATAAAGCGTTATTGAATATTTCCATGTAATCGAATGGAGCTTCAACAAACACCGACACAAAGTTCGTCCCGTCAGTGCCGTGCTGATTATCAGATCCTTTGATCTTTCAGCTGCTACTTTGTTTCCACTTTTACATCATTTAAAAACAGATTTGCAGACGCTAACGTCAGAGAGCCACAAAATGAAGATCTCACTGTTTTTGTTAATAAAGAAAATTATATAGATAATTTTAATTTTTTTTTCATGCAGTAAGGTCCTAATTTTATATTCTAATATCACAACACAAACAACATGAAATTAAAAACAAATCTCTCTCTGCAGCCATGACAGCTCCCACCTGAAGGACGCCGAGAAGTCGACTCCTTCTGCTGGATCACCCGGAGACCTGACACATCCTCCTCCTCCTCCTCTCTCTCCCCCTCCTTCTCCTGCTGCCTCCAGTGAGGAGAGCGGGGAGCGACCGACACTCAGCGGGGTTCAAACCCAGAACCCGAGGCCGAGTGCAGGGCAGGGCCAGGGGCAGCAACCGGGAGACAGAGAGGAGGAAGAACAAGAGGGTGGAGAAGAAGAGGAGGAGGAGGAGGAGGAGAAAGATGGAAAAGAAGAAGAGGAAGAGGAGGAAACGGAGAAAGAGGAGGAGGAAAAATAGAAGCTAAAGAATTCCTTCTCTGTGACAGTCGTGATGTGAAGTCATTTTGGGGCCTTGCTGTGTCACAAGCTGGACTCAATGTTTTCTGACATCTTTGATTCAAAAAAGAAGAAAATCAGTTTATTTACTTTGATTTTTTTTTAAACACATGAAATGAATCTGTTGAATAAATGACGGCAAACACGCCTCTCTGGGATCTTCCTCTGATTGGTTCAGAGAGCCGACAGTAATAAAGACACAACAACTCAACAGCTTTGATAGAAACACTTTAATCTCAATGCACATTTTTCTATTTCAATAGAGGCTTTGTAATGAAGCGCTGAGGCTCTGCTGCTGCCGAGCTTCACAGAAATAATGTGCACTGAACGCTTTATGCTTTTGCTCAGTCGATGAATCAAAATGGAAAATAAAACATGAAACTACTTCCAGCTTCTTACGTTTCCTGCTTTTCTCTGTTCCACGTGATTGGGAACTGAGATGTTTCAGGAAGTCCCTTTGAATTTCTAAGACCAAATTAATCAAACGTGACAAGATAATCTAAACTCAGATACTTCCTGACTCACTGGAGCTTTGTGCAAACAGCAAATCCAGGTTTGGGAAAAGTGCAGTTCCTCTTATGTCCACTTGAGGCTCCAGAAGCAGCTGAGGTCACGTAGCTGTAGTTTTGTCATTGAGATGAAAAGTTGAAAGAAATGCACCAAAACAACAATGAAGGTGAACGCGTGAAGCAGCAGCGGGAGCCTCAGCGCCATCTAGTGGTTAAAACCATCAGTGTGATTGAAACAAAGCCGAGCTATAGCAAGTTTGTCACTGTGAACACGGACGCGACGCCTTTAATCTCTAAAACTGGCACAAAAATGCATCAGAAACATAAAAAAGAACATCGGAAGCTTTTTTTTTTGTTCTTGACATTTTACAGCTGGAAAAAAATCCATCTTGAAAGGTGAAGAGTTCATGTGAATATTCTGTTCTCTTCTTTTGTCTTAGTTTTAGGACTCAGATCACCAATCAGGAGGGAAACTTTTCACAGCTCCACAGAGATCATTTCATCAAAAATACTTCTAAGATCTGTTTGTACCAAACACACATCGGTGCCGATTTATTTCTGCTATAGTACCAGGTACACAGTGATCAAAGTGCAAACACAACATCATATTTTACCGTAACGGTTATTAACTGTTCAGCATTTTTACTTTAAAGTTCATTAATACATCAGCTGGTACTATTTGAATGATTGCTTGAGCTGAATCGGTTGAACATTTATCAAAAGTAGCAGAGCGGCTCGTTCGCAGACCGACTGCTCCGACATCATTTACAGACTTCACATCAGCCGGTCTTAAACGTTTCGGCTCAGAAACACAGACTCAGATCCAGATTCACAAAACCCGTCTGAAGGTGAGCTCCTCCCACAAACACGATCGTTTAGTTATGTCCTGTAACGTCTTCATGGAGGTTTAGACGGCTTTACTGATATCGCTACCGATGAACGTGTATACGAAAAAACAAACTTCCAATCAGATCCGTGAGCGTTTAATTCCAGTGAACATCGGATTTGACTGAGATACGAGTTTTAAAGTAATCTGTGGAAATGCTGGTGCCGTTGAATCAAAATTAAAAGTCGGAATTAATGTCAAGCGCTTGGCTACGATCCCTTGTAGCCGTTATTTCCTGTCAATAAGTTTAGCATTAATTCAGACACGACGCCGAGCTCCTGAACTGGTCCACTGAACCAGCCTACAGGCTGAAGCAGCATCTGCAAGCCGCTTTGCAACCCCCACCCATCTTTTCGTGCTTCTTCTGACTAAATCTGGGAAAAGCAGAGGACTTTTTTCCCAGTATAATTCTTGTAGGACATTCATCCGACCTCTGGCAAATTGAAGGTGGAATTGGGACAACCGGGCATCTTGATTAACAGAAAAACCAACGTTTGAGGCTCATGCAGATTACAGGAGTTTTCCAGGAGAAGAACACCAAGAGATGGTCTTCAAACGTAGGAGGAACTTGTAAGCATAGTCAGGAACGTGGTCACATATGGGAATACAGTTTTCCGACTATTGTGGACCCAATTTTAAATGATTTTAGTGAATCTGGAGCCGATTCTTCAACCGAGACCATCTGAGAGTTTCAGGTCTGAAGGTTGAGCCTGAGCCGCCACTTAGAGAAAAATAAATCTGGATCTTAACATTAGCAGATTGCACTGATTTACTCCTTTATCCAAAAATAACCAACATCTGGCTCTACATATAATATTCATTCATTTTTCATTATTTTTGAAATGGTATAATAGAATCTACAGTTGAAAAAATAAAAACGAGACCATCTCCCCCACACTGCAACATCCCGCTGAAACCTGAACCATCGAGGTAAACAACAAAAAAGTACACGAGTATAAAGAATTCAGCATTTTGTCCTCGTCTTAGAAATCTCCCAACCTCTAAAATCTCTGCTAGGCAACAATGTAATGATACGTGATGCATAAAATGTACAAAAATATATGATATATATGTATATATATGCTGCTGCGACGACACATTCATGAGAGGAAGATATCATGTATTCCAGCCACATCTAAACCCGACTTTTCTCTAAAGCCCAACTTCAGGATCCGGCTGTTAAAGAGCTCGTTTAGATTTAGTTTCAGCCTTTGATCCCAGTCCCGTCCCTCGGAGGGTCAACGACGATGACTGAAGTTAAAGAGCCATGCAGTTAGTTCATATAATGCATGTTTTTTAAAAGCTATGATTCTACGATGTTAAAGCACGAGAGTTTAAAGCTAAGACATTATGTTGCGTAGATTTGCACAGAAAAAAAAACCAGCAAGAGACTTTCCGCTTGTTCAGGCTGCTCTGCTCATCGTTTCCAGTAAAAAGTCCTCTGTAACCTACGTTTCACACAGTACAATGATTAGACATGTAATACTTATAGAACAGAAGATTTCACCTCCAAACAGCCACTGGATTATATCCGGTTAGGGTTTGGTTAAAGACCTTGAGACCTTTCAATTTCTCAAAAATGTGCCTTTTTGGCGTTTGGCTACAACAAAACCCTGACCGGGTCGCTGGTGCCCGATGGATGTTAAGAGGTCAAACCCACCCTGTTGCTGGTTATCGATACATAAGCGGCAATCGGAGAAGATGAACGGTCAGCAACCGTGAAGGTAAAGGAAAGTAAAGTGGGACTGCTTTGATGTGCAAGGTAAGGGTCACGTTTATCACCTTGATGCTGGTCGTGAACTTTTAAAAGCCTGTAGTAAGTTTGTACCCAGACACACAATCCAACCATCAGTGCATCGCTTTGTTGCCCATGGTGACAGCTGGTTACTTGTGGCTATCAGGTTCCCTAGGCAACCACCTAGGTAACATTGTTTGACATCATGTGCCAATCAGCTTCTTTTCTCCACCTCCACTGGCAGTCGAAATTCTATAATAAGTTGCTCTAACTTTTAAAGTTAGTCTGTTTGGCACACCCGAATGTTAAAGTGGACACTACCCCAGACCTGGGTCACTGACCATGTTTAAAAAAACAAGAAGGTACCCGAGCACACCTGAGAAGCTTTAAAATTCCATCTGCAGAAGAAGAACTGATGGGAAATCAATTGAAATCTTAAATTTTTGTTTTTGTTGTAGCTTTGCTGGCTCCACAGAGGAAGTGGAGTATAGAGTAATTCACCATAACGACGGGATCACAACGCAACGTTCTGCAATATTCAATACAAAAAAATTACAATATAAGCAAAGAAGAAAAAGAATCCCTAAAAATTTGGCATCAGTATTTATGTCGACTTTCCGTGAGCAGCCAACGTTTCATTTCTGAATTTCTTCTGCTTCATGTCCTGCAGCTTTCGTGACCCTGGCCTTGCACATTAAAGCATCCACGTCCAAACAGCTGCACGGGCTCAACTGTACAGATGTGACGCTGCGATGTGATCGGGACAGTCGCACCACTTGTCACGTATCCAGATCAAACATTCACAAACTGCTTGGCCTCGACCCGATGCTGAAAAACACACATTTACTAACAAAGTTTCTCAGATTTGTGAGGCTCGTGTTGGTGATGCCAAACACAGACTTCCAGCTTAGCCAGCATCTCTCATTCAGAAACACAACCAGCGCTCGAGAAACTCATTTCTCCTTCGCCGACGAGCCGAACACACCAATCAGCTCTGAGTGAAAGGAAGCGCCGACCTTCAGCCTCCAACAGCTGCTCGCACCAAACAGAGGCAGCAGGTATCTTCCTCCAACTGGAGGGATTTTCTTCCCACGCTGAGCTCAGATCAGAGGAAAACACTGATAACCATCTGCTATTACAGATCACAGCTGCAGCTGCACCACATACGAATCCTCTCGTTCCCAGAGCGCCTCCTGTAACCTGTTTTGGAAATAAATCACGGCCCTGTGATAACTGTTGAAAATGCAAGGATGATTAAATCCTCCAAAATGTCAGTGCTTTGTATCGCCGGGGCTGAGGATGGATATTAATATTAATGCGTCCAGCGGGGAGGTTAACTTTGATGCTGCCGGTCGCTTCGTTTTGGAATGAAAAGCTCCACCATATGGCTCCTCACGGGATACGAACAACAGCCTTTTTAGATTGAGACGTTTTAAAATCAAACTTCTGTGTTTGGCAATGAAACAGCTTTGTTTTTTTGTTTTTTTTAAGGCTGCCAACAAAGCTGTGAGGCGGCTGATTCTTTCATGGAAAGCAGGCGTGCGCAGGGACTACAGCGCAAAGTCAAGGAGCTGGATCAGATTCATCTGCAGCCAACACGCTGCCTGCAGCTCCCCCTCATATCAGGAAATATTACAAACAAAGAGCGCGTAGCTTTAATTTTACTTACACACAGGCCCGTAACTGTGATCATAACTGCACTGCTTCATACTTGAGGAATAAACTTCAACTCTTTAAAAGATGCTACATTTGTATTTTTTTGTGATATTTTCACTGCAATCTCTGAGAATATTAACCCCAAATTTTTAATAGAGGAAGTTTAGAGTCCTTTCTAAAATCATCAGCCCCGCCACAAGAACTTTACACAAACTTTACAACAACTTCTCTAAGGACCATCGTCAAAGCCACAGACTGTATATTAAAGATGGATGTAGCTTCCATATCTGAAAGGTTTGAACTCTTTGACAATAAGACTCAAAGGCCTTCTTGCGTTTAGACGTCAGTAAACACTGAGCTCAGATTGTAGTTTCATTTTATAAATCACGTCCTCATTACTGTAACATTAAGCTGCCAATATGGAAGCACCAAAGACTGCAGTTCCTTTCACGGCCACCTGAGGGCGACTCCAGCAGTGAGACAGTCCTCAGACTCTCGTGTTGAAGCTTTCAGCAGAAATAAACATGACTACATCCTAAAAAAAATGTTTTTTTGATAATTCATCTGGATACAGGAGACATGGTTGCTCTGATCATGTGACTACATTATGACATCATCGAAAACCTCAACACTGAGGCTCCAAATGTGGAGCTCAAAACCAGACGCTGATGTCTCGGATTTTGTCCACCTGTGGCTACTGTACTAGTAGTACTAGTGGAGTATACAGTCTTAGTTCCACCATTTGGTAATCCAATGTCAAAGCTCCCCACTAAATTGACACCACACTGACTATGTCCATCTTTTATAGAGTCTCAGGTGGGAGCTGATGGACATGAACACTCCTCTTGACCTTCCTCTTACAGACTCACGCCTCTCAGAAACAATCACGTCATCACCAAACACGAGCGAGCCCATTTCTACTCGTCCAAACGTCGACTCTTCAGCTTTAGAGTGTCGCTGCCTAGCAGTTCGAGTATTGCTGTCATTGAATTTATTTATAAGAACTCAGCTGGTTGTTGGAGTCATTTGTGACACACTTTTATCTTAAACAGCAAAGACTGAAGATTAGAGCGAAGAGCTGAGGAGCAGCGAGCCTGAAACTAAACTGCTTTCTACCACCACTTAGGTAATTTCAGTTTTCATAGCTGACGGCTAATATAGATATATATATATATGTATATTGCACATTCCTACTAATCAGTGACGGCACCGACGGCTACTGACAAGAGACAGATAGTTGTTAGGAGGCAGGAGCTGCGTTTGTGAGCCTCACGCTGCTTTTTTAAGAGCGTATGTACAAGGAGTGAAGCTTTGGCTGGACTGGAACAGAGAAGCAACGTCTGATTCAGCAGAAATACACTAAAACCTCAGAGTGGAAGCAGTTTATGGGTTTTCTTGTTGTTTTTTGTTCTTGGTGACTCAAAAGTTCAGTTTGGCTTCAGGGACGCGAGTCAGGAAACAAAGTGTAACCAATCAGAGCAGCGTGGATTAAAGCAGGTTTGAGTCAAGTCGGGAAACAGGATTTAAACTTCGTCCCTGACGGCATCCCGGCCACCTGAACAGAGGAGACTGGAGTGCAGATGTGAGTGTGTTGTTCTTTCTGTGCATTTTCAATGTTGCGTGTGAGCTGGTTTGTGGATGTGTGCGTTCAGTAGACACACAGGTCTGGAAACTTCATCTCGTAGACGGGGACGGACTGATGCTGGGTGTGTCCCGCTGAGATGGAAACCACTCCGGACGGGCTGGGAGGAGGCCTGGTGACGGGGCGTGAAACAAGATGTTAAATTAGAAGGAAAAACTGGTTTTGGTTTGGCAGACGTGCACAAATGTAACCTTTAGGAAGCAAAAACCACCTGATTAACCTGATTATTAGGCTGTTGTCCCTTTCAAAGTCGTCTCCGTGTGCACCTGTGCACTGCCTCCAGCGCTCCGACAGTCCTGCCCACACGTACGTGCACGTCTCAGCTAACGCACACAGCCGGGTCTAATCACGCTCACAGTGCTGTGACTCAGGAGAACTACACAGCAGGTAATGACTGAAGGAGCATTTCATTTCCTCTAAAAAATCCTTTCAAAAGGCGGCCAGTACTGAGGGGAACGACCCGCAACTCAAAGAAAACTCAAACCGTTCCAGAACGCCGTGTTAGCAATGTAAGCATGACTATGAGGAAAAGTGCACGTTATTTGCAGGCGTCGTACTCGTTCACGTGCTGCAAACAGACTGTTATAGTGTTCATGTGACGATGCAATCAAAAAAGAAGTGAGAACATGTCAGACGAACACAGCTAAGCCTAAAAACACTGGGTCGTGTTTTATCATGAGCCACATTCGCTCCAAATATCTCGACACACCTGAAGCCTGGTGCAGATCAGGTGAACCTGCGGCTGGGCTCAGGCAGCCACACTCACCTGGAGCCACATCTGGGCCAAAAATAATCAAACATCTGTTTGTTGAGGAGAACACTGTGGTGACGGCGGGTGATTGAGGCTTCAGGGCGTCTCAGCCACGGTGGTGAAATCACAGACGCAGCTTTAGCAGTGAGGACAGAACGTGACGGGACGCTGGCAGCAGAGCCGAGGGGACGAGCTCGACGGGAGATCAGCCAGAGATCAGCCAGGTGTTCTGGGTTTCTTTGACTTTTAGTGTCACGCCTAAGCTTTTCTAATGTGGTGTAAATGTCACCACACCAAGAACTTTTATCTAAATTCATATATTTAAATTAGAAAACTTGCATAACAGACTCACCTGATTGTGAGTTCAAAGATTTGTGCGAGCCGGTCGTGCAGCATGTTTGCCTGGAAGAAGTGAGCAGGAGTTTATTTGGGTGTTTTTTCTGATGCGCTGACAGTTTATTATTTTCTGATTTCTGGCTCTTTTTTTTTTTTTTTAAATAACCTTGGATTCGCAGTGGGCGGCGATCTCCTCGAACGGCGCTTTCTGGAACTTCTCCATCACCTGCCGCCTCTTCGCCCTCTCCTGCTCCTCCAAACCGGTGGTGTCTGAAAACAAACCGCAAACACAGAGCTGCTTTAATAACAGAGACTTAACTATGTGGTGGTTTGTGAGCGCTCTTTCTTCTCCGCGAGACGAGCTTCTCGTCCTTTTACATTGCTGGTTAAAAAATATTTTTAATGGTGAAAATTTCACTGAAACGTCATAAAATCAGAGCTTTTGAAAACTTATTTTGAGGCTAAATCTGCAAACTTTAAGTGGTTTCATCAGATTTGCTGCTTTTTTCTGCTGGTCACTGAAATTAAAAGTTCATTTAGATCATTTTTATCAATAACTGAACACATTAGAGCCCAGAGGTGTTGGTGAAGATGGCTGCCTGGTGGACAAAGTAACCCAGAGTCAACATGAGGAACAGCAGGAAGTCACCGCGTTCTTACCGATGGCCTTCTTCAGGGTCTCAAACGTGATCTCCTCAGCCAGCTGCGACTGTGGACACAAAAACACAAACGTGACCTCATGTTTCCCTCCAGGACCACACGCTGCTTTAAAGAAGATTACTCAGACCTTTTCTGGAAGGCTGTTGGAAATGATGTCCACTTGGAGGGAGACGGTGTCCACGAAACTCGGCCTCCTGGACAGACGTTCTTCACCTTCAGGATGACAGATTCACACCACATAATGCTTTAAAAAGCCACAAACATTTCTAACTTTAGTGTCACGTAAAAGTAAAAGTTGTTTCTTTCCAGCAGAACGATTTCAGAATAATCAAACTGTGCTTACTGAAGCTGTCATATTACTGAAACCCAGGTAGCTCCTGTAATCTGCGCGTCCTTGACAACAGCGGTGACATCTCTGCTCCCGCACACCAAACTCCATCTTTTTTCTCCACTTCAATACAACGAGGAACAAATCCGCCTGATCCCGCGGGGATAAACTCGTCCCCGGGGGACAAACGCACCTCGAGCACTTGTGTATTCATCGCCAGCAGAGGGGAAAATAAGGACCACAGAAGGGCAGCTACTGTCTGAGCTGTGAGGTCATCTGATAAGGTCAGAAAGGTAGCGGATCAGCCGAGGCGTGAAAAGCGACAGAAAGCAGCTCTTTACAATCGCACGACGACCTCTGCTGTGAACTTTGCAGAGGCCTGACTCAGCAGCCGTCCTGCGGGCGTTAATGAGGAAAACGATCTGATCGCGGCTGATCCGCTGGAGCTTTAAGATTTTGTTCACACGGTGATGAAACACATAGAACTGAGCCGACGTGACAGGAAGCCACGGTCTCCAAAAACTTTGACCACCTGAGCCTGAATGCAGCCCGGTCCTGCCGGACTTCAAGAGATCAGATTCCCTCTTAAAGGCCTCATGCACTGATTTAAGGTCCCACTCACCACATTTACAGTCTGAATGAATTTAATCTTACTGAAGCGCAGCCGGAATTAAAGAGATGCTGTGATTCATGATCGAGGATCAACCTGCAAACTTGTGCAGCATCCGTCCCTCATTCTCTTCCATCCATCTGGTCCAGATCCTCCCCGAAGGTGTTCCCAAGCCAGCCAAGAGGCACAGTCTCTCAGGAGTCCTGTCCTGGGTCTGGCCTCGGGGCCTCCTCTCAGTTAGACATGCCTGAAACAGCTCACCTGGGAGGCGTCCTAGTCACATGCTTGAACCGCCTCCCTTCAATGTGGAGGCCAAGACCCCTCTGAATGATCGACCTCCATCTCTAAGACAAAGCCCATCCACCCACAGCTTCACCCTCAGCTGCAAACTGCTCCACCTGGCGATCCTGAGGCCACCAAACTGAGCTGGAAACCTTGCACAGCTTGGACGAAGCTGGTTCTGGTCCATAAAACCAGGCTGCCTGGTGGAGTCCAACAGGTCTGCACTGGTTTGTCCTTATTAGGAGTTTGAACCCACCCACTCTCCTCTCTGAGCTCTAACTGCTTCATGATGATTAACTTCTTCATGTCATTAATAACACCCTACATGAAAAGTTTGTTTTCTGTTAACACTGCAGACAGAAGCTCCACACATGTAAACAATCTAAGTGCACTACGGGTAAACTGCTCTACACAGACGTGGCAGCACGTGTACTCACCGCAACAGGTCCACGAGCAATGCAGGCAAAACATTTCACAGAGTTACCAAATCACATGGTGGGAAAATCTACAGCTACACAACATCGAGCTCTGAAACAACGAAGCACCTCAACGACGCATCTACAGCTGCTCAGCAGTTTAAAAGGTCAGGGCGAGTTTCTCTGCAGGCGTCAAAATGCTGTCATGAATTCAAGGTTTGGTCTCTGCTCAGTGTGAAAAACACTTAAACTGTTCACACCACGGGTCTCAAACTCGCGGCCCGGGGGCCACACGGGCACACGTGTTTGTCTGCAGCTTGTGTTTGTTTGGTAGTTCAATGAAAGGCTTCAGTTAAGAGTGAGACATTTTAAAAAACAAACACAACGCTACATTTTTGGAAATATTTGTGGGTGTTTTCTTGTTTGCTTGTTGTTTTTTGCACTGCATGAACAGTAAAGTGGTCACATGAGATGACGGTGCCAGCGGCGGCCCACAGCTCATTTGAGTTTGAGACCCTGATATTTGTTCTTCTACACGTTCAGCTGAGACGACAGCAGCAGCAGAGCGAGCAGAGCGAGAGCTCCTGCAGACTCTGATGCTTCACTGTCACAGCTCAAAACCCCGGGTCCTTTCATACTCGCAGTATTTAAAAATGTAAGGGTGTGCTATTATTATTATTAACTCAAAAAAAAAAGATCCTGCGGAAAAACTGTGAACTTCAGGGAAAATTTTAATGATAAAAAAAGAAGAAGAAATATTCTGAGATTTTACAAATTAGGGAAAAAACTAAAAAAAAAAAAATCTTTGAAATTAAAAAAAAAAGCTGACAAAAAATCTTCTAAAATAATTAAACAAATTAAAATAAATAAATAAAACAGTCTGAGACTAAAGAAAACTAAAGATCATGAAGAAAATCTCTGAAATTCTTTTCAAATTTAAATTTAACCCCCAACTTATAAAGATATTTCTTTTTCTTGTATGTTTTTTAAACACAAGTTCGAGGCTTCACTTTGTATGTCGGGTAAACTCGTCAGCGCGCAGACGCCGCTCGGCGCTGTGACATCACGTCAGCACCAGGTGCTGATCCGCGGCTCCTCGCGCCATGAAAGGACACTCTGTGCGAGCTGATCCCTCCCTCTCCTCCTGGGGGGCCTTTCAGACGCTGCTTTTATACCGATGCTGTTATCACTTGTGCTTCTGGGGTTGATAAGTAAATTGCGCCTTAATGAAATTGTCACCGTGCGGATCTAAAGCCACCTCACCCCGTCTGACCTCTTGCCCAGAGCAGCCGTTATCAAGCTTACTGTTGCCAACGCAGCATTTTGCTGCTTTACTTCAGCCTGTTTTCGAGCCGCTTTAGCGACACAGTAGAAATGTGTCCACACTGCTCCTCTCCACAGCAGCAGCCTCGCTCTCCTTCTCTGCCGAGTCCACCGGGTGAGTCAGCAGTGCAGAAGAAGCTAACAGGAGGAGGCTGCATCAGACCTGCGAGAGTTTTCACTGGATCTGACTTTTGTACTAACAAAGTGATCCAATCCTGAGATTTTGAGAAGTGTGCGTGAATGACGTGGATCTCGGGGTCCACAGCGAGTGTGGAGACCTGCTTACACTGACAGCTCAACTCGGAGACTTCAAGGTCAGAAAGAAGCCGTCAAACACTGAAAGCGGTGTGCAATCAAAAACTGGGGTTTGCATTGATTACACTGAACTTTTTTGATTGCTGATTGCAAGTAATTTTGGTGTTTGGAGACAGCAACAGTTCTTGTGAAAGAGCCTTTTCAGTTATAGACTGATGGCAGACTTTGTCTTACTGTAGTTTTATCGTCGTCTTCATGCACCACCGAGTGCTCGCAGACCTGGTCCCCATGGTCGGAGTCGCCATTTCAAAGGCCAAAGACCAATAAGATCAAAGAAGACAGATGAGTGGGAAACGTGGGACGACCATAGAAGATGAACTTCTGAGAATCGGACCGATTCAAAGGAAGAACTTCATTGTTGCGCCTCCTCGTCTGAAGCGTGACGAGTTTCCATTCACCCAACTTTGCAAAGTGAAGCCTTTGGTTTTGCACAAATAATGTGTCAGCTGATCTAAACCCAGCTACACCAGGTGACAACACATCTCTACACGCCTGCACAGGGTTGCCTTGGTTACCTCTGGACGTCTGCTTGCACCTGTGGAGGATTTTTCCTACTGTGTAAAGAACTGAAGGGACATGAAAGCATGACAGAGGGAAGAAAACAAAAGCTTGTTAGACAATTATCAGTTTTCTCCTCCCGCTCGTTCTATCTACACGAGGTCAAAGGAAGAGCACGTGAAGTACGAACTATTCCTGAGCCTTTTTTGGACGTGGGCAGACTTCAAGGTTGAAGTCAAGCAACATTTTGAAGAAGTGCTTTTAAAGAAAGTTGTGTGTGTGAACTCCTGCAGAGGTTCACGTTGTTCTGAGCTGAAACAAACCTTTAAATTACGGAGACGGCGACAGCCGTCGGACTAATAAAGCTGATCGCACACAGAGTTGGTGAAACTTTATTTTCTCTTCACTGAACACTCCTTAAGCTCTTAATCCGACAAAGCTTCAAACAGTTCTGAGGGCACGGTGAGTATGAAAAGCAGGGAAATAAAACATACAGCACACAGCGCAGCAGCAGACAGCGAGCGCCTTAAATCCTTTAATCTGACTTTTTACAACCTTTTCAACTCTTGACTTTCCTTCTAACTTGTTACTTGTATCACTTTTATCATATTTCCTCTTTAAGAGATAACAGCACAATGTGACCATCGTCTAATTCGGTGGATTTTTACAGCTACACTTTTCCATCAAAAGGAAATATTTTAGATGCTCCGAGAATCAGTTCAGGCACATTTTCTCAGAAAGCGTCTCTGGTATCTGAGAAACCATGAAATAGGACAAAAGGCTGCTCAACAGGTATGAGATTAAAAAGGTATGAATCAACCAATGAGGGAAGAAAAAAAAAAGTTATCAGAGCAGCAGTTTTCTTAGATAAGAAGAAATAGAAACATGAAGTTCCCCGTCCTAACGGAGGCTGGACTGTCGTACCTGTGACCTGAGGAACGTAGGGGATGGAGAGGCGCTCGGCGTTGTACCCCGGCCCGGCCAAACACTCGGCCATGTCGGCCGTCTGGAAGTACAGCTGGCTGTCCTCTTTGTCCAAAGATTCAGGAAGCCTGGAAGAAAAGACGCAAGACACAAAAATAAACTTCCTGAGGAAAAACCTCAGAAGAAAGCGTGTTTTTAGTCAACGCACAGCACGGCTTTACTTCTCAGAGCGACGCTGCAAAAAGGTCACATTTGCTCTCATCTGTAATTCAACTCTGTACAAGTTCATATCGGGGTCCCTGCACATGCATCTCACAGCTGGCTGCACAGAGACAAACTCGGTTTGTCCCAGTCGGAGCACAAATCGCTTAAATGAAAAGCAGCTGGTAGCGTCGAGGTGACTGCTGTTGTGATTTGGTGCTGTATAAATAAAACTGAACTGAAGCGAGTAGCTGTTTGTCAGTCTTACATCTGTCGATGCAAAGACATGCTGCTGTTGTTCTAATAATATTTTTTTATGAGTTATTGATCCCAGAAGTTGAATATGTGAATTTATCTGCAACCTTGAAAAGTGAAGCAGCACGGTTCCTTCACTCCTGAGTTTGTTTCTCGTAAACTTTCAAACTTTTTAAGCTTCAGCTGCCACACTCATTACTGCTCTGTTTATTAGAAAATAATGAGGCTTCACAGCCTTTTTCTAACCCGAGCCATTGGATTATTTCTCATGAAACAAATTCAGGCTGTAATCTGCACTTACGGACACTTGTCTCTGAAGATGTGCTCTGGGAGGAGGTAAGGAGCATCCATGTTCCTCAACTCAATAACCTGCACAGAGAACAGCTGATTATATGATGTTACACTATTTACAAATAAGAAAGACGTAAACAAGAAGAAACAGCTAACAGGCAGAAAACGGCGGTGCATCATCAGCATACTGAATAAATCATATTTTTGTATTTTCTGCAACAAATGGCAGTAAAAACAAAAAGTGGGAATGAGAGCCAGCTGCTCTGATCCTCAGTAAGGTCAGGGAGGAGTCACCTTGCTGACGTGCTGGCAGAAGGGCGGGTTGGCAATCATCTGACTCAGGAAGTTGAGGTACGCGGCCACCAACGCCATGATGCCGCAGCGGATAAACATGGGCAGGTTCTCTTCGTTGTTAAGAGCCATTTCCTGCACAAACCAGTTGCAAAAACTGTGTTAGCGAGGACAAACCAGCAGCTCGGCTTCCGTTTCTGGTCGTGGAAGCATCAGAACTCCCCGCATACACTCGGTACACCCTCACAGGAGTTGAGGTTTACTTCCCCTTTAATCTGTGTGCAGGGTTATAGCATGCAGCAGCGTTTCTCTAAGGTCACACGAACACGTATCTTCTATTTTCACACACCGTCAGTAAAAAGGTTGTTGTCAAGGTAACGACCCTGAGGTGACACAGCAAACAAGGCAGACTAAATACACTGTGCCACATGTCTGTGACGCACTGAGTGCGACTTTGTTTTAGCTTCAACCAAATCTACCAAAGAATATTACAGTAATAATGCCAATAAAAAGCAAAATACTATCTAAGTGGAGAAGCTGGAAACAAATATCTGGCTTCACTCGAGCTAAGAGGACCAGCGCAGATGTGTGGTTGCTTTGGTTCAGTATACTCATAAACTATTTTACATCAGATTCTCTGAAAATTGACACAAGACCGGGTTAAGTGCTCGATCTTGAAACTCAAGATGTGACGATCAGATTTGACTGAAGCCGCAGTCGTTGGCTTGAAACCATAAACTCAAAGTGTTTACAGAGGTCAGGCTGGAGGAACGTTTTACCATCGATGTCTAGAAGACTGGAGTCTTTTTCCAACCGCCAGTATCGCCCCCCAGTGGCCTTTAAATTAAACGCAAACACTTTAGCACTAAAATTGTCTGGCGAGTGATTGCAGGAGCTGGTCATGAGTGTAGAATGGTTACAGACTGGTATAGGATGCTGCACTGGAAACCTTGGGACTGGTTTGGTTACTAGCAGATTGCAGTGGTGGCCAGTAAATTGCATGAAAAATGCCGACTTGTCTGTAAACACTCGCCAACTTTTCTCAAGGCGACTGTGAAACGGACACGTGACAGAAACCAGACTGAAGGGAAACGTGACAGAAATGCATCCCCATGAATTTGTGCTATGAAGCACTTCCTGTCTGAAACTGCATGAGAAAGAAACTAAACAGTCTTTTTTTAATACTTCTATGTCTCAAACGTTCCCTGAATTAAACGAAGGTAAACACAGCACTCAGAGTGTGTGTGCGTGCACAAACATCATGTCTACAGTGCTGTGACATTTGGAAACGATAAGATCTCAGCGTGATGCACAAACAAAATGAAGCTGCACGTGTGTGTGTGCATGTGCGTGTCTTTTATGTGTGTTGGTGCGAGCGTGCACATTTCCTTCGCACCTCTCTTGCACTTCCAGGAGGTTTTATTGGAGCTGCGTGGGTTCTCACGGTCTAATGACATAAAGGCAAATGACAGCACAGCTACTCATCAGCCACTTAAATATGACACCTGACACCAAAAATATAGCATAATCACATCGAGGGTGCTTTAGACTGAAGCACCATAATGTGGAGCGTGAAGAGCTGGTTAAACACGAGGTTAAACACAAACCCTCCAAACAGGGATGTAACTGAGGATGTTTACTCCACACCTCGGCACTGACAGCACCACAGCTTCAACAGACGACTTGATCTCCTCGCCGATAAAACGTTTCCACTATCACCTGATACCGGTGACCTGGAAACACTGCACACTCATGACTCGTCTAATTTTACAGTATTCAAGTTATAATAAGCTACGTTTTTACATTATATCTGAGTGAATGTTTGGGGACTGTGTCACTCTGTTACTGCCTTCTACGAACACACACCATCACTGCAGGCATCTTAACTCATTTCAGTGGTCACCAGAACATAAAGTACATGTCATCAGTCAGATCTGATCTTAAAAACTCTGACCACCATATCTCTGCTGTCACGTGGTTCTTTGGGTGTCTGTGGTGATGCAGAGACGGTAAAAATAAATGAAAAGTGTTAAACAAACATTATTTAGATTAAAATTCCCATCTGACACGCTTTGACACATCCTTATGACAAATCAGATGTTCAGATGCACTTTTTTAAAACTTATTTTAGCCTCAGCTCGTTGGCTGCAAGCCGCTTTGCAACCTCTCTGTCCTGTTCTGATCTCTGCACAGAGACACAGACGTCCTGAATATAAAGTGCTACAGATGGAAAAAACCTTCTGACTATATGTAATCTCTGATCTGAGAAATATCACAGATCTTCACATCTGTGTGGAGAGAGGTGAGATACAGCCACAGTCATGGAAGCTGTTAATGAGGAATCGAGCTCAGTGAGGCTGCGACACGAGATCAGAACAAATCAGAAACAGAAGAAAATCCCTCACCTTTCTCCTGAGTGTGTTGAAATCGAGAGTTTACAGATGGGTGCAGACTATTTTTAGATTTCAGATACTTAACTCTGGGAATTATGGATGTAAAGTTTAATTGAAACTGTAAATGTGACAGAAAGAGCCAGAAAATCTACTTATGATGAGATTATTCTGACTGAGCTTCCAAACACAACCAAACAGAGGAAACTGCTTTTTGTCTTCGCTTTGACTAAAAACAGAAACTTCAGATGTGAATTCATCGGTTTTACCTGCAGCGCGATGGCGAGTCGAATGAGGTCGATGACCACTTCCTCATTGGCCAGCTCGATGGTCAGAATGGCGAGGGTGGTGAAGAGCAGCTCAAAGTTTTTGTGGACGTTATCTTCCTCTTTGCAGCCCAGATAGATGTGACGGTAGAGCTGCTGGCCGTGCTTCAGGGACGACGCAGAACCAGAAGCAAAGACAGAAACAAAGAGGAGGACAGAAATATGAGAGCTGTTTAAAAAAAGTACCTTTAACATGTTTAACATAAGGAAACAGCGGAGGTGTCGGGGACTATTTTCAGTGGCGGATTAAACGATATGTGGGGAGTTTTAGTGGCAGTGTGGGGTAAATGTAAACTGCAGCATGTGGGTTCACTTTAATGATGGTCCATGTTCTCCAGTGCAGACTCACTGATGTGGATGACAACAGAGTCACATGACTCAGGCTGCGTCACCCACACAGTCAGCAGGAGACGCTGACTCTGGACCATCAGGTAAATTGAGTTTAGTACTCCTCCCCCTTTGTGAGTGTGGACGCTTCATCTCTTTGCTCTCTAAATGCTTTTCTTCTTTTATTGATTTTTACCGATTTTTATGCCGATTTTTTCCCTTTTTTCCGTATGAGCTTACCTGCGATAGCTTCTGGACACTTATAGATCATTAGGACTAAAGTGTTCTTAACAGAAACAGCAACATTTTTATAGTTACCTTATCCTCAGCGCTCCGTGTGTCTGTGGCCTAGACACAGCTGAAGCCTGATTACAGCGTCTGGGCACCGAGCAGCCTCAATAGCCTAGAAAGGTGCTAACCGCTAGGCTAACTAGCAACAAGATGCCTTCCCTCTCCACAGATGACTACCACAGCCTCCTGCAGACGATTGCAGCACTGGAGACAAAAATTCATCGCTTAGAAGTAAACGTGGAGGTAAATGGACTGTGTGGAAATGAAACAACCTTGCCTTTGACTCAAAACAATGGCGATGAGCAAGCTAGCACACAGCTAAGGAGCACAGATAACATGACCAAGAAAGTAGACTTTGTGCACTATTATAAATCTTCAAGCGATAATCCCCCCTTGGACTGTCTTGGTGCAAAACCAAGACATAAATCATGTCTCCTGGAAGAGGGAGGACGTATCACAGGCAGGGCACAGCGAACTGAAATCTCTGAAACCGACTGGCCTTCACTTCCTACGAGACAGAGAAGCTCTTCTACCCCTGTACACGAGAGGAAACAGGACTGGACAACCGTAAATAGGAAGGTTAACAACAAACCTTCAAAACAACTGAATGTGAAACTGCAGAACAGATTTGCTCCACTATCAAAGGACCCTGGATCTATATCGGACAACCATCCATCTAAAAGTAGCGAAGTAAGGCCTGAAAATCCACGGGGAAAGCTAAAGGCTAGGCCTGAAACGCTGATTGTGGGTGACTCTGCCGTAAAGGATGTACAAAGCATGTGCGGTAAGAACACTAAAGTCCTCTGCTTTCCTAACGATATGGTCAACATCCTGAAGGAGAGAATTCTTCAAATTGCAGATGAATATCCAACTGTGACAAACATTGTCCTGCATACAGGGTCAAACGATGTAACGATGCCACAGACTGCTCCCAAACACGAGGGGACAAGTAATGCCTCTAAAACACTTAAGTTGGCTTTATTAAACGTTAGATCTTTAGCTGGGAAAACATTTTTAATTAATGATTTAATCACTGAGCACAGCCTTGATTTTATGTTTTTAACTGAAACTTGGTTGGACCAAAGTAACAGTGGAGCTGTTCTCATCGAGACGACCCCTAACTACAGTTTTATCAGTGAGGCCAGGGTGAGCAGGAGAGGAGGAGGGGTTGCTGTCTTATTTAATGAATCATTTCAATGTAAGCAGCTATCTCCTGGAAGTTTTCAGTCTTTTGAATATGTGGCTTTACAGCTGAAGGCCCCATCCAAAGTTGTGTTTCTTAATGTTTACAGGCCTCCCAAATACTGCACAGACTTTTTTAATGACCTCAGTGAACTGCTGTCTGTGATCTGTGTTGATTTTGACTGTGTAATTATTGTTGGGGATTCTAACATCCATGTGGACAACCCTCAGGACAAAGGGACTAAAGACCTGAGTAACACTCTGGGCAACTTTGGGCTGACTCAGCATGTAACAGAGGCCACACATAATAGAAGACACACTCTTGACCTACTGATCTCCAAGGGCCTGAGCATTTCAAAGGTTACTGTGTCTGATGTGGGCCTGTCTGATCATTACTGTGTTTTCTTTGAAAGTAAAATCTCAGCCCACACAAATATATCAACAGCAGTGATCACAAAACGGTGTATAACTGAAGACAGTAGTGAGATCTTTAACCAGGTCTTCCCATTAACACCTGACCTGTCCAAAGGTTCAGTCAATGAGCTCGTCAATAGCTTTAATGCAAAAATGTTAAATGTAATGGATACTATTGCCCCCATTAAGGTGAAGGTTATCTCTGGAAGGAAAAAGTCTCCATGGAGAAACTCCACACTAGTGAAAAATGAAAAAAAGAGGGTGTAGGAAAGCTGAGCGCTGATGGAGAAAAACAAACCTCCAGGTTCATTATGACATCTATAAAGAGAAACTTCACAATTATAATTTACAACTGAGGAGTGCAAGAAGGTCCTACTTCTCTGACATCATCACTAAAAACAGCCATAATGCTCGGGTCTTATTTTCTACAGTTGACAGGCTAACAAACCCCCCTGTGCCAGTGGCAGCTGAACTTCATTCAACCATGGCCTGCAATGACTTTGCCAAATTCTTCACAGACAAAATCCAAAAGATTAGACAAGCAGTTGGTACATCAACAGCAGATCCAGGATATGTACTGTGTCCACCGAAAAACTGCTTAAACACCATCAAACAGTTTCACCCGATTAACAGCAAAGACCTGGAGGACATCTTAGGTCAACTGAACTCCTCCTCCTGCTGTTTAGATGTCCTGCCAACAAGTTTTTTCAAAAAGGTCTCAAAGACTTTAGAGTCAGACCTGTTACAGATCGTCAACTTTTCTTTATTATCAGGTGTGTTTCCAGAACCACTAAAAACTGCTGTAATCAAACCTATACTGAAAAAGGACAATCTTGACAAGACACAAATGAACAACTACAGGCCGATCTCAAATCTCCCGTTTTTAAGTAAGATCATTGAAAAAGCAGTTTCTCAACAGCTCAATTACTTCTTAAAACAGAATAACTGCTACGATGCCTTCCAGTCAGGTTTTAGACAGAACCACAGCACTGAAACCGCTCTGACAAAAGTGTTTAATGACATATGTCTGAACACAGACAGTGGAAAAATGTCAGTCCTAGTTTTGCTGAATCTCAGTGCAGCATTTGATACAGTTGACCACAACATATTACTCAAATGACTGGAGAACTGGGCAGGTCTTTCAGGAACTGTACTAAACTGGTTCAAAACATACGTAGAAAACAGGAAATACTTTGTATCAATAGGTAACTTCACATCTGAGCAGACAAGTATCACATGTGGAGTTCCCCAAGGTTCCATCTTGGGACCCCCTCTGTTTAACATTTACATGCTCCCACTGGCACAGATTATAAAGAACAACAAAATAAACTACCACAGCTATGCAGATGACACACAAATATATATCACAATGTCACCAGGAGA
This sequence comes from Maylandia zebra, assembly GCF_041146795.1. Lineage (NCBI taxonomy): Eukaryota > Metazoa > Chordata > Actinopteri > Cichliformes > Cichlidae > Maylandia > Maylandia zebra. Next base: position 3,391,385 of record NC_135184.1, read on the forward strand.
CCGAGGCCCTGTACAGGCTCTTGGTAAATGCATTGAGGAAATCAATGACTGGTTGTGCCACAATTTTCTCCAACTAAACAAAAACAAAACTGAGGTAATAGTCTTTGGCGCCAAAGAAAAACGATTACAGGTCACCAGAGAACTTCAATCTATACATCTAAAAACCACAAACCAGGCGAGAAATTTGGGTGTAGTGATGGATGCAGACCTAAACTTAGAAAAACACATTAAGACAATAACAAAATCAGCTTACTATCACCTCAAGAATATTTCAAGGATAAAAGATCTGATGTCTCAACAGGACCTGGAAAAACTAGTCCATGCATTCATCTTTAGTAGGCTTGATTACTGTAACAGCATCTTTACAGGTCTACCTAAAAAATCAGTCAGACAACTACAGCTCATTCAGAACTCTGCTGCTCGAGTCCTCACTAAGACCAAAAAAGTGGACCACATCAGTCCAGCTCTGAGGTCTTTACACTGGCTGCCTGTCCGTCAGAGGATAGACTTTAAAGTTCTGATGCTGGTCTATAAAGCTCTGAATGGTTTAGGACCAAAATACATCAGTGACCTCCTGACCCAGTATGAACCTTCCAGATCCCTCAGGTCATCTGGATCCGGTCTTTTATCAGTTCCCAGAGTCAGAACCAGACACGGAGAAGCTGCATTCAGCTTTTATGCTCCTTATATCTGGAAAAAACTCCCAGAAAGCCTCAGATCAGCTGAAACACTCAGTTTATTTAAATCCAGGTTGAAGACTCACCTGTTCTCAGCTGCATTTGAATAAAGCACCAAATCCACACTTTTAAGCTTAAATTTCAAAACTTACACTAACTACTGATCTTATCTATTTCTGATTTTATCTGTTTTGATTTTATATACTGTTTTGTTTGTTTGTTTGTTTGTTAAGTGGGTTTAGAGCTCTGGGTAGCTCCCCAGCTGGGTCTAGACTGGGTCTAGAGAGTATTTTAAATTCGGGGAATTTAAAATAGAAAGTAGCTCGTCCACAGAAGGACTGGTAGCTCCCCTTACGATAAGGGTTCAGATCACGCGAACAGGTGTGAAATGTGTGTGTTTAGTTAGTTTGTTTGTTTGCTTGTTTTAATCAATTTTAAATCATGCTTTTTATTTGTTTTTGTTTCTAATGTCTCTGTAAAGCACTTTGAATCACCTTGTTGTTGAATTGTGCTATACAAATAAATTTGCCTTGCCTTGCCTAATAACAGACGGCAAGCTGAGGACGGCGGGGGGATAGTAACTATATTACAGGAGTTTGAGATTAGGGCGACCGTGGCTCAGGGGGTTGGGAAGCGTATCTGTAACCGGAAGGTCGCCGGTTCGATCCCGGGGCTCTCTGTCCTGGTCGTTGTGTCCTTGGGCAAGACACTTTACCCTACTTGCCTACTGGTGTTGGCCAGAGGGGCCGATGGCGCGATATGGCAGCCTCGCTTCTGTCAGTCTGCCCCAGGGCAGCTGTGGCTACAACCGTAGCTGCCTCCACCAGTGTATGAATGTGAGAGTGAATGAATGAATAGTGGCATTGTAAAGCGCTTTGGGTGCCTTGAAAAGCGCTATATAAATCCAATCCATTATTATTATTATTATTAATTCTGCTGTTATTGCTTAGCTTCAAATTTAATTTCTTTAAAGTAAAAAATATCAACATTTCCTCTTTTCCAGCTGTAAAGATTCATTTTTATCTTCTGCGATATTAACCTGACATTTTTTATCAGATGGATACAGACATTTACAGACCTTGGGCTCTAAAAATGCATGACGGCGATTTTTAAGGACATTTTTTGACATTTTAATAAGCAGAACTTAATGGCTCTCTCAGTAAAAAAAACAACCAGCGGATTAAAGTCTTAATTAATCGCCCTGTTCTGAACATCTATCACAGCAGCTCCACTGCGGATGAATCAAAAAGTTATTGTCCCTGAAAACGCAAATGAAATGATTAATCCCATTAAAATCTGGATAAAAATATCCCACCGCTGCTGGAGTGGGATTTATGAAACACATAAAAGCAGAGCCCGGCTGCCTGCATTTGTTATAAGCTCGACAGCTGAAGACAAAAACTTTTATTTACAGCTAATTAATTACAGTTAGACACGTTAATGACCTTAGACACCGGCCTACAGAGGAGGTCGTTCCCCCGACCTCTGGTTACGGCTCAGGTGTGATTCGCAGGTGAAAGAGTGAAATCGCAGGGCTTCATTTTGGAAATGCCGCGTGCCGATGATGACCGAGGCTTCCCGCCCAGGTCAATGAGCTCCAAAGACCTCGCTTGTAAAAACACCTGCATTCGGATCATCTCCAGCTCCATGTTTTCACTACGGCTCAGCTGGAGCAGCTTTCCAAGATTCCCGGTTCAAAATAATCTGTCTGAAATAACCTGCTTTAGCTCCTCCCCCTACCTTCTGATTGGCATTGCAAATATTTGGCCAGCAGACGAATGAGGCAGCTGCGCCCCTGTATTATTCTTATTCACAGAATGACCACCAGTATATCAGGTGACTCCTCAAACATGTAGCAGACACATCGCTCCACACGGTGCTGTCGGCTTTTCTTGTTTGACATTGTTAACATGTACAAAAGAAAAACAACGATTTTTTTTCATGTTTATAATTTGCAAATTTGGTTCTTTTCATAAACTTCTATAAAAACCTGCCTTCTTTTTAAAAACCGGACTCTCTGCCCCCTGCTGGCCACAAGAAAGAATGCAGATTTAAGTCAGTTGTATAATCACAGGCTGTATCTATACAGCCATCTACCAGGTCATCTACCAACTGGGAGGTTGGTGGTTAAATCCCCGGCATGCTGAAGTATCCTCGGGCAAGACACTGAATCCCAAACTTCCTCTCATGGATGCACTGGAGTGTGAGGGTGTGAAAAAGTCCTTGCGTTTGTGTGTGTGTGTGTGTGTGTGTGTGAGTGTGTGTGTGTGTGTGTGTGTGTGTGTGTGTGTGTGTGAGTGAATGGGAGAATGAGACTTGTAGTAAGAAAGCACTGAGTGCTAAAATCGGCTAAAATTATGCAGCATCAGATCCCCTTTAAAAGTTGCATTTTGTTTCAATCATTCTGTGTTTCTCAACTGTTCTGTGTGTCACATTTCCCCCCCAAGAGATGATTAAGGTTAAATGAGGTCAGCAGTAAAAGACTGAGAATCTAAAGGAGTATTTCTTTAGAAAAGAGAAACTGTGACCTCAGCGCGATTATGATACCTTCTTCATGAATGCGACGTCTTGCTTGGAAATCTTCTCTCTCTTAATCTTCAGTGCGGAGACATTAGGAATGATTCTGTAACAGAGCCGGACACGAGAGCGTCGTTAAACCTGGCGCCAGCACCGCAGGGCTCGTGTAAGTACGGTGAGCGATGCGCTACCTGATGCCGCGCAGCTTGGCGCGGTTGTCGTGGCGGTCGAGGATGTTGTGCAGGATCTCGAACACCAGCTGCCTCAGCTCGCTGTCCTCCATCAGAGAGATGGAGAAGAGCGGGTCCAGGAAGGGAGGAGGCAGAGCCGCCGCCATGGACTTAGACTTGAAGCCGGAGGTGACCTGAGGAAGAGGAGACAAGGTGAGATTCATGGCGGCGTGCAGCAATTACCCCAGAGGGAGAAACGGCTGATCGGCAGAGCTTAAAGGTTACGTTCACAAGCTTGTGAGCGTGTGCCAGTGTTGACTTTTCCCACCGTTTGTGACTCTGACGTGATCATTTTCGATCAGCGTGAACAGCCGAAGACAAATCTGATCGTTATCACAATCACGCTCCACGTCGGCACGCCTCACTCTGCTGCGTGAGAGCGCGTCGAGGCACAAAATGACAAACACTACACTGTTTTTAGCAAAAAATGTATCCTGTCAGAGACGCATGCAGACGCCACACTGATCACTGTAACGGGTGATGTGGCCCATGTGATCAGCCAGAGCAGGGCCTCGCAATACATGCACATCAGAGATGCATACGCAGTAGAAACCGTCACAACTCGCTGAATTTTTAACATTCGAACCGTTTGGTTTGTTAGCAGCAGCTGCAAATGAGAAGCTTTAGTGTAACTTTGCTGAGTCCTGGCTGTGATGATCACTCAGCTTCAGAGATGCTGAAATCTGTAACGAAGCAGACTCGCCTACTTCAAACAAGGTGGGAGAGTGAACCGAGCATGTCAGCTGGTCCAGACTCTCACTCGGTGTTTGTACATGTGCACTGTGGTCTAATTTACCAGCGCAGTTATTAAATGGCTTTAATTGAATAAGTCGGCCCTGTGATGGACTGGCAACCTCTCCGAGCTGCGTCCTGATCTTCGTCCTGGGTGAGTCCCTGCTTTCACCCCGACTACGAACCCTGAAAACATCTGGGTTTTCTCCCAGCAGGCTGCAAAATCACACACACACACACACACCTCATAATGCTCAGCCCCATCTGCTGTCGCATGGCATTATAAAAACTTCAACCTTTCACCCCTCCTCCAGCTGCTCTGAGAAGCAGGTGGCGGCGCGACGAGGGGAGACGAGGACAGACATCCGTAATGAAGCGGCGAGAGAGCGGGCACGAGGGTGTGTGTGTGTGTGTGCGCCACCTGTGCCTCCTCGTCTCGGGGAGATGAGGGTCTCTCACTGAAGCAGATAATGAAGGAGAAGGAAGCGACTTCACGCAGACTTCGAGTGTTAAACAGCCAGAGCTCCAACATGGCCGATAATAAACACACAAATACGACTTTCATGTAACTGGAGACGCGTCATTAGGACGGAGAAACGCGTCTTTGATGCTTTTACATTTAGAGAACATGACTCATTGTGAGGACGTCCAGAGTTTTCGTCCGTGGGTATTTCAGGTGGGACTGTGCACTATTTTAGTTTTCCTTATTGAAGCTCAGGTTTTGCATGCCGGTGTCTTTGTTCCTGTCTCATGAACGGAGGGAACAAACCGAGGACTCACCATGATGAGGGAGCTGAGCAGCATGGTCTGGATCCGCTTGGTGCCCTGATGCCTGCGTTACACAAAAGATAAAGAAACCCCGTCAGGACCGACCGCAAACTCACAGTGTCCAGTACAGCAGACCGGAGGGCAGTCAGTCCCCACAGGCTGCCATGTTACATGTTTACAGCAACTGTATGACAAATAAGAAAGCTGTGAGGTTCAGAACACCCGAGAAGTGAAATGAATACATTTTATCTGCTACTTCGTATTTATTAGTGTCACTGTCAACACACGATTGGTTCAGACCAGCAAACGTTTATAGAAGTGAGAACACTTGCTGAGGATCAGTTAATCAAGTGTATTTGATAAGTGGCTCTGAGGTACTACTCACTGTCTGAAATCACAGAGGCAGTGAGAATGCACTCAGTGTTTTTAAATAGACTTCATGGAGTGAAAACCTGACGATGCTAGCTTTAGCTGACAGCTTCAACATGCAGTCCAGATGTGCTCACCTCTGCCTATAAAATAGCAAACAGCCAAAACACAAAACCTGAAGCTTCAAAATGAATGTGCACTGACATCCAGACAGTCTGTGGTTCTCTTCACAGTCTGAAGACTCCACGAGGAAGAAGAGTAAAGGTGCTGTAAGCAGCAGCAGGACATCTTCAGTGTTGACTTTTATAGTGAAACGCTGTCAGACCTCCTTGTTAGCATCAACAAGCTGCAGAGAGAAATTACCCGAAAAGGAACAGAGAGAGCGAGCGTCTGTGAGGAGGAGGAGGGCGTTCGTCTGATTTGGGATTATCTGCCCTTGCACTCTCGCCTGAGGGATTAGCTTGTTTTTCTTTCTTTATTCTGGCTGCAGGGACGGGTGCACTGCGGGGTGTCCAGGAGGTGAAGTGAGGACAGATTAGGAGAAAGATTTGATGAAGAGAGAAAAAAATTGCAAGCGTCTTCTTTAGAAACTGCTTCCAGTGTTACACGTTACAGCGCTGAGCTAAAAATCAGCACAGCTTTAACTCCATGAAACCAGAATATAAAGGTTCAGCCCAAACCTCACAGCTACTGAAGGACCACAAACAGAGGCAAAGTACTGAGAGGCGATGTTTTGACCCAATGACTGCCCTTTGGTCTCTGAGGATAAAATATATTACAAAAATGATTTTAAAAGCACGAAACATATCATCAAATCATATCGTTTCATTGACACAAGCATGGAGTTCAGGACAGTTTAAATGTGCCGTGACAGTAAAATCCACTCATCGTCACCATCATCATCATCATCCAGCTGCAGAGAAGTCTCCTGACAGTACAGTCCTGTGAGCACAGCTTCATTTGTGACGAGCGACCAGCCGAATCGGCGTCTTAGCTGCACGCAGCGTTAGCGGCGGCGTTTCAGAGCTGTGAGCTGACTGGCTGCAGCTCTACGAGGGAACCTCTGGGTCTCTGGATAATGAATGTGTGACTCACCCAATCTTGACTGTGTCCAAGGCGTGGCAGGGCGTCCCGTAGACTGGCACTTTGCCCATGATGAACATCATGACTTCAGCTCGCTGGTAGTCTGGCAGATTTCCACCGAAGAAGCCTGGCGGCGACGCCACGAGAGAAAAAGATGAGTCAGAACTCAGTGAATGAAAAAAACGTTGACATTCAAGGTTATTTTTACTAACACATGCAGGCACATGTTCATTAAGACAAACACACTCTGGAGTAATAGAGGAGCTCGTACCGATGGTCTGGATGATGGCGTTCTGGACGATCCGCTCCTCGCTCTCTTTACCGCGGACGGACGAAACGCTGGAGGCGGAGTTCCTCCTCGAGCTGTCGCCCAGCTCAAAGTCCACGCTCATCCTCAGGTGTTTGAGCAGAGTGTTGAACACCTCCAGCACGGTGGGCCCTGCCATCACACCCGCAGGTTAAATGAACATCACAGGAAACATTAGCCTGACATTTTCGTAAACAGGAAGAGTCGGGTTTCCATCTTTTGTTCGTATCGGGCCTTTTAACTATGATTTCGTAGGAGCTTTGCATAGGAAAAGCCACAAAAAGGTGAAGAGAGAAGGATTATTTAATCCTAAAACAGGGCCTGTTTCGTTGCACCTGGTGTGGCTAAAAGTGTTCATTTATTTTGAAGGCCAGTGGCAGATGTTGTAGAAACATCTGTATAAACAGCCTGGGTCGAGCTCTTTAATGAGTCGTTTAAACATGTATTAGTCAGCTGCCACTAAGTGAAATTTGGGGTTTTGCTGACACTGCTTGTGTGGTCCACGAGTGGCTGAGAGCTCAGTAGCTTCACAAACACACAGACTGGTCAGAATCTCACAGTAAATAAAATTCTGTGGTTTTCACACAAATTTCAGGTTTCAGATTTACGTGGTTTGTTTCCCTTCGTTGGATAAATCCCACACTCCACCTGAGCCGTCACATTTTTGTAGAAAGCTGTTGAAACCTCCAACATGTGAACAGTCACCATCAGTTTCAAACAGCCTTAAATGGAAACATATTGACACTCCTGCCTCAGATTGATCTGTCGAGGAGACACACGTGTAACATGTGCTCTGATAGTTTCCTCCTGCTTGTTTCTACCCCGCTGGTCTCTGAACTGGCTGTTTGCTCCAACATGCTTAGCTCTGGCCCCGCTAAGCTAACATAATGCAGCCGACGTGGTATTTAACCAATAATCAAGGGAAATATACAGTTTGACTGCTTCGTTAAAAATAAGGCAAAAACATTTTTACTAAAACTTTAACTTTTATTTTAATGGGTTCATGGATAAACTCAGGAAGAATTTTAAATACTTTTCCATCAGGCAGATGCTGCCATGTTACCAATAGACCAATTAAAACATAAATAATTCGGAGAGCTTCCAGGCTGCTGTGATAAGGAGAAGAAAACATATTTGCTTTAAACACTTAAAATTATCTAGTGAGCTATTTTTGGTGGAGCTGAACCTGCAGATATCCGACATAAACTGCAGTAAAATAAACACGAACAGGCTCTGCTTTGCAGTCCTAATTCACTCTGTCACAGAAAGCAACACCACAGATTATTACAAGCCAGCGCTGAACGGGCAGCTCCAGGCACAGCTCGGACTTCGCTCGTTTAAAGAAGACAGAAAACATACTTTTAAAAAAACGGAGACAGGAAAATAAAAAACAACAAATGGAGACGGTAATATAAAGCTACATTAAATTTTAGCAAATATTATGAATATGAAAAGCGACATTACAGAGGTGCCAAAATCCTGAAGTTCCTCTGGTGGCCACTTGAGGCCGCCTCCAAAAGTGAGTCAACCTCAAACTATAAAAGATGGACTTCGAAGGTTAACGCGTCAACCAGCGTGCAGCCCGTTTCTGCTGCTCCTGCTTCTTTACTTTTTACTTATTACTTTTTTCGTTTACTCAGTACTTTAGAGTGTTCGCTTGTTTTAATAGCTTTCTTTTACATAAATTCCTTTGGGATTATTAAAGTATTCTGACTTAAAAGTGAAGCCAATGCACAAGTGCCTTAAACTTGCACTTTTATAAATGACCAGTAGAGGGAGATAACTGGTTACAAAAAGACTTCCGGTCCTATAAACATGTAGCAGTACAGATAATATATTTGGCGATATATAATAATCTAATATTCCAACAGACGTCTTTTCTTCTTTCAGACATGAAGCAAACTGTCGAGGGTTGTTATTTAATCGATTAAGCTCAGCTCGTTGTTGTTTACGGCGTTCCAAACAGAGAAACTGCAGAGTGCCCTCTAGTGGACTACTATGCAATGTCAGCACTTATAACATGGTTGAAGGATGTTTCTCCATGTCTTCTTTACCTTTTTGTTATTGGCTGCCATAAATGCCAATACAGTAGATCAGCCAATAGCTAACACTGGCTGATATTATGGGTGTGCCAGTACACGGGTCAGGCTGCAATGCTTTGTTTCAGAAAGGAGGATTATCTGAGGAGTGCCCGTCTGTCATCACATCCAGGTGACGGTGGAAACGCTCATCTTGATTTAAAATGGGACTTCACAAACCAGTGGATGACATCACAGTAGCTACATCCATCTTTGTAAATCTCACAGATCAGGATTCTTTGAAGGGTTATTTTTTACTTTCTCTAGCAGTCTGGGAGCAAACAATTATCTACAACAACACATTCTGAATTACCTTTAGTAATACTTACTCTAATCTACTGACACAGACTGACTCACAGCATCACACGACGGTGCTATTCTACATACCACCAACACTGAGCTACACAACCACGGCGTGATCTCTGCGCGTCTGCAGCTTCCCCGTTTACTCAGCTCACACTTCGGACACTCTGTGGATTTGTTCAAATGTCACATGACACTGAGTGACCAGAAAGAAATATATAGAATAGTTACAGAGGGCGCACTGTGAAGAAACCTGTAATAAAGATTGCTGCTCAAGCCTACCCTGCAGAACCTCTACAGCATCAGGGAAATCAACCTACTGGTATTACTGGGACGTAGCTGCTCACCATGTTAACTGGGAGACGTTGCCTATGTAAAGGCTGACAGTATGACTGTCTGTTATTTAGTGCTGCTTGCACCTAAATCTCAGAGACAAACACCACAAAATGCTGCAGAAGTTGACGATAAAGCTGACCCTTCCAGTTACTGCAGTGTTATTGCATTACATCAGATTATAACATGATCTGGTTCTGATCAGTCTGTGTACGTTAAAGTTGAACTGAAAGTATCTGGTGGTGTATTCCTGCTCATCATCATCATCATCTAAGAGCTCTAAGAGCATCTGCTGGTAAAAGATAAAAGGAAGAATAAAGGGGAAAGAAACTCAAGAGAAGAGAGGTTCAAATAAATCTATTTTTTTCTCAAAACTTGAGACGTGAAAGCTGTGATTACCCAGAATGCTCGTTAACGCCGGGCGTGTGCCGAGGGGGGAAGTCTGCAGAAGCTGCTCTACTCAGTTTAAATCCAAGCACAGGGTCATACCGTACCGAGCCACAGATTAGGAGGAATCGTGCATTCGCTTTCAAAGGTGAACACGTCACTTCTTTTGGAGCCTTGGATCATTCCTATCCAGGAGGAAGGTTGTGTTTTATTTCCAGGAAGAGGCAGTAAAAAGAATTACTACTTACAGCTTTTCTTCAATTAAATACTCTCAAGTTTTTAATTTGTTTCCACACCTCAGTGGGACAGAGTAATTTGAATGTTTTCTGTTGACTTCTTTTCTTCCTAACAGTGAAAAACCTGATGATTTAATTATCAGGCAATTAGCATCTACAAACGTTCAAGCAGAATGAAACGCCGGGACAGCAGACACAACGTGACAACATCAAAAACACTCGAGCACCTGTTTAAACACCTCCGAGTTCTGTCTTTACTTTGTGTTTCTTCAAATTCAAACGTGTTCCTTCAAGTTTGGGTAACAAAGTAACACTTGTAGCAAAACTTTAATTTCTCCCAAGATTCAAAAGTCTAAAGAGGTCAAAATGTCAATAACATAAGTGTCAGTTTAGCATTCACCATGACAAATCTCATATATAAAGCCTACGATTTAACTTCCTTCAACCTGTCAACAGCTGCTGAGAATCTGCAAGCTGCTTTGCAACCCTCCTCCACCCAGCGCCTGCTTTTAATGCTCTGTCCAACTTAATAAGCAACACAACTGTAAGTTCAGGTGAAATAAGGACACATTTTCACTGACGTGGTCCCGACAGGTAAGAAGCCAAGCTTACATCTTAAAACAGCTGAAAACAAACAACAGAAAAAAGGTTGTTTTTCTCTTCATCAGTTAATCGGCTGATTGTTTCAGCTCCGACAGTTTATTTAATAAGAGTGCAGATCGTCTATTAACAACTCATCTCTAACCAGCTTAGTCTGAGCTTCCTCTGCAGTGGGAGGCGTTTATGTCAACGCTTCATCCGGACCGTGACATTTTCTCCTCGGCTTAATAATCGCACATAAGAAACAAAACTCGTTACTGTTTCGAGCCTGTCAAAGGAAAATGTAATTAATAATAATATAGTAATAATATACTATATATATACTGCCTTTTGGTTTTATGGTTTTAAACTAAACATACGGAGCTAGAAAGCTAAAATCGACGTGGAAGTGTCAAAAACTGTACTTCCTCTAACCTCCACTTGAGGCTGCCTTTAAAACTGAGCCACTCCCCTGTTATTGGATTTTGGTGAAGGTTAAATTTAGGGGTGTGGCCTCTTTGGGTCACTGAACTGGATCTGTTAACTGTGTTTGTTGTTGCTGACAATTATTTTGGCCTAACAGCCGAAACATCACAGATCAGCTTCCTGTTTAAAATGTGAAAATATTACCAGCCTGTTACTGCAGATGATCACACACCTGTGTGTGCAAACTGAGCCAGCTCACATCGGATGATAACTTTCTTCTGGCTGCAGAGAAGCAAGCTAAAGGCCAACAACATCCTGCTTTGATGCACGTATTTAATCCTGATTCTGGGCGACGCCGTTTCAGATTCTTTCTTTACGTTAATGCCTCCTCTGTCTGTGCCTCTACCAGCGCGTTGTTGTTGTGTTTGACACGTTATGGCCATCTGCAGACTTGCAGTGGTAAAGCTAATGACACCATTTTTTAAACCTCAGAGAGATGATGACATCTTCCTCCATGACGTCCTGCAGAGGGAAGCAGTCCGTCACTTTAACTCACCCACAGATCCTTTGGCGGCGATGGCCACTGTCTCCAGGAGCACCTGGACGATGCCGGCTCTGACCCGCGGCGTGTTCTTGTTGTTAGTGTCGAGGTGGTTCAGAACCTGCTGGATCACGTGGTGCGAGTGCTGAGCCTGAAAAAGCCAAAGAGGATTTCAAATGATGTTTGGAACAAATATAGAGTTTGCTGTCGATCACATGGTGAACTTCACAGACAGACTGTATATAAATGATGGAGCAGCTTCTGAAGCCACGTCCTACAGACTCGAGCGGACAGTGTTTTTAGACCAGACGTGACGAGCAGCAGGAAACGATACACTCGCACCAGGGTGAAAAGTGTCAATCAGCAGGTAGGTCCGCTGTAAACAGTACGATGATCTGTTTTACTCTAAACGCGACCTTTGTTTACAAAATGAGCATCACGCTAGATTTAACAAAACCATGAAACGAGACCACAAACTAATCGGAAAATGCTGAATTATGTCATATGTTAAAGTTACAATTTGCAACTTTTTCCAATAAATTTCTCTACAATGACAGTTCTCTGAACCAGGAGGCGCCTCCTGCTGGCCAGTAGAAAGAATGCAGCTAAGTGAGACTTTTTCAGTTTGCAAAAATCATTTATGATTAAATCCTTAAATCATATTATGTGATTTACTATCACACATTCATCAAATGAACTTTTCTTCATGCAGAATTATTAACATTAAATAGAAAAAGTTTGTAGTTGTAGTTAGTGAACGTCTGAGCAGGTGCGGCTGATTCTGTTATGCTGGAGGAGGATTTGTGCTAGCATGCTGCTGAATGCAGATACTAGACAAAGTGTTCTTTCATTTGTTGCTAATAAACCAGCAAATTTCCACTGAAACGAACATCTTACAGCGGCTGTAAAACTGGACAAACTGCAGCAGCAATAATCCGCTGAAGTTCATAGAGAACAAACAAACAAGTGAAAGTGAAGAAATGTTTGTTTTTCTTTAAAGCATCTCAGTTATTAAAGCAGTCTGTAGTATTTCCTGTTCGCTGCGTCTCCTCTCTCTGTGCAGCTGAACTGCTATAAAACAGTTACTTCAGAAGGCGACCTTTGACATCGAGGAAGTTTTTGTGAAGCTGCTGGATGTGAACTCGACCTTAAAACATCTCCAGCAGCTGCTTTAGACAGAACTTTTCCTTTTTAAAGACTCGGCATGTCAGCAGAGCTCTCGACTACTGGTTTTCACTGCTTCCAGATCAAATCAGCTCCATTTTTTAGCCTCTGCCATCTCGACCTACATGTCAGAGGAAGTGCAACGTACCTGGATGGAGTACATGATGATTCTGAAGCAGGAAACTGCAAACTCGTTGGGGTCCCACAGGTGATGGTTATCCAGGTGACTGAAGGAAGAAGAAAAAGTGATTATTCAATCGACCCAGTTCTGAGGAGCATCCCTGCAAAGACTGCATCTTTAAAATGACACAATCCAGAAATCGCACACAGACTCGGCTGCATGAATGAGAACGGATTTATAATCTGTCAATATTAGTGTTATGATTAATATAATCCTAATATTATAATCCATCAGGGGTTTTCAGAGGTTGGTGAACTCTCTCCTGTCCTGTGTCTTTGGAAACAGCCGGAGCTCCTTCATCCTTCCTGCTACTACAGCAGTTGTGCTGTCAGGGAGTTCGGGATGAAGCCTGACTGACGGCCGGCTCATGTTTGCTGTTGTCAGATCTCCCTCTCTGCTGTTTGGCTGCTTTGAATTATTTAAAGGATAATAATAATAATAATGCTGCATTGCTCTGAGCCACAGATTCAGAGTCAGTTCAACATTTTTATTGCGTAACAATGAAGAACAACAACACAACAAAAACAAATAAGAGTAACAAGAAGAAAAATAAAAAGTTCATCACTGACTTTAGTCAGTGGATGTCAGGCTGAGAGTCTGCAAATTAAATCTCATCGTGGTTCAGTGATGAGCAACAATAATCATCATCAGCCTTCATGTCAGGATCACAGCCCAGCTGTGTAAGTGAAGGATGTGCTGCTTGCAGAGTAACACAGACAGATTATAATTAGATCGTGCAGAGGAGGATCAGTCGCATAAACACAAAAATGCAGGAAAACTGAAAATCTGACTAACACAGGCCATGAACACGTATGGTATGTGTTCGAAGATGAACCGAGTCGTAGAGGCTCGCACACACTCGGTCACAGATTTAAAGAAGCATCGCGTGGGTGTGCGTGAAGGTGAGGAAGAGGAGCGGTAACGATCGATAACGGCAGATTTAATCACCTCAGTGGGAGCGAGGTAAACTCATCTATCGCATATATGTGCATACATACAAACACGCGGGGAGGACGGCTTATTCGCCCAGCGGCTCACAGCTCAGAGCGTGCAGAGCTGGTAGAAAGAGACGTGAACATTAATTCCCTGACAATAAAGCTTCCAGGGCTGACGGGAGTGTGGAGAGATGCCGTTCCTCTGACGGCCACTTGAAGATTCCCATCTCTGCTTTATCTTTATCTTTAGAGCGCTGGCTCGTCTTCATCAGCTCATGTTTGTGTCTGCTCAGGTATCAGGTTCATTTAGGAGGCTGCTCAGAGTGCCAACTGCTGTTTTTATGGTCGTTACTTCATATCCTCCCTGTATGAAGCACAACAGCGGCCGCTTATTTACACCAACACTCTGATCGCTGTGAGGCACGTTTATCTGTTCATATGATTCAAGATGGCTCTGCTACGAGTGTCATCAAGTGGGAGCTTTCCATAATTGGAAAATTCATACCCATCGACACGGATCGATAAATAAAACGGCGCTGTGTGAACGAGAGGATGTGGCTTGTTCTGTAAGGCGCTTTGAGCGGTCGATAAGTCCAAAGGAGATCGTTATGTATGCAGTCCATTTACAGGCTCGTATTGTAGGCGTGGATTGATTATGTGACAACAGACGAGAGCTGTCAAAGGCCACACCGCTGCCCTGCGTGAGAGCAAGACGAATAAAGATGGAGGGATCGTTTCCAGCCCTGCTGAGTGACCCGTATTCTGTCGTTACGCGACCTTATCGCGCCACCTGACCATCACAGATTTCTCTAAAAATTCCCGGAGCAAAGATGCACTTCAACGGGAAGTTTCAGGTCTCTACGTCTGTGAAGGTTCTCAGTCATCCAGGTCAACGTAGTCTAAGAAGTTTGGAAAGAAAAGCATCTGGACTTCTTTAAGTTTCTTGAAGACGTTTCATCAGAGAAGCTTCTTCAGTTCTAAGAACAACTGGTTTTAAGCCCTATGGGAGTGTCTGCAAGAGGGTCATGGACCCCTATTGATTCTCCCTAGTTGGAAAATCAGAAGGACAATCAGAACAATATTGTCATCCCTCATCAGATTCAGAAGTTTCTGATAAGGGATGACAATATTGTTCTGATTGTGTAGCAGGTTTATCAGAGAAACTCAGGAGAGTCTTCTCCAAGCACGACATCCCAGTGTACTTTAGACCCACCCACACACTCAGACACAAACTGCTTCATCCCAAACACAAACTTAATGTGGTGTATGCTGCACAGTGTAGTGAGGAATCCTCAGACCTCTACATTGGAGAGACCAAACAGCAACTTCATAAGCGCATGGCACAACATAGAAGAGCCACCTCCACGGGACAAGACTTGGCTGTCCACCCTCATCTAAAGGTCAAAGGTCACTCTTTTGAGGATGCCAATGTTCACATTTTGGACAGAGAGGACAGATGGTTTGAAAGAGGAGTGAAAGAATCCATCTATGCCCACTGTGAGCGACCATCTTTGATCAGAGGCGGGGTTTACGACACCAACTGTCTGCCATCTATAATCCAGTTCTGAGATCCTTCCCAGACGCCTTAACGCCCACTCCCATCCTGGGCCATCTGACCTCAGGAAATCACATGATAGGGTGGGGCCAGGTTTCACAATGAGCTCACCCGAAACTCTGGCTGATTGTGACCCACACCCAGTTTCACACCTTGGCTTGTGTGATTAGGTAGAGGATCAATAGAGGGTCCACAACCCTCTTAGGGACACTACCACAGGGCTTAAATCTGGGACTCTCCACCTACTCTTAAAACTGATGAAGCTTCTCAGATGAAACGTCTTCAAGAAACTTAAAGAAGTTCAGACGCTTTTCTTTCCAAGCTCCTTAGACTCTACTTTCATTCGTTTTATCAAACAAATAAAAACAACTAAGCGATGAACTTTGGTTGATTTTAGATTTTTTTCTTTATTTTGGGATCAGTTTATTGATTTTCAATGTCCATCATCCAGAAAACTCCTTGAGCCTATGGAGCTACATCCTTCAGATGGTTTACAGTTCATCTCTGGGCGCTGTGACGCTCAGCAGTGCAGCTCAAGAAGACAAAACAATGGATGCTCGAAGTCTCTGACAGCAGGTTTGGAGGAGGGGTTTAATTCTTTTACAGCTTCTGGAATATAATGCATATAATATTTTTCCTTCAGATGGTTTAAATCACATCTGTCCAAATCACAGATGGGGAAAATGTTCATCCCATTTCAGGTTGACATTCCCCAGATGATGCTTTTTTCCCCTCATTCTGACTCAAACCTTATAGAAACAAACAGGACAGGTAAGGATTTCCCAAACACAGTGAAACTTGAGCCTTTATTGTGAAAGGACAGTGGAGAAAGACAGGAAAGCTGGGTCAAACAGGTTTCCTGCTCAGTCCCGTGAGCGAAACTGAAGTGGTGCACCGCCCGGCTAAACCCAACAGTCCTGCATCACACCTGCCTGCAGCTCAACGCCACAATAACCACACCTGCTACGCAGCAAAGCCACGTATGCATTTTATAACATGTCACGAGATACATCGAGATCTGACTGATCATGTTGAATTTATCACCTCTGCTGAAAACGAGGCATTAAAAAAAGAGCCATTTAAGTAAGTATGCCGGGTAACTGAACGTACGAGGCCTGAAACGCTGAGGGTGACTCGGCGGTCTGACAGTAATCATGCTTTTCAGACTTGCATAAATAAAGAGAGTCGGGAGTAGAGCGAAAGAGGAGAGCGATAAGAAGGACTTGAAGCTGTTATCATGAGAACAGTTCTGCACCGTGACGTCAATTCAAACACCCCAAACTCGCCGCCTCCTCCACCCCCTCCGTTAACCCCAATCCTTGCTTGCTATTTATAGTCTGAAGACGCGCGCGCACGCGCCCCCCCCCCCCTCCGTCCTCCTCCCTGCAGGAGCAGCGTGGGAGGAGAGAGCGGCGCAGAGAGGAACGACGGGCTGGGGAGTGCGGCGGCTGTTCAATCGAGAGAAAAATTAAAGAGTGGAGTGCACTAATGGGAGTCTTCAGTCTTGTTCTGCCTGTCGGTTTTCTGAATGAGGCCGTAATAGGCGGGAATGTATTTGCTATTCAGAGAGCGTCGCAGCTCTGCAGACACACCAGAAAGTCTGACGTGTGATTTCTGTGTGAGGTCCCAGCAGGTTATAAACAGGTGATATACGAGTAAAAGAAAGGCTACAGGCTGTTAATTATAAATGAGAACCTGCTATAACAGAGAACCACTGCTGAGGAGACCAGTCAGAGGACACACTGCAGGAAGCTGCTGTGTGTGTGTGTGTGTGTGTGTGTGTGTGTGTGTGTGTGCGCTGCGTTTCCTTCCTCCATGCCTGAGGGTGGCGCTGCTCCCCCTGTGCAGTGCAACTTTAATCACTACTGGCAGCACTGATTGATGAAATACCAACAGAGATTTATCAAACATTTCTTCTGCTGCTGGTTACAAACTAACCCCAGAAAACTAAATGCAGCCCCGCTCAGTCAGTCAGCTCCACCTGCTGCATTTAAACCCCACCTTCAGCTACGGCAGGCGCGCTGGTCTCCAAATAACCACGCAGGGGAAGCATAACCTCACGTATTTATCACCCTGCACTGTAAAATATTTAAAAGCCTACTGGAGAATAAAATGCTGAGCTGAATAAAACATGACCGCTGAATCTTTAAAACCTGTTGTCGTGTTTCTGAACCACCTCCATCAGGTCACCAAGCTTCAGCCTTACACATTCAGACACGTCGGCAGCACCTCGTGTGGATTTCACAGGGACTAAATGTTTCTGCTCAGCAGCTTTACACACAGAGATGCAACATAAACCATTTGTATCATCATCAGGCTGGATTCTTCCAACAGTAGCAGCTCAGGGGGGCATCGCCTGACCTGCAGGGGGCGCACAATGCTAGTGAGTCAGTCAGAGCCGGAGGTGACACTGAACACACGAAGTACAGTAACCAGCTGGAAGTATAAGAATGAGACACCGCTGCAGTGTTAAAGGCTGGTTATTAGAGGCTGAAGGAGTGTGTGTGTGTGTGTGTGTGTGTGTGTGTGTGTGTGTGTGTGTGTGTGTTTGGCAGACACCCTGTGTCGAGTGTCAGACCTCAGATGAGCTCTGACTGGGTGTCAATAGAGAGGAAGGAGACATCATGGAGTGAAGACGGGCCTGAGTGACACAATCCAACAAATTACTCGAAAACAAAAACGTGAACTAACAAACTCTTGAAGTATTCTAAGTACGGTATTAAAGTAGTCTTCTAGTTACACACAAATTAGGTGCTTTACTTGGGTATGACTCAGAGGACAACCATGTGCTTTTTGTACCTCACTAAAATTATTTGACAGCTTTGTTTCCGTTAAAAATGAGTAATTGTATTTATTAATCTTTCTATAAACTGGCTATCCAGTCAGCAGTTTCAATATGCCAGAGGCTATGACGCTACCTGAATGCTTCTGTTTATCACAGGGTGTCTTTGTAATCAGTGGTTCATGTTCTGGTCGTCACACATGATGACACGGAGGGGTGGTGGTATATCTGACAGGTATATGAGGAGACACTGGGTCCCACTTGCTGATTCTATTTGTTTTCTCCATAGACTGTATATAAAAGATGGGCACAGCCACTGTGACATCATTGATTGGTTCGTAAAGACGTGCTGTGAAGCAGGTGGGGGTTGGAGAACCAGGTGCACCACAGTCAGCTTGTGACTGATTACTCTTGAACGTACCCTCGATAATCCTCCTTCCTGACTCTTGCAGCGACCACGGTTTACTAGAGTAACTGCTCGGATCTCCAATCAAATTCAATAAAACTGATAGTCTTTTTGCGACCATGTGTTGCCCCCTGCTGGCTGTTAAACAGAATACATGTTTAAAGCACCTTTGTGCTGGCTTCACTCTTCAGACCTGGAAGCAGCGCACTGTGGGGACTGACTCGCTTCTGGAGGCAGCCTCAAGTGGACATTAGAGGAACTGCAGACAGAGGAACTTGTTATTTGACTTCATGTTTCATTGTTTCCCCTCGCCATAACGTGAGACTATTGGCTACTTTCAGATGACTTCAAACTGCACGTAGGGAGGGTGGGTCTTATATTTCACAGCCAGGTGAGACGTGGTGGTTTGCCTTTATTCCACTCACTTTCACTCACTGCTAAGCTTTAGGCACTGAAACCTGTCCAGAGTCAGGAAAAGATGGTGATTCAGGTTAAAAAGCACCTCTTCACAAAGCTAACCCTGATGGCTGATGAATAGTGAGCTGGGAGTGACAAACCTTTCTCCCTAAAGAACACCCTGCGTCCGACAAACACCAGCAGCTTTGACAGAAGTGTTATTGAACACCGCGGGACCGAGAACAGACTGAAACTGAACTTCATACTGGGGCAAGAGGCTGGTGCTATGGAGGTGGAGTTTACATGTTCCTCCTCATGTATGGACGGGTTCTCTCCGGGTGCTCCGGCTTTCCCCACGGTCCAAAAAATATGCACGGGGTTAACTTGTTATTGTAAATTGAGGTGTGAATTATCTGTCTGTGTGTTAGCCCTGAGACAGACGCGACACCAGGATGTACCCTGCCTCTTCCCCTATGACAGCTGGGATACACCCCAGACCTGAAGAGGGATGGATGGATGTTTATACTGATGCAGTAAAATGGTGCTGCTGTTTTCACCAATGCATGCTTTACTGCATGATGTGACAGGGTGGTCCATGAAAATTTGACCTTGATAAATAAAAGCGGACTATATAAATTCACCTAATAATTGCATCATACAAACTACATCTGAAAAGCCATTTTCCTACATATCATACTTTACTAAAAGAAAAATATCAGTGTTTTTATTTAGACTTTAACAGAATATTTCCTCCATCACTGCAAAAACCCTTCTGATTCGTGTTTGATTGAAGTCCAGGTGAAACCTCTCAGCAGCTCTGCAGAGGATCTGAGCTTTATAGGCTGATAGTTTTGTTGCACATTTCCTGCGTAGCTCAATCTGAGCTCCACCAGCAGCAGGTGGAGGTCTTCATCAAATAAGCTCCAGGCGTTTGTTCTTCTAAACTAAAGCCTAAATAATCTCAGAGAAGAAACAGAAATGTGTATGTAACGCAGAAGCTGGAGACCTGGGAATAAAAGAGTTTTCCCCACTGCAGAGATGTAGTTTTGCTAAGCTGTACATTTTCAGCTCACAGCCCACAGAATGAGACAGAAAATGAAGGCTGTCTATTTAAAGCTTTTCCTCCTCCTGGTGATTGTGTTCTGCTGGTAGAAAAGTGATTTTCCTCCGAGACAGACAGCCACATTGATTCGCACAGGCCGAGACGGTTTAATAAAGCCGGGGTGGAAAGAAAGAGACGTCTGAAAGACGGGGAGAGGCCAGTTTGTAGCTCCCTCGCTACAAATTGCCCTCGATGTGACATCGAGCACATCTTTGACGCATGCGGGTTTGCAACAGGTGGGGATGCATTTTATCCCTTAAAGAAACTGATCTGGGGTCAAACGGGTCACTAATGAGATGGTCACGAATGTGAGGTCAGCCTGAGGTCGTGTTTCAGGAAGAACAAAGGAGGAAGAAATGAAGAAGAAAGGACGGCGAGCGCTCAAGTATTTATTTGAAAAAGCTCTGAGGCACGAAACCAGCGAGAGGTGAGAAAAGCGGCCGCTTGCTTCCTGAAGAGGCCCTGCAGATGTCAAACAGCCACAGTGGTATTGTGTAATTAACTGCTAATGGCAGCATTAAGAGGCTCGCTCCCCCGTCTGAAAATACAAGCAGCGGTTATACAGTTAATTAACAGTCGTCGCTCTGACTCCAGGCTGAAGAAACAACAAAAACACAGAAGAGCGAAAAAAATGATTTTAGCTCATTTCTTTTCTCACAGCCGACCTGTGAGTTTGACTCATCTCTGACGACCTTCAATGATCAGTTCTGGCACCTCAGCGCGTATCAATAAAGACGTGGTTTGATGATGGCTGCACGGGCAGAGACCCTCCCCAGCTTCAGCTTTCTGAAAATCGGATTTGCTTAGGCTGCTGCCCCCGCGACCCGGCCTCGGATAAAGCGGATGAAGATGGATGGATGGATTTGTCACTGATAAGTGTAACATATCATGTTCTATACAGTATTCATTTAAAACAAGCAACTCAACACATAAAAAAATAAAGATCTAAAAGCATCCATCTTCACTTTTTCACTGGGTCAGTTGACTTTGTGTTCAGCCCAGGCAGTGTGGACTGAGCAGCTGAGCAGCAGCTCTTGTTTCTGTAACGGCAATTAAAACCATTCTCAGACTTTTCCCAGCAAAACTAAACTGAACTGTTCAGCTGCAAAGCTACGCTAAAGCTACGTAAGCTACAGTAAAAGCTGTGCAGATAAACTCTCAGCTGAGTTTGCCATCATCTTTGATTTGGGTAACTTTGCTGCAGGCTGACAGCAGCTCTGTGCTTCCTGTCATGAAATGTAGAAACATGCACGTGATGGTCTGAGGCTGGAGCAGCGTAACGCATGGCAACGCATGGCAACGCATGGCAACGCATGGCAACGCATGGCTTGTTTTTGCATTTCGAACATGATGTGATTTTGAATATATATATATTTATATAAATGTGTAAACTGTGACTGTTCCTGTTGTTCCTCTTTGTTTTGAACAGACTCAGAAGTGGCATCTTTATAAAATCCATCCGTCTGTATCGCAGGTGGAACGGAGGCCCAGCCTAAACCAACCAAATTGACAGCACCGCCCACGGAGCCAGGCTGCCGAACACAAAAACCTAAACAGCTACTTTAAATATCTGCACGAGCTGGGAGGATAAAAAAGCCGCCTCCACTCATCGGTGCAGAAACAGAGAAAACCTCAGTGGGCTCAGCGTTCGCTTGGTAATTGTCCAATTTAGGTGGACAGTGCCGAGTGGCGGGCCGGTGCATCCAACAGGAGCAGTGTTGAGGATGTCGGAGTCCCAGGAGGGGTTGATGAGGGGAGGGCATGATCAGCGGCTGGAGGCGGTGTGCAGCATTCACGTGGCAGCTGATAACAGAGCTCATTTAATTTCCTCTGTGTGCTGGGAGTCAGAGAGGGTGTGAGAGGGAAAATGAAAGAAAGCCAGTGTATGGATATATATAAACCTGTGTGTGTGTGTGTGTGTGTGTGTGTGTGTGTGTGTGTGTGTGTGTGTGTGTGTGTGTGTGTGTGTTCGCGCTTATTGGCGGCAGATTTATTTGGCGTCCCGTCACCTCTCCTCCTCTCTGTGTCATGAACCCAACATGTAATATAAATCTGCCGTGTTTCCGCAGTGACGAGGAGGCGGCAGGAATGTGACGACGCCCAGGCGATGTGGAGCAAACACAGAGATGCTGTTATTATTTTTTCAATCAATAACAGCCGCAGTGCCGCATGGATTCAGCACGGCTGCTCAAACTCTGGATCAAACACTGCATATACTGAAAAAAGGCTGGTAACAATATCTCAGTCCTTTAAACTGGGAATCAGATCTGTGTTCTAACCCCGGGAATACACACACACACACACACACACACACACACACACACACACACACACACACACACACACACACACACACACACACACACACACACACACACACATTTCAATAGCACATCTTCAAGCTTCACAGAAAAGATGAGGAGGCAGGAAGTCAGCAGGGAGAAGCCAGTCAATTTTCAAAATAAAAGACTACCGGCAGACTTAAATGCTCCGTTTCTGAAACACTCGTGGATCCACCGTGCGCCCGATGATAAACCGGGGGAGACATCTGGAACACTTATGGGGAGCTTATCACAGTAAGTCTGAATCCTCAAGGAGCGAGTGTACGATACTTCAGGTACTCACACCAGCACGGGTCGCACAGCGTTGTTCATGTTGCCGTACGCCGCTCGGCCCAGCAGCTCTCTGAAGCAGTTCTCAGCCAGCGCTGACGGGTTCTCCTCGCCATCCTGACCCGCCCCCGATGGCGTGTTGGGGTGTCCCGCCCTGCCAGAGAGACCAAAACAACAACAGAGAGGATGCTTAGAAAGAACAATTAAAAATACCCCCCTGCGGTGACCGTTCACGAGAAACAAACACCTTAAACAAGCTGGACTGAAAACAAGAAAGCAAATTATTTACTTAATGTTTAAATGACTGAACAACAACCAAGAATCAATTTATCACATTGAACACAAAAATCTGTACAGGAGGAACGACGCAAGAAGCTTTCAGGCCATAAGGAAGGAAGGAAGGAAGGAAGGAAGGAAGGAAGGAAGGAAGGAGGAAAGAACAAGTACAGAATAACAGGAGAAAAGATCTGAAAAGAATCAATCAGAGCAGCTGGGAAAAAAGGAGAAATCAATGAGGGTATCGACCTGCCTCAACCAGAGGGGTGTGTGTGTGTGTGTGTGTGTGTGTGTGTGTGTGTGTGTGTGTGTGTGTGTGTGTGTGTGTGTGCGCACAGACAGAGGAAACAGAAACACTGCAAAGTCTGTGCCAGGCAGAGATTTTAACAGGCCTTCCTTCACTGCGACATCAGAAAAGAGAGAAGAAGTCAGGACTGAAATAATGACTTTGATTGGCTCACTGATGAATCATCGAGGCTTCTGACTGAATGACTGAGCGTTCAGGACGGCTGCCTGTCCGATGGGTCAGCTATCGCAAACCAACAGTGCAAACCTTCAAAGGCTGAGGATTACTGTGTTACTCTCGAGGGGAAAACTGTAATAAAATCAACAGTAACCAGATAAAGATGAAACAACTGTAAACAGAGAAGAAACACAGAGTTATAGAAACGGCCAACAGCAGCCATGCCCTTCTATCCCACGCGTTGTAGATACTCACAAGCAAAGAATAAGAGCTGAGCAGGAAGCAGTGGCTTTTGATTTACTGGTCAGGTAGCCGCAGCCACAGTCACGAGTTTGGGTAGTGACCTAAGGAATGAGATCAAAGATGCAAGCAGCAGAAGAGTGCGTGGGCTCAGCCTCAGAGACAGGCTGAGGAGCTCAGAGCAGAGCTGCCGCTACGCCACATCAAAAGGATGCAGTCTGGGTTATTCAGCATCTGACAAGGATGAGACGCCCATCTGTGAGACCTCATTCTGCAGAGATGATGTCTCTCTGCTGGCTTTCCAGAGCAGCTGAAAAGAGGCAGGTCTGCCTGCAATCAACCTCTGGAGCTCTTTTGTCCCGTGTCCTCCCTCCACCCCAACCGGTTGCAGCGGATGGCCACCTCTCCCTGAGCCTGGATCCGCCAGAGGTTTTTCCTTCCCACTTTCGCCAAGAGCGTGCTAATATGGGGTTTTCTTTCTATAATCGTAGGCGCTTTACCTTACAATAGAAAGCTGTGCAAGGAGCAGAAAACAACTGAAGACATTCAAGGTTTGCAGAAAGAGTCTGACCACTTAAAAGACAAAATAAAGGTGTTGGAGACACTTAAACATACAGACTTTCCACTTCAGGGTTAATAACACATTTTAACAAGCTTGTAGACCTTTGTTCATGCCCAATAAACCCATTTGTTGCTTGAAATAAACCTTTTTCACTCACACATACATTTGTAGAAGTCATACCTTTGTCATAATAAATAAAGCTGCTTTCTGCAGGCATGAATGCAGAGCTGCTTTAATAACTGAGCTGCCTTTTGAGCCAAAACTCAAATCCTGACAGACTTTGGTGGATCACTGTCACCTGCAGAAAAAGAAAACAGTCTGAGGAGCAGGAGCCGCAGCCCAGCAGAATGAGTAAATAATAATGAGCGGAAGATTTCGGAGTGTGGCTCTGCAGAGGTGACAGTAAGCCCACCAAGAAATGTTTAGCGCCGCAGCTGCAGCAGAGCGAATTCTGATATCAGAAAATAATAAAAAGTAATCCTAATGAGCTGTCAGACGATGACGTCGAAAGCAGGACCGAGATGTGGAAGAGCAGGAAGAGAGGCAGATAAGTAATGTTGAGGATTCCTGTTTTGTAATTTACAAACATCACCTCGCAGCCAATGAGAAGCGAGTCCTCTCACGCCCGTGGGCTCTCTTCTCTGTAATGAGACTGGACCTGTTGTGAAATGTCAGCTGACAACAGGGTTAAAGTTCAACTTATTTGAAGCTCAAGCTCGTTGGGCGAGGTGTGAAATCTGAGGTGTGCAAGCTGTCCGAGACAGCACCGCTGCAGGGAGCTGAAGATGCTGCAGAGGGCTGTCAGCGACGTACATGAGCCACGTAAGGTCAACATGGATGTTGACCATTTTTTATATTTCTATTTTCTTCTTCATTCCTATTTTATCATTCAGATTTTTAGGACACCCTAAAAATTGGGAAAGCCTGAGGATGGCGGTTGTCCTGCACCTGTGCTCCAATAAACCGGCCTCAAGAACACAAACAGGAAGCAATCGTGTTGTTGTAGTGATGCGTGCGGACGCCAGAGTGCCTCCTCCTGACCTCCTGAGAGTCAGCGGGGACTTTGTTAAATATGATAAAGTTATTGTACAAAAAGTCCTTCATGCTGTGAATATTTACAGGCCCTGGAAGCTCTTAGAGATGGGGGGAAATTTGATGTAGTTCATTGAAACCATGTTGACACTCACAAAATGAGACGGTGGATATAAAATTGATTTGGTTTGAGATTAAATGTGTTTGTATAGACAGCGCCTGCATTTATAAAGAATACAGGCGCTTTCTTTATAAAGACAAACCCAACAATAATAATACCTGTGTAGTTTGAGGGCCTGTAGTCTGAGATTGTCTAATGTAGTTTAAAACAATCATAAAATATTAACATTTTAAAAAGAAACTGAACTACTGAAACACAGCTACGCACTTTATTAATGCCCTGTCATTGTTCCAGTTATCATCGTTGGACCTGTTTTTGGTCCTGAACTCGTCTCATCTCAGCACGAGGTGGACGAAAATCGAATTTAAACTGGATTTTAAAGCTGTTGTTTGGGAATCAAATGATCAAAAACGAAACTTTCTGCTTATGTGATGATCCGAGTTCAGGGTTGGGTGGGTCACGGAAGATTTTTGACATTTCAAACTGGACCGCAAAGGTCCGAAGTCTGGGATTGGCTTCGTCTGCAAGACGAATGAATCGCTTTATAAGAGGACAGGATTTTAAGACACCATGAATGAACTTTCTGAAGATTTCTATATTGAATATTTAGTAACTACGATGACTGGGGAAGGTCACGGTAATCATCTCGAACGCTGTTTGCTGCATCTGGACCTCCTTCCAAAGAGGTGTTGCAGCACTTTAATAAATGTAGAATAATCCTGCGTCGTTTCTGAGAGAACAAAGTTATTATTCACAAAGCCACAACCCGGGCCTATTTTAAGCAACAAACTCCAAATGCTTCATGTTGATGGAGGAAAGATGCTGCCAATTAGTTTCTTCTGCCGTCTTGTTGGTTGGAGTTTTCCTGCAGAGCTGCCAGGAATCCACAGTCCTGGCCGGAGACCAGGAGAGCCTCATGTTATGTGTTATATTGATAAAATAATGCAATAGTAAATCATTTCCCAAGCAATAAGCCTGGTCACAGATGGACTGTAGGCAGCCAGCTCTCAGGAGGGAAACAATGCAATTACTGACAGCCCACACGGGCGGTTCAGGGGAAATTAAATGCTTATTGCTTGTTAGAAGCAGGGAAATGAGGCAAAAATGAAAATCTCTGATGTTATAGGAGGTGGGCTGTTGTTATTTAATGAAATAGAAGAAACTTTGCTGAAGCCAGACTTTTCCTGATGATTGCTCACTTTAGGAAAAAATTGTTAAAACATTCCAGAACAAAAAAAACGGTCAGATAGAAACTCAATTTCAAGCCTCCACGGGAAAAGAAAAGTCTGAAAGGATTTACAGCACACGTGAAAAGTTCATGTTTGATGTCCTACAGTCTAAAAAAAAAAGTTTATTCACTTTTTTTTTTTTTTTTTTTTTTTTTTTTTTAAATGGTGGCGTTTCGGGGGTTAAACATGGAAATAATAAAGAGCTTCAGTCAATCCAAAAACTAAACTGGGACTAGAAAGAGAGACCACATTTCTCCCATTTTGGCTTCTCTTGGCTTTCTTCATTCAGATCTAGACTAATGAGGCCCCATCATATCTTAAAGCAGCGGGCCCAACCTGTTTTGGGCCACGGACCGGTTTAATGTGTGGCGGATAAATACAACAAAATAAAACTATACGACCAAGACAAGAACTGTGGTATTTTGTAAATATAATAATAAATGCGAATTCACCCTGTAATTGTGTAACTTAATTAGCAGCGTCCTCCTGAAATGCGCCAACAACATTGAGAGTAACATCCTCCTCTCTTCCCCCAAGTTTCTAAAAGTAGAATGGGAGGCAGAGCCTTCAGCTTTCAGGCCCCGCCTCCGTGGAAACAGCTCCCAGTTTGGGTTCAGGAGACAGAAACCTGCTTACTAAAATTAAACTTAAGACTTTGCTTTGTCAGCTGTAGATATTCTTATGCTGTGTGTTTCTTAACAGGACTTTTACTGTGAAATCAGCTGAAAAACCTGGAGTTTTCTGCAGATTTCACAATAAACGTCCGGTTGAGAAATAAATATTTTCTGTCCACTAAAACGCTATAGGCCTTTTAATTTAAAACAGATACTGGAGTGGTTTAACAGAGCTGTACCTCCAACAGAGTGGGGGCCAAACAAAAATATTAAAATAGACCAATAATCATTTTCTTACTCCTACTGTTCTACTATTGTACCAAACAGTAGGAGTAAGAAAAAGACAGCAGGTGAGGCAAATCAGGGTCTATGAGATGAGACACAGAGTTTATGTGAATGATGCAAAAATGTTCCCTAATCCTGGTTTACTTTTCATTTCTGAGCTTATGTTTAATGTGCAAACCAGCAGCTACTGCAAGCTTTTGATGTTTGCAGGTTACTCAATGCAGCAGATGAATCTGTGAAGCAACCAGCACATCGTTAAGATCAATGTGTTTGTCTTTACTGGATTTCAGCTGGGTTAGCTAAATGTGAATATTCTAAGGAAAGCCTCCTTGATGCACTGACCACTCCTCTCTTCACTCCCTGTCCTCTTAACCCTCAGCGGTCGCTTCCTGAACTGAATGTTAAGGAAGTTTAAGAAAGTTTTCAAGTTACATGTCAAAATGACAAAGTTATGACCGTCTAACACTTTTATCAGGAAAAAAGTTCTGGTTCCATTCGTACGTTGTGTTCAGATCCACAGTTGTCAGTAACTGTGAAATGCCAGAATGGATGTATTTATAGACTACACAATCCTGTACTGTTGAAGCCTCTGTTGTGTGCGTGCATTTAATCAAGAAGTGTGCTCTAAAGAAACGACGGTGGTGTGATTACAAAGATTAAGGCAGTTAAGACAAGTTAGAGGTCAAAGTCGTTTCCAAGGTGGCAGAGAGAGTGTGTTTGCGTGTTTGTATGTAGGTGTGTGTGCTGATGAGCAACACAGGCAGGCAGTTAATCGTGACGCAGGAGGAGGCTTTGTTCGCCTTCCTCTCTGGTTTCTGCACGCCGGGCACGTCCGCCTTCCCCAAGACGCAATTAAGAGTATCCAACGCCCTTGACCGCTGCTTCCCAGCAGCCTCCAGAGGTTCGATTAGAAAGCCGACAACATGCTGCCGAGCCCGAGTTCGGGGACAAAATTATCAGAAGAAAGAAAAAAAAACAAACAAACAAGCACAACAGCGATTCCCTCAGAGGCGAGAGTCAAACTGTGTTTCAGTGGTGAGCTCTGAGTCACACTATTAAACCGACAAACCCCAAACCTGCAGAAAGACATTTAGTTTGACAGGATGCTGCTGGACCGCAGTGATGCTGAGCTGCTCCAAGGAGGGAGGTCAGCATCCGAATGGGCAGAAAAGTGCAGAACAAATGTTCACCTGCCACTGGAAGATGTTTCAATCCATGGAGAAACAAGTCTGAACTCCCCAGGGAGAGATTTTTGATGAGTCCAGGCAGCCTTTTCCTCCACTTGACCTCCCAGATTTTGTGAAACAGGCAGACCGACGAGAGAAGCTGAAGAAAACTGGTTTATCGGAAAAAATAAAATGCACATCACGTTTCCAGCTAAGCTATGCATCCTGTGATTGCATGGAGCTGCGTGTGATTGCATTCGCATGAACAAAGCAACACGATAAGGTGCCTGATTACAGATGACTAATGATTACCCTGCAGGGAGGTGATACTATCCTCAGCGGACCACCCGCTCTTCGTTTCTCCAGCTCTTTTTAGCTAAACTGTCACCAGTAAACTCCTCAAATAACTGCTAACTGCCTTGTGAGAGAAGCTTCCTTCTACTCGATGCTGAACCGTCAGTTTGTACAGAATAACTGTACAAAATAACAGTTTGGATTTGAAGGCCAGCTCATCTTCTCGATCGCTTGGCGTTAGGTCAAAGCTGTGTGAGGCCTTTTTCTAGACTTGATATTGCGATAATATTAAACGTGTATTGTTGTACAGTTTTTGATTGGGTCATGCAAACAGTGACATTGAAACACATGACTGCTGTTAGCCTCATGTTCACTTTCTGCGCCACCATCATCTTCTTCAGCACAAATATCAGCACAGCTACAGCGTTCAACTGTTTCTCACCACGTAAATGTTGAAGAAGAGCATGATGGGAAATCCCCACTGTTTACAAACCCTCACAGTCCGTAGCTAAAAACCTTTAGTTGGATCCACAAGTTTGTGCACGAGGACATTTTTTGTAGTTTTGTGTCCGATTTAAAATCCTCTGTGGTGAAGTTCAGAGTTTCAATTCAAGGTATTAAATAAAATTCCCCATTTTTAGTAATACCCAAATAATTCCCAACCTGGCTTCTGACACAGATGTGAGGATGCACCAGACTTCAGTGTTTTATAAGACTTTCAGAGTCTTCTAGTGGACGGCAGCTACAAGACGAAGGCTCGTCAGTTGGTCTAGAGCCTGACATGAATATTCCCTCAGCAGTGATGTGTAATTACAGCAGCTAAGAACAGTTACATCAGGAAGGGGGACAACATTAACCAAAATTCAAAGATGAAGCCTGCTCCAGTAAGATGCTGACACCTTAGCTTTAAGTATCTGCTGATGCTAAGTATCCACTGGGAATAGGACAGATCACGAGTTTTCTCTCTAACATCGCAGGGTTTTTACTTCACGATATAAAAGTG
Source organism: Maylandia zebra (assembly GCF_041146795.1). NCBI lineage: Eukaryota > Metazoa > Chordata > Actinopteri > Cichliformes > Cichlidae > Maylandia > Maylandia zebra. The sequence continues at coordinate 3,421,369 of NC_135184.1, forward strand.
CATCGAACTGTTGCTGTGAAACGGTGCTATATGAATAAAACTCCGCTGCATGTAATCCAAGTAAAACGGCTCAGAGATTAAAAAACTCAGAGATTTAAATTCTTCCAAACTTTAAATGGTAAATGGCCTGCATTTGTATAGCGCTTTTCTAGTCCATAGGACCCCAAAGCGCTTTACACTACATTCAGTCATTCACCCATTCACACACACATTCACACACTGGTGATGGCAGCTACATTGTAGCCACAGCTGCCCTGGGCCGCACTGACAGAGGCGAGGCTGCCGGACACTGGCGCCACCGGGCCCTCTGACCACCACCAGTAGGCAAACACGGGGTTAGTATCTTGCCCAAGGATATTTGGCATGCAGCCAGGATGCAGCCTGGGATCGAACCACCGACCTTCTGATTAGTGGCTGACCTGCTCTGCCACCTGAGCTACAGCCACCCCAACTTTACCAAACTTTACCAAACTGACTCCTCTGCATATGGTCAAGTAAAAAAAAAAAAAAAACTGTGCTAGTTTATTTATGATTTTAATTTTATTATTTATTTATTTTTTAGCTTGAATTAATTAAAACTGATTAAAAAAAAACAGGTTAAAAAGCATTTTTATTACTATAGTGATGTTTCTTTGGAGAAAGGTAAAACCTCTTTAGGCAGTGCTATTCTTTCCTGTATGTCAGGAAAAATGTAACGTGACTCGAGTGTGGCTGGAGTTCATGATTTCATAACTTTAGACTCGCGGTTCAGTCAATCTACGCCAAAAAGGACAGATTAAAGGCAAGAGTCAGACTTAAATATTTAACTACGTGTCCTTCATGTTTAACCTCACACATCCTACCTCGCCTCCTTCAAAGAGCACACTTCCAGCCTCAGATCCGGCTCGGGGTTTCTGCTCATTAAGTCGCAGAAACGACTCGAACGCTGCCATTACTGCAGAGATGTTTCCCCCCCAGGACAGCGGGGAAGGAAGATATGCAGAACAATTATCCCAGGAAAATGGGAAGGTGCATTTCCATTTAAATGGTGAAGATAAGATTTGGTGATTGGACTGTTAGGAGCAGGAAATAAACACGAGATTAAACACGAGAAACAAAGAGTGCATGACAGTTAAATAGAGAGACCCGTGTTTCACGGTGGTCCAGCAAAGCTCGTTCCTTCAACAGAAGACGTTCATCTCAAGATCAGCATAATTAATTAAAGCTAAACTTTAAAATCTTAAAAGCGTAACGTGCTCACTGGTGGTCAAAGGAGCTTGCAAAGAAAAGCGTCTGGACTTCTTTAAGTTACTTGAAGACGTTTCACCTCTCATCCGAGAAGCTTCTTCAGTTCTAGGGTCAAATGGTGGGGAGTCCCAGATATAAACCTAGTGGGAGTTTCCCCCCACAGAGGGACAAAAGGACCCCTGATGATCCTCTAATCGCCTGAGCCAAGGTGTGAAACTGGGTGTGGGTCCCAATCAGCCAGAGTTTCGGGTGAGTTCATTGTGAAACCTGGCCCCACCTTATCATGCGAATTCCTGAGATCAGATGGCCCAGGATGTGAGTGGGCGTTAAGGCGTCTGGGAAGGGATCTCAGACTACGATGACCTGGATGACTGAGAACCTTCGCAGACGTGTTCACTGGCGATTTCCTGTTTTTCAAACCATTCCCTGTAAACTTTAGAGGTTGTTGTGAGGAAAGTCCCAGCAGATCATCAGGTACTGAAACAGTCAGACAAACGTCCGTGCCATGTTCAAAGTCACTTAAATCTTCTTTCTTCTTCATTCTGATCCTCAATTTTGGTTAGATACGTGTTCACATGCAGTTGAACTTGAATGACCCCTGGGTATCCTGCTTTAAATGCTTGGAAGTAACCTCCCACCACACCTGTGGGTGACAGGAACACCAACCTGTCCGAACAGCCACAGCGCTCTCATTCCTCCACATGTGTTGGAAGGGAGGGAGCGAGCTTCTTGTGGGGCTTTAGGTAGGAAAAGAAAAAACAGGCGAGAGAAGGAGGAAAAAAAAAAGAGTCAAGGGGGGCAAAAAGCAGGTCCAAAAATAGCATTTTGTTCACATGGAAACCACACAAATGAGAAAGGAGAGGTTTCTACAGAACAGAGCTCAGGTGGTGAAATCAGGAGAGAAGGTGATAAAAATGAGAGGCTGAGGAGGAAAAGCGAGGAGAGTAAAGAGATACCATCATCTGCTTAATTTAACTACTTCAGTTCTGGGTTAATTTTCTTATTAAATATGTGACAGAAAATGTCTGCAAATGATCAAAGCACTAGTTCAAAACAAGAAAAGATATTTGACGCACTATTATTGTACATTTCAGACATCTTTTCTTTTTTAAATCAATAACTGTCTCAAAGACAGAGAAGATTGGTAAGGAATTCGAACGAGACAAAGACACCAGAATTAAGCTTTGTGCTCGGTCATGTTGATCTTTGCAGTGCAGGCACAGCATCACTCCCAGCCCGGGGATGAGGAGCAGAACTAAGCTCCTCAGCACGACATCGGGATTTCCTCCTTCACCTGGATACAAGCCTGGATTTGTGGGCTGAGTGAATAAAATGAGGTTTGAGGTGTGTGGGAGGCGGTAATTCCTCCGCTCGAGTTCAGGTGAAGGTTTGTATTCCGTCGGCCAACCTGATGATCCCGAGTGATTTACGGCAGATCCAACAGCAGGATTTACTTTGGATTCTGACTCTCCACGTGCTGCGGGCAGAATTAAAGACGTCAAAGGTCCAAAGAAGAGCGAGAAACACAGAAAACCGGCAGAGTTTGTTAGAAAGCAGGAAGAAGAAAACGCACCAACCAAGTAAACACAAGCCAAGATCCTTCGGTTGCTCAGCGTGACCAGCGGTCATATTTTGGGTTGGTATTACAACGTTAATCTTATCATGTCCAAGTTCCTGTCAAACTGAATAAATCCTCTTGTTCTGAATGAGGTGTGTTCCTATTAAAAGGGAGTTCTTCCTCCCCGAAGTTGCCACGTGCTTCTTCACGGGGATCATTTGATCGTTGGGGTTCTCTACTCTAAAGTACTGAGAACAGCATGAACTGGGAGCTCTGGGTCTTGTTAGCCCTTTCTTTGTCACACTGGTTCATGCGTGGTGGAAAAAACTCTCAGGCCTGATTTAGACTTCTGCGCTGAATCTCTGTAGAGCGATGATGTAACCTACGTAAGCGGTCGACGTCGTTGTCAGCACTCATGCTTGTGCGTTCACTCCCAGCTCATGGCCGGACGGGACCTTTCCAGTAATAATAATAATAATAATGGATACTTTATTGATCCCCATGGGGAAATTACTTGTTTTTCTCTGCATTTGACCCATTCACTCAGTGAAGCAGTGGGCAGCCCACTAAGCAGGCGCCCGGGGAGCAGTGTGTAGGGACGGTACCTTGCTCAGGGGTACCTCAGGGTAGCCGTTAAGTGGATTCGAACCGCCGACCTTCCGATCATGGGGCGACCACTTTACCTACTGAGCTATCCCTGCCCAATCCCTGCCAGTACATGAAGGCTCTCCGATAGAGTCCAGCCGGAGTCCTGCAACTAGGACTGCGCCATAACACACCATCCATATTAACCCTGGGTATATTTTTGCATGATTTACAAAACCATTATTAAATGAATAAACGATGCAATGATGTCATGCTGATATAATTTTAAGGTTATATTGCCCACGCCTACCTTCAACATATGAAACCGAGTAATTACAGTTTTCACACATCACTGAAGGCCGAAATCTAACGCAATCTGAGATCCAACACAAATTGTGCTGCACGCCCCCATCCGACACTCATGAGGCCCCAGAAGATGACGACAGCGTATCGTTTGCATTACAACATGATGAGAAGGCTTCCTTTCCCACTAAATACCAAATCAAATTACGCCTCTAATGACGATGATCTATAAAACCTGCACACACACCTCATCAGCTAACCGTTTCTGCAAAAGCAAAACCGCTTCCCAAACTCCTCGTGTGAGGGTTCAGAGTCGCTACTCTTCCACGTTTACCCAACAATACATTGAGGAGGAGAGCAGGAATGAAAGACTGTGAAAGCAATAAATCTTGCTCTGTCCCAGGACTCTGCTCGGATACGATAAGAGAAATGTTTAGGAAGGAATAAAAGCTGGAGGGAAAATGGAGTTATGATGAGGTGACACGCAGGCACAGATTTGTTTCCTTTCATAAAAACCTGCCCTCGCTGCTCCATTTACTAACTCAAGTATTTTTTCTCTGCCTGTCACTTTGTAACGAAGGACACATCTTTTTTTATTCCGTCTTTGGATTCTTCAGCTGATTAATGAGCTTCAGGTGAATTTTTGGCACAAATACACCTGAGAGCTGGTAACTGGTTTTAATGTTGCTGGTTATAATTAAAAGCAAGGTCAGGATTTTGACCTTTCATCTTCATGTGCACGCCACAAAAGACAGTTCTGCCAAAAATGTTCGATTATAGGTGGTGAATTGTACAAAAACTGATCTGGAACTCAACAATAGACCGACTGAGGTCATAAATCATGTTTTCAGCTTCTCTACACTGTCTTTCTTAATGCTGCATGATTGGTGGTTTTGTGTCTCCTGCTGAAATTACACCTGAAAGTCACACACAGTCGAGTCTTTTTTCAAACACCTACTCTGAAAATTATCAGCCACCAGGGGCGCTGTGGAGTCTATCGAGTGTGGATGTAATATCGGCATGAAAATATAATTAATAATTAGACCTCTGTGCACTGAATCACACTTGTTATTAATCTCTGTCTCTCTTCCACAGCATGTCTGTATCCTGTCTTCTTTCTCTCTCCTCAACCGGTCGCAGCAGATGGCCCCGCCCCTCCCTGATTCTTCCTGTTAGAAGGGAGTTTTTCCTTTCCACAGTCGCCTGCTTGCTCACAGGGGGTTTGTTGGGTTTTTCTCTGCATGTATTATTGTAGGCTCTACCTTACAGTATAAAGCACCTTGAGGCGACTGTTGTTGTGATTTGGCGCTGTGTAAATAAAACTGAATTGAATTAATCATCAACTAACTTTATTCAACAGGTCCAACATTACTGGGAAACACAGACCTTGCAACAGCTGTGAGGTTTCTGTGCTGCTGTGACGTTGACTCTGTGTGGGTGTGGCCTACCAGAGCGCTCCTTTGTTTCCGGGGTGTGTGTCGTGCTCCTGCTCTGTGGAGAGGAGGGTGGGGTTTTTGGTGATTTAGTTTTTTATTTATTTTTTATTTAGTCTTTTGTTTGGTGAACATTTTCTGGGTTTTGTTATATTTCCTTTATTTTGACAGTTTTTTTGTCAGTTTTTTTCAGTTAAATTATTAATAACAGAAAAAAACTTTACTTTTACAGAGACGTGCTTTAACCTGGAGACAGACTCATTTGATTAAAGATAAGTCCGACTAGAGTTTCTTTGAAAGCTTCATTAACACCAACAAGGCAGATGTTGACAGATGATGACACCTGTTAACTTGGACTACAAACAGCAGCAATAACAATGTGACACTAAGGATCAGTTCTGCAGCCGTGAGACAAATACTTTGAGTCTAGTTAATCCAATCTGAGAGAAGATCATTTAATATTTTAGCTGTTTTTATTTTATTTTATGATTAAATTCTCTGTATCGCGGACAGAACAATGAGCTGTGTTAAACTGCTATGAAGCATAAATATTAACACTCAGTGTGAAAGCGGCAGAATCTTAAATATCACAGAACCAAAAATTATCAACTGATTATTGAATCTGGAGTCTGTGAATCTCTGTTGCTTGTATCAGCTCCAGAGTCACACGATAATTTTCTACAGGAGTCTCTAATGCTGCAAACAGGAGTGCCTGAATTAGCTCCTCCCACTTTGCAGATGAAAAACAGCTGTATCGTCGGTTTTCTTAGAGAAACAAAAATTGTGGCGTAAACCAGTTTGTCCCTCCGATTCAATATGAGCCTCTCTAAACTCTAAAGAAAGCAGGAAGCATAGTGTCAGATACAGCTCGTGTAAAAAACGGTGACGCTGCCGCTTTAATCCTGACATGGCTACGACATGCTTCATGTGTTGGCCGGGTTTGATGGAGTCTGTGTTGTCGAATGTTGTCGTCCAGCTGTTTCTCAGAGTGGATTTGACAGCTTAAAATCATCCCGAGGATCACAGCAGACAGCAGCAGGATGTGAACAGAGGATGAGGTGGATCAACACCTCAAGCACACATGTACGAGGAAAAGATGGCGACTGAATGATAAGCAACCAGACCTATCAGAAATCCTGTGGATTAGTCTAGAGCTGAAGTCTAACACTAGAAAAGCGCTATATAAGAATCAGTCCATTTACCATTTAACACCACTTTTAGTCCAGTTTAAAGCTAATGACTTGTCTGCAGGGTCATGGGCAGCATCCTCATCAGAGATACACAGGCCTCCTTCTTCCCAGCTCACCCGTGGGGGCACGTGGGCATTCCCAGTCGAGAGAGCCAAGTAAGCAAACTTGATTTCTACAGAACGTTTAAAACCAAAGTGCGCTACACTAAAACAGAATAAACCTGTTCCTAAAAAACTGACGGTACACACCTTCACAGAAATCAGCCGCTTCCAAACGCTTAGATTTGGAAACAGTCGCTGAGGTTGTTCGTCTGAGGTTGTTTAGGTCATTCCAGAGAGGCGGGGCAACAGCAAAGATGATGACGACTGACGGACATTCAGACCTTAATGATATTGAGGGAATATGTGGACACGCCGTATCTACTACACATGCAGGTGAGAGACCGGCTTTAAACACAAACGGCGCCGCTTTAAACTGGATTCTGTAACAGTGCAAGGCTGCAAACACAGGAGTGAAGTCGTCCAGTTTAGATGTAATTAAGGAATGCATCATCCTTTCCAGATGAGAAGGTTTTTGTTAGATTGGCGACTGCTGAGCTGGAACAAACTGCTCCTGATCACTGCATTTATTTGTCTGCAAGCTTGTGCCAAAGTTTTGAACCTGTGCTTTATTCAAAGCAGTAAAAAAGCCCTGATTATCCTTCAACCTCTCAGTTAACAGTGGACAGCCTAACTGGGTCTAACCCAGGGCCTCCTCCTGGAACACCCACCCAGGAGGTGGATGCCCGAACCACCTCATCTTGCTTCTTCCACTGCAGGAGTGTCGGCTCTATTGCGAGTCCTTCCCAAACGTCTCACCCTATCATTAAGAGAGAGCCCTGCAGCTATGACGCACTGCGCCTTCAAACCTCTGAGGCCTCAATCATTCCCCATGATTTGCAGATCCTGTCTGATTGGAGACTTTTTGGTGAAGGTGACAGCTGAATTGTGGGATATGAGAGCTGGCCGCACAACAATAACACTCATTCCCGCGTGTGCAGAAAAGTTTGATGCTGCAGGAAAACTAGTTTACTTTGCTGATTGCCTGGAGAGAAAAGCAGCAGCTCAGCATGTATAATTGATTGGCAGTTTTTGTGCATTACTGTGTGGCCCATTAAAAAAAGGTCACCTCTGAAAGAGAACAGCTCTCACTTCAGAAAATCAAACATTTGCCTGAGAGACTGCCATCGCTCCAGTTCCATATTCAGGGCAGAGAATAATGAGTCACGGGAAAACAACGCACGGCAGGGAGATTTCGGTTTGAGGCGAGCGCGTGGCAGCTTTGGCGTGTGTCGTACCTGTCCAGGTCTTCACTGTCCTGCATGTTGAACAGCATGGATGGGATCAGTTTGTCCATGTGCTGCGGCTCCCAGATGATGGCCTGCAGCTCGTCGTTCACCGTCTTCCTCACCACGCCCTGCAGACCTTTGATCCCGGCCACACGGATCCTGGCGGCAGAGATTAGAGAGACTCAGAGGAAGAACAAGGCACACATCCAGCTGTGGACAGAAGTTTACATCACTCATCACAGGCATGAATGTCATGGTCATTTTGGGATTTTAACAGCACAAACCATTAAAGACTATGAAAACAAATCTGGGTGCACAACTTAATTCATTTTCTCGAACCCACACAGGGTCAAATATATACACAGCTTTTTATAAGTGGTACTGAAATTATATCTTTTAACTTGAAAAGGCCAAGGCCTATTAGCTTCCCGTTAGTGTTCATGATCGACTACAGGTGCTAGTTTCTCTTTGCAGCATAAACAAGATTCGACAGCACTCACTGGACTGACCAACACTGTGAACAACGGGAAAATCTGAGGAACTCCTTGTAGATTTACACAGACTGGGAGGGTCTCTGGGAGATATTTCTGAATAACTGAGGATTAAAAGGCCATCCATTTAAATGACCGCACATAAATATTCACATATGTCACCACTTTGGGTCTGCTTCCAGATGTGGGCAAACTGTCACCCTCAGGCGAGAGGAATTTGGTTAGGATGTTCAGGAACAACCCAGGAACTAAAAAGGCTTAAGGCTAACGTAACCTGGAAACTGCTGGAACACCAGCATCAGTGTCCCCAGTGAAGTCAGTTTTACCTGGTCATGGACAAACAGCTACCAGACAACATCACGGTGCTTTTAATCTGAAAACGTCTCTCAAATAACTCACTACTAAAGACTAACCTTCCAAGTTCTTCCCTCAAATTCCAAATCTTATCTCACTTCAGAGGAAAAACATCCAAACCTTTGATTTAATCTAATTTTCCGCCTGAGAAGAGGTTCAGCAGCCTGCACAGCAGAAATGTTCAGGAGCAAAGTGAGGCCGACTTCACCTTTTACTATTTCGTTTTTGGACACGGATAACTCCATGAGCAATAACACAAAGAACAGCACTGATGACCTCGCCTGAGAGCTAATCTAATCACTGCCACAGAAATCCTATTTGGGAATTCCTCTCCACCTACAGCCGACACTGCTGAGTGGAATAATAAAACACTGAGGAAAAAAAAAAGAAGCAGCGTCAGAAATCAAACCGTTTATAGCTCAGCGGTGGCGGCGAGGTATAGAGCGCACTCAAAAACAATCCCAGCATCCCCTGGCTCTCACCGCACCACCCACCCTCAACCAACCTGCAGCACGCACACACCCTCATACATACAAATGGAGATAAAAGAGGCTTTTTATGCACGAATACGTGCAGACACCTCGTCGCTCGGAGAGGTCTCAGCTGCTGCAGTGAGATTTCAGAAACTCTGGAGGAGGGAAGTTATCTTCACAGTGAATGAGACAGAAGTCTCCAGGTATTGTTTTAATGCAGAGGGCGAGCGCCCCGGCGGGGAAAGCATCTTCTAACGTGCTGTGTGGTGTCACAACCTCACCGCCGCTGCCAAACCAGTTATTTTTTACCCTACTTACAATAAAGATCGCAAGCAGACAGTTTCTCAGTTTCACAGTAAAAATGCGAGTGCCTGACGTCTGCCTCTTTTTAAAATGTAAATCTCTGCGTCGTGTTCATGAATGAGGCGAGGACACAGCGGGACACTGATGGAGAGAGTAATGTGGATGTTTTACCTTCTATTGTGGTAAAGTCTAGGGCTGTGATTCTAGCTAGGGGTGTGAGAGGTCCCGGGTTCAAATCCCGGACAAGCCCCCAATTCATGGTATGACATTCCTATCCTCACCAATGAACAATGAGCTCTGTGTAGTGAGATCGAACATACAAGTGATGGAAAAGGACTTCCTCACAAGGGTGCCTGCGCTCTCCCTTAAAGACGGGGCTGAGGAGCTCTGTCATTCAGGAAGAACTCAGAGTAGAGCTCCTGAGACTGAGCATCTAACCAGGACGCCTCCTGGACACCTCGTAGCTGAGGTGTTTCAGGCATTTCCAATGCTGGGCATCTCAGGCAAGACTGCTGCCCACATGACCTGGACCCGGATAGCGTCTGAAAACGGATGTAATCCTTCCCTCAACCTGAAACTAAGAAATTAGCTTCGTTTCTTAGGTTGGTGGAGTAGAGTTCTTTCATGTTTTAATCAGAAATGTTTTTCTTTTTGTTTGCGTTTATTGTATTTATATTCTTTTATGTTTTGTGGTCCATCAAAGTCTTTACACCTTGCTAGTTTGGAAGGTGTCGGCCTGAATCTGCACTGCAGTATTTTTATTAGAGTCATTGGAAAGAGTGCAGCTTTAAGTTTTTGCATTAGCTACATCGTAAGCTTACGTAAGCCTTACTTGTCAGATCCCCTTTTCAAAGGCACAAAAAGACTCAGCTTGAGGCTTCACAGCGAGACGTCGTAAAACACAGAGCAACATCACGTGGACTACATCTGTCTTTTATATACAGTCTGTGGATCGGCGTTGACTTTTTTCTCCCTACTTGCAGCTCCTGCTTGTTTCTTTTAAGACTTTATATTTCTGAACTGCACGCGGCTTGCTCGACTGTTTATTATTCTCCTCAGCTCCAAATCCTGTGGGCTTGCAACATTATATATTCTTCTCTCGTCTCGAAAGACTGCTGACTGTGAGTGATTACTCTCAACCAGCCATTTTCCTCTCGGTGCTGCATCTTTGTTTCAACAAATCATCACCTAATAAAACTGCTAATGTTTCCTACATAACACCTTCACCAGCAAATAACTGAGGGAGCTTTAGGTGTCGAGATATAATCTGAGGAATAAACTGTCAGACTACCACCTGTCAGGTTCAAGCAAAGTTATTTTTGTTGTTTTTAGTGATGCTGCCATAAAATATTACTCATTTAAAGGCCTCATAAACATCCCTGTGATTTCTGCTTTATTACACAATAAAAACGTTTCTGAAAGATAAAAGAATATTAAATCCACGTTAAAGATTAAAGACGGCTAAAAGCCAAACGGGACAAATCAGTATCCTGCTGTATTCTCTCATTACTGTGAGTGAAGTTGTTGCTGTGGAGGGAAGAATGAGCTCCTGATGCTGGAAGCAATGCAGGCAGGTACGCTCCTTTCTCTGTAGCCTCATTTATGCAGAGCCTTCCCAACACATCATTCCATCATCATCATTTCAGATCCTTATATTTCAACCTGGCCGGTGGAGCAATGCTTTCCTGTGGTGGTGTTACCAAGCCCCGCCCTCTCAGAAGAAGGCCCGAAAATCTAAATCAGTCAGACGTATTTCTAATTCTTTATTCACTGGATTCTAGTGGGGGTGAGGGCGGCCCTGGTGGGGATTTTATTTCCGCCCCTCTTTTGGCTGAAGCATGTTTCCTCGCTGGCTTGAAAGAGGTCGTTCATGAAATTTTCAGCGGTGGAGGAGCACCATGACATGTCTTCATAATACTCCAAAATGATGTTGCGGCATGAAGCCCAGATTTTAGAAGTAAAGCTCGCTGCTTCCAGATTTTAATTTGGTCCAAAAAAGCAGCTTCGAGTGAATCGGCCTGAACACAAAAAGGAAACCAATCACTAACTCAGACTGCTCCAGGGGAGTAAAATTATAACTTTGATTGAGAATCAATGGTTATATTTTAAATTTAGGATTATTCAGCCTCTCCTGAGTGCAACAAACAACAGTTGAGTTGTGGAGTAGTGCTGGGCGATATGGAAAAAATATTTATCACGATATGAATTATTTTATATCACAATATACCACCTGACCTGTGGTCATCTAGAAAGTACGCAGTCTGTAAACAGCAAGTGCCGAGGGTGCAGTCTTTGTTTTTAGTTACCGTAAAGCATGTCGCAAATCTGGGTGCACGTACAGCAGCACCAGCTAGCAAACCACAAGACGGAGTTTCTTTGCGAAAAATATCATTTTTTTATACTTTATTTTCTCTTGCATAAAGTTAAGAGCATGTATAGTGAGAAGACAACACTAATATATTTGCCACAGGCTATTTAACCCTTTATTAAGACCTACCATAGAACCAAGTCCGCTAGAGCTTATCTTTATGTTTTTACATGCTGTAGTGCCATTTGTGGGAGCATTTCAAGTTTCCATATATCAATACAACTGTTATAGCCCAAATTTTAATATATGTATGCATTAAGTCCATAGTAACTACATAAATTGCAAACAATTGTAGTGCAATAAACTACAAAAAAATTGAAAAACATTTTGGGTTTTTTACATATATTTCTAGTAAGAAAAATTTAAGAGGTTTATCCGTCAAAACTGTAAAAAAGGTTGCACAAAATAATTTCCAACCACGAGAAATTTATTTTGAGTGTCTTCATAGTTTTATTTTTGAGATACACAAATTTTTATATACTACAGGAAAAATGAAAATATTATAATGCATCAAAACAAACCATTTCCAAGTCAAACATGACTTTTAAAAAAAAACAAAAAAACAACATAGGCTTATAAGGCCCTTTCGCGAAAATGACGTCACTTCCGGTTTCGGGCAGGTAATGGCGGACATGCGATAGTTCACGCTGGCGTATATGCCAACGTAGGAAGTGTTATTGAACATCGGCAAAGTGTGTTTCTGGAATATTATCTTTTTGTTGCTTTAAGTGCTTCTTGCACTTCTTGCAATTTTTGCAAAGCTATATGTGGAAGGAAACCGTGACCTAGGGAAAGCTAATGGCATTAGATGTAAGTACAACTCCAATGGTTTCACATGCATAAAAAAAATATTGCGCTAGCTTACGTGGTTCCAGTTCTACGGGGATTTAAAAACAGTTAGGTAAAACGGAGTGCGCCTGCTCCGACCGGTTGTAAAGGGTTAATTATATATTTTATGTAATAATTTATAAAGTTAGGTTAGAAACGATATTTGGTATTTGGTATTTATTTATTTATTGTCATTGTCAAGAACAATGAAATTGTGTTTGGGGCTTCCATACAACCCAAAAAAAAAGAAGAAAATAATAAATACCCCTTAAAACCCAAGTGTACATATTTAACCCAGTGTGACTCCAATGCAATAAGACAATCCTTAGCAATAATGTTCGTAGAAATTCAGACAAAGACCTGAGAAACATGACAAAATACAACAATGCAACCCATTCAATATTATTGTACTGTGAGATATGATATCAGATATGATAGTTATCTATTTAAGAAAGAGGGGGGGGGGGGGGGGGCAGGAGGGGGAAGAGAATAAAGATATGATGCACCAATGCAGACCAGTTCATTGCTATTAAGAAGTTGGATATGGTTATTGTCCGTGAGAGGGGGGCAGAGAGTTCAGGAGCCTCACAGCCTGTGGATACAGGCTGTTGGCCAGTCTGGATAGAAGACAAATGGCACGATAGACACTTTTCTATCGTCCACACGATATATATCGTCATATCGCCCAGCACTATTGTGGAAGTCTTTAAAATGTGATGTGAGAATAAAGAGAAAGAACGTGACATAATGAATGTGTTTGTTCTTCTTGGTATAAACAGCAGCCTTACTCGAGTCCTCTGGTCGTCTTTTTCGACAAGTTCTTATAATAATATCTGGTTAAACATAAATCTGGGTCATTAACATTTCCTGATGACTTGGAGTAACCAGGAGAAACCTCCAGGGTTGAAAAATGAAGTCACGGGAAGCAAAAAACTGCAATTCCTCAAACCTTTGGGCTCCATTAGAGCTTAAAACATGAACACACACACCATGCATGGTGAAAACAAGGAATTTTATATCACATTTGTTATAGTTGTAGTAGTTAAACCATTTTTTCTAATGCATGCATGTTTTTGAAGAACAACTGGAGGCCCAAAATTGAGCCCTGTGGGACTCCACGAACAATGCTGTGAAGGGAAGATGAAATAAATCTAAAAGCTGATGGCAGAGGGTCAGAAAAGTTAAACCAGCCCATTATCACTGTCAAAAAGAAAGAGCTAAAACATATTATCACAGAAAAAAGTACAAAGTACTTCACATAAGATATAAAACTAAAAGGAAGATAAAAACAAAATCATGAGGACAAACAAAATTAAAACCTGCTAAAAAGTTAGAGGATGTCCTGATATTGTGTAGCAGTCAGTTTTTGTGGGTAAATCCTGAACCATGAGAAAACTCTACTTTTTGAAATGTTCACTGAACCTTGTGACAATTTTTCTAAAAGAGATTTCAGTTTGTTTCCATATAGAAGTTTTAACCTGTATATTGTTGCTTAATCCAGCATTTTGTGTAGTTTAATGCTTAAAAAATTAATTATTATTAAATTAATTAATATTAATTTATTCAGGTTTTTCAAGATGAAAAAACCCTGAAATATAAATATAGTATACTTGTCATTAGAGGGTCTGTTTGAAATGTCTGAGTTTGGACTGTACCTGGTTCTGGTCTCTTGGTCTTCGTGAGTAGAGTGGCACATGGCGCTGAACTGAGAGACAAAGAAATCGTAGCGGCGATGGTAGGAAGGTGTGTCCTCCTCGATGTTGGCAAACTTCACGAACTGCAGAGAGCAGAGGAAGAATCAGCAAACATTCATCAGCCTGAATTTTCTGTGTGAACACAGTGAACACAGGCTCTGTGAAATTCTGAAAAGTAGTAACTGTACTATTAATAAATAATAATAATTAGAATTAGTGAATGGTGCACTCCTCGAGGTGTCCACATTAGAGTAAAAAAATATTCTCAAAAAGCTTCCAGGCCTGTAAAGTGAAGCCTCCTCTGCTTGCAAAAAGACAATTAAATAACTCTGTGGGGGAAATGGCCCTGTGACCTCAGTAAGTACTTCCTGATTAATTCACAGTCTCGAGCTGTTGTTTCTTACTTTAAACAACATTAAATAAATTTTTGTCTAACAGATTATCAGCCAATCACACGTCAGCTGATGAGTCCACGCCCATCTAATCCAGTTTCAAAACACCAACCTGTCAACCGTAAAAACACTCAGGTACAGGCTTTGCTAACCAATGCAGGACAGCCATGTTTTATATATTGTCCATTTATGCAGGAACCTGAAGTCCTTTTACCTCAACAACAGATACAAAGACAAAAAAAATCCCTCGATCACAACACTGATAACATGTCAGAGCATTTCCTGTGAGCCAAAGCACCGTCACATTCCTGCACACTAATTAATTTTGGAGCCAGTGTGACAATGACAATAGCTATTAGAACCACCTCCCCCACCCGGCCCAGCCTGTAATCTTCTCCCTCCAAACGAGCCTCGAGTGTCCTCCAGAGAGGCCTCCTCCTCCCGGCTCAGTCGGCTGCGCTCGAGGAGCCTCTCTCACCAACCTGTCATTGTCCACTACGACAAATTGCGTCAGCACAGTTCAGCGTCAGTGGCAAAAACCACTCCGTTCTACCGGTAATTTCCTCCCATTTTGTACCTAACCTCTCCTGGGGGTAATGGCTCAGATGGAAGGAGCTATGCCGGCAGCTGGCGCACAGGAGAGTGGCTTCCCCTCAGCAGATTACGGTACTGTACTGCTGTGCTGCTGCAGAAGAGCAAATTCAAGCTGTAGGCACTTACAGACCAATTACAGTCGTGTTTAGGAGGTAGAAGGAGAAGCTTTGGTCACAACTTGAATTTGCACGTCACACAAAGACATCCTGAAGGGCTTTAGTTTGGGTATACTCTCTAATATCCACACACTATGCACACTGCATTGTTGTAAAACCATGACAGAACTCTCAGACAAGCTCAAACTTCACAGAAAGGAGTCTGAAGTCCTTTGTGGCATTAAAAATGCTCCACGTTTTGTTGAATATGTGCTGTTTTGAGATGCCTCTCGTCTGATTTTAGGGTCTTTAATTCATTAGTGCATAAGTCTGACATTTAGTCATCGGGACGATGTATTGCCTGGGCTGAGAGTTCACTGGTGAACTTGCTGGAGTGTCAGCTTGACAGTCTGAGTGGGAGGAGGCTGAATGTTTGCCGACTCAAGCCAGGAAGTGGAATACTGAAGCTTAAACTAATTATTAGCGTGTATTCCCTTTGGCAGCGGCTCTGATTATAAGTGATGATAACCTGTAATAACAGGGCTGACTCATTTTCATGTATCGTGCGCCTGAAGCAGTTTACAGGTGTTGTACTTCCTGATAGCATTCAATTTCCTGTAACCTCATCAAACGTGACATTTCGGCATCATTCCCGCGAGAAAGTTCACAGGAAGTTTACGACAACTTGGGGGAACGTCTTGAGCTGTAGACAGATTCATAACTGGCTGCTTCCTCCTGAGCCCCGACTCAGCTGATGATGATGATGATGGAGAACTCCTTGCCCCGGTAACTGTTGGACAGGGGGTTTACTCATCAAAAATCGAGTTCACCGTGCGATCAGCTGGCGGTTACTGAACGTTAAAATGTTTATTTTGATGTTATTTGCACTGTAAAGTTACTTTTCTGTATTTTACACCCATCATGTTGCATGATGTGCAATTTTTTTTTAAATCTGCTAAAAAATATCTTTTTTTTTTCCAAATCTAACTTTTGTAAATCTGTTGGTTTTTTTCCCAAATTGGGGTCTGAGCTTCACTTAAAGGCTCCGACAGAGGAAGAAACAAAGGCTGTACTGTTGACTAACGAAGGCTCGTCTGTTAGAAGCGGAGCTCATACTTCTCTGGCCATCTGCGAAGTGCTTGCAACGTGTGAAATCACAAGAGGAGAAGGACAACAAAGGCCGCAGTGAAAAGCAACAGATGGAATTCGATAAACCAGAGACGTTGACTCTGATTACGGAGCGTCTCGGAGGTATCAAGGTGTCAAAATGCTTCAAACTTTGGAGAAATGAAAATAAAAATAATCTTATTCCTACATAGTTTTTGAACTTGACCAAAACTTTCTGCTATCCATAAACTGTACACAGATCTAAACATGGAAAATTGGGTTTTGGGATAAAGCTGTAGACTGCATCTATCTCACATCTGGCTCCACAGGTTATAGATCGCAGACACATGGACTCCCCTGTGTGTCTGACTCGGTGTCTGAGTCTGGACTGATGAGCGCCTCTTCCATTGAGATGGAGTGAAGGAAGCGCCACTTCGAGCCGTCACAGTTTGCCAATTTCTTGTGATAAAGTTAACTGGGAGATGAATTTGTAAAGCGTGAACGGCTGGCAGCCAGACAGCAGCAGAACACAGCGGTCACACACATTTATACTGGGCACGGTAAGAAATAGGAAAGCCAGTGGGGCTGTAGGAGGAAAATGATTACATTAAAGGTGACAAATGTTGTTTGGTTTAATGAAAATGTCACTGTTAGACTGATTGGAACTTTTTTGGTATTATTTATATACAGGATGATTTATCACCTACCTCCCCCCACGATGGTTTGTTTTGGCTCGTTAGTCAACCGAATGTTTCCAAAGTTAACTTGCAATGGACTTATTGGGCTTTCCCTCATTGTCTGACAAACATGTCCTCGCCAAGTGCTGAATGCTCACATTAGACAGCAGAAGATAAAGAGGCCCACGTTTGTACAAAAGTACAAGGTCAACTTTTTTTTCTACTGTTGGCTCTGCATGATGTCATAAAGAGTGGATATTCCTAATATGCCAATCAGGCACGGACGCCCCACCCACCTTCAGTTTACAAGGGAGAGCTAAGGGGGAGGAGCTAAAATGGACTGTTCCTTAAAAGCTACTCAGTCATCATTCTTTGCTTCTCCAGCTTGTTTTAACACAAGGTTTTAAAAACAGCCCTGAGCTCCCGAAGACCGATATTTGAATGATTCGTTGAAGAAACGCTTTTGTGCCCACTAAGGTTTCAGTGCGGATGTGGGATTTTTTTTCATAATGATTAAACCAAATCACACAGCAGTGACCAACCTCGAGCTGTTGATGGATCATCTCAGACATAGTCTGGACTGAAGTTTGGTCCATTTTCGGCCTTCCTTCCCGTCGTCGTCATTGTATCAACGAGCCCAACTTCACTACTTTTCCAAGTTTTTTTTCCCAAAGTCCAAAGTTTTGTAAGAGTAACAGTTTTGCTGGCTTTTGAGGGGCTTTGAAAAAAAACTGAGGTCTGCAGCTAACACTCCATCTATTTTGATATGATATCATCCCCGCCCGTCTTTTATCTTTAAATCTAACCCTTTGCCCCTTGGATGCCTACTAGAGGAAATCCCTGTTTCTCTTTTCTGAACTGAGCAATTTCTGTTATATTTCAGGCGTGTTTCTAGAATAAGATGACGTCACAAGTTAATGTGGATGATCTCTGCCTATACAACTTACTCGGGCTACACCTGGAAAAACCTGGAATCTGTTCCAATGGTCGTCAAACCGCGTCTTTATTGAGCTATAAAGTGACATGTCCAAACTACTCATTAAAACTCTCTTTCTGTGGTTCCTGCTCGAGAATGATGCGCCCAACATGAACTGAGTGTTTCTCTGCGATCACAAACTCCATGTAAACCATCTTGGTATGAAGAGTATGAAGTATGAAGGTAAACAAGCATCACAATAGATGCCACTGTGTCACAGTAACTGAGTATGGAACAGAAAGATTCTTTTCTTTTCTTTTTGTACTTTGAAAATATGCTGCAATTGACCAAAAACTGCAGAAAACCACAAATCAACATGTGGAATGAATCAACATCTGCAAAGTTACAGAGGTTGTAGTACAGACATAGCAAGACATTTTGTAATTTGGCACCAGAAAATGTCGATGTCCGATGGGAAGCTGCTCTTGAAGCACTCTGGGGCGTTGAGTTGTTCACAGTTGTCTCGCTGTTAAGTTTTGGAAGATAGAATGCGTTTGTGTTTACATCGTTACCTGCCTTATAATTGTTTTTTGTTCTGTTTTGCGGTCGGAGAAATGATTTTTGTGAGTTTTGAGCTGAGATTCTGATGTTTGTGTGGATACCACAGATGTCTGTATTTAAACAACAGACCTGGCAACACGTGGAACCAGATGTTTGGTTCACCAGGTTGCGGGAACAGGAGAGGTTGTCAAACGTCATCTTTATGGAGGAAAGGATTAAAGACACTTATGTAACTAACTTTCACCACCAGGGGGCATTTCCTCTAAAGAAGTCGTCTTTTTCCAGTCCTGGCGTTTTAAATTGTAACGTGTCGTTAATGACTTGTATGATTGACTCACTGCATCATTTTGTGGTAAAATTGGTAGAAGAATTACTTCAGCTTCTGCTCTTCAACACGATGACTCCGTGTCATGGACAAAAATTCATAGCAGTTTATTTTGATGCTTTAAAACACAGACATTCAACATAAGCACCTCTAGGACTCTAGGAGTTAACCTCCTGTTTGCTTGTATCATGAAGGATATGAAGTTCTTTAGCTACTGTAAAGCTGTTTTGTTGCTGAGCAGCAACAACAAGCACTAAAAGTGTGACGTTTAAAAGTAATTAGACACCGCTGAGGCTCCGCTGAGGCCGGCCAGCTGGTTTCAAACAGTCTTTTGACCAAATTGCTGTAATTTGCTGAGCTCTCTGTGTTGGTGCTTTTCTGCAGACGTCTCAAACAAACTCATTAAACTGATAATTAGGCAACAGAGCAAACAAAGGAGCTCCGTTTTGCTCAGCTGCGCCACAAAACCAAACGGAGACATTAAACGAAACGTCTCCGTTTGGAGCCGGCGCCGTAAAGGAAAATTTAATTAACACGGCTCTCACCTAAAGAGGGCGAGCACCTTCCAGCCCCCCGATTCAGCTAACTGCTCTTCTCTTCTGTCAGTCTAAATACCACACATAAATAATGCAAAGGCTTTCACATCTAAACCTTGGGCTCGGTTTCCTGCTCGGATGAAGACAGACAGGCTCAGAACAGGAGGCGGCATGAAGGGAAAAACTTCGGGTTCACCTTCAGAAGAAACAGAAGGAGAAACGGGGCTGACATTTGCTGGCGGCTTAGAAGCTAATAATAATTAGAGTCTTTCACGGGATGTGTTACACGACAATTTCCTCTGTGAGAGGAGAAGTGAAATGAGCTATTAAAGTGCCGACATCAACCACTGACGTATTTGACCTGCTTTGATTTATGACCTTATTTTTTTGTGTGTGTCAAAAACGTTGTTGTGGCTTTAATCTGGAGGATTGTGGGTTAGTCTGTGATGGGAAACATACGAAGTATGAATAAAGCAGAGTCAACAATAAAATCCTGGTTGCTGCTAAGAGAGTATCCGCCTGAGATTAAAAGTATAATCAAGCTCAAAGTGAGAAGAGCAGAAGCTTTTTATTGCACGCAGTTTACAGCGTGTGAAGGGAAGTTCTGTCCAGCCAACATCTGCAGCGTCGGCAGCTTCAAATGCTGCTGGCATGCATGATGAAGGCACACCAACTGTCCTATCTATGCAAAACAGGCTGTGCGTCACCTGACATGCTAACGCTTCTTCTTTGTAAGACCATTTGTGGAATGTGGACAGAGCACAACACCTGGGAGGCGTTTTTTTAAAAGAGTGAAAGAAAGTGCAAGTGGAAGCAAAGTTCTCTGAGAAACGATGTTTTGGTTTCAGATGCTGTAAAGCATTCATTTAAGGGAAATCTGTACACATTCATCTTTTACATAATCCACAGATTAGTCTGGATTACCTGCTGTACCAATTGGCTTCACTAAGGTTACAGTTCACAGTGTCTTTATCAACACATTTCTGCATGCTCTCCTCCTTTCCCTTCATCTAGAAAAAAGGCTTCGAGTGTGTGTTTCTGTGTTTTCGTCTTACCGAGTTGGTTCCCAGCACCTGCAGGTCTGGCTCTCTAGACTCCAGCAGCTTGGCCACCATGTGCAGGAAACTCTCCACGAAGGGTTTGATGCTCTGAGAGTGACACGCCATCAGCAGCTGGTCCAGAGCCTCCATGGCTATCACCACATTCCTGCACACAGCAATAAGCTTTACACTCATGACACAGGAGCTTTTCAACACCTGCAAGTTTACAGAAACACTACTCCGGATGTATGTCATAGGGGGAGAGGTCTAAGCAGAGACACCCAGACCTTGCCTAACCCACTACCTCCTAATGTGCTAACTGAACAGTTTTTTGAGGCTCTTCTCTATTTAAAAACAGAAGCAGCAAAGGGTGGAGATGAGAGATTGGTTCTGAACAGAGGACGGTGCAGCAGATGTGTTTCGATCAAAATACACAAAAAGAGTGGGTCACTGTCGGGTTGAAAGTGTCTGTGCACTGAGCACATTATTGCATGATGTAACTTTACAGCAGCTCCACCTGGAAGGAGAAGGCTGATGTTACAGACCCGAGCATGCAAACATGTCGCCTTGCTGGGTGATGAGCGGTCCGGTAAGGGTGCGTGGATGCCGTGCAGAAGGTAGACGCGTCTACTCTCTGACCGTCATCCTCAGGGAAACAACATCAGAGCCCATTCAGACAGAAAGTCTGACATTATAATGGTTGTATCGATTCAGTGCTGACAGTCTTCTTTCAGAAATACTTCAGGGAGGTTCTTTGTTCCGTCTCTCAGCTCATTTTAATTACTTTCCAGAGCAGAAATGGGAGTGGACGAGACTTTTAATGTCACTGCACTTCTTCTGATGAGTTTTAATGACAGGTGGCTGGACAGTCTCCTTCACTTTCTGTTTTTAAATGTCACCTAGTATTTCTGAACCTCGGGCTGACTGCGACTGCTTTCATCCTGTTTTTCAGCATCCTTACGTGTCTTTGCTACGTCGCACTACATTCTCAGGTATTTTTCCCTCAGAATTTTTTCTCTTGTCATTTCCAGATTTCCAGTATTTTTTTGGCAAATTCATTTGCAGCTCACTGTTTCACAGGAACTGTGCAGCTTATTCTCCTCCTGCTATCTCACTGAATCTGCATCATGAATTGAAGCTAACAGCATTTGCTGTTTGAGGTGATGAAGGGTTTTCCGGGATAAAACACATTTATCTGGTGCTTGGGACTTAACAAGTCAAACACCACTCACCCGTAGCGGTGTCGCACCACGTCTCTGCTCAGCTTCTCGGCCAGGTAAGCTCCAATCCTGTCCAGTTTCTCTGGAGCCGACACGGCGTAGAAGGTGAGCTTCTCCATGTCCGACTTACTGAGGCCATCCTGGAAACAACAACGCAGTCAGGATTCAGAGGATTTAAACAAAGCCTGCTAAAACTATCTTCTGTCAACACTGACGCACTGACGGATCAGATGATGCACTTTGTCATATAGAGCATCGCATGTAGAGCAGGCTTCCTGAACCCAGAGTTACTCCAGCAGCGTTCAGAGCGTGAACGTTCGAAAAACATTTAGACGTAGAAAAAAGTGCTTGTGCAAATATCTGAAACTGGGTGAAGGATACGTGTTGTATAAAATGCTTTGAGTGCTCAAGCAGAGTAGAAAAGAGTTACATAAGAACCTGTCCACTTAAAATATAAGCTGCTTCAGCCTGCATACAGCCACTACTGCCTCTGCAAGCCACTTTGCAACCCACGTCTTCTTTTAAAAGAGTTTATCTGTTGTCACTGATGCTGTCCTGTCCACTTGGCTTTCATGCGTGCACATGAAGCAGGGCGATACCAAAGCAGAGCCGTAACACAAATTATAAATCAGTGCAGTTTTAACTAAAAACACATCACAATCTTCCCGTATGATTGAAAATAAACTCAGTGCCTTTTAAGACATCACAGCACTCTGTGCTGAATATGTTTGAATTTTGCTGATCGGACGAAACACGAAACTCGACGACGTCACTTTGATTCTATTTTGCTTTTCAGTGTTATTTTACACACGATGTGATGAAGCCAAATATTCATTGCTATTTGCAGCCATCGCTCATCGATGATACAGATTTTCTGCGGTACTATAATAAAGTAATAAGAATATTCTTACAATACTAAAAACTCTTGGACTCGATGTGGCGATCAAAAAGGTTGGATTGAATTCTATCAGATGTAAAGATGAAGAATTTAAAAACTTGAACATGTATCTGGTATTCCCAGCTGTCTCCTCCAGCTCTTGCAGGACCGAGGCGTTCAGAAGCCAGCCAGGAGACATCATCTCTCCAGCACGTTCTCCGCTCTGAGCTCCTCACCCTGCATCTCTAAAGCTGGACCCAGACTCACAGGAAGCTCATTTCCAGCTCTCGTACCCATGATCTCAATTTCTCATTGTCAGAACAAAAAACGAACACTTATCAGCAGGTTCATCGAACGGCAAAAATCAATCTGTCAAAGTTCCAGTCAGACTCTTTCAGTTGATCAAAGTCATCTGAATCCTTCTTTTAACTTCCTAAACTTCATTTTGTGGCACTGACATTAAAACCAGTGGACTGTGAGTGTGTTTAATTTGGCTTCCCTGACATGGATGCAAACGAATGAGCACCACAGATCAGTGCTCAGAAACATTATAGAGACTGAAACTGCACATTATCAGAAATTATTCATACTGAAGTCCAATTACTGCAGCGTATTCACGGCCCTCTCTTCACTCAGGGTCCATTTCTGCCTCGTTAAAACTAACGAGAGCTCGTTCCGGTGTAGGGATTCAGATTCTTCTCTATCAGAGTGCTCAACCTCAGGACTTCAATGCTGTACTGTAGTCAACACGTATACATACTGTATGTACTGACTGGCCAGAGGGGGGAGTTAATTTGAGACCGGCTGTTCCCCGAGTGCTTTCAACCCCTCGGGCGCTCAGTGAGAGATAATTAATTGGCCGAGGTCTCGATCGTTCAGGCATTTTGATTTCCCACTGCACATGTTTGCTTAAACCAAAAGGTCCTTGAGAAGACGTGTGGGGAGGACGCGAAAAAAAAAGAAAAATCCCTCCCCTGAGCACCGGACCAACCACACACACATGTGGCGTTTTAATTAACACGCGTCAAAGAACCAAACAGGTGAGAACAACTTGTGGTGGTCTGGTTATCAAAGCCACGTCACATTTAACTGGCAGAATTATCAAAGTCTGAAGCGTTCATGCGTGGCTCTGCGGTCGACCAATTATCTCCGTGTTGTGTCGATGAAGCTCGTCGGTGGGCGTGTCGCCGGGTCTCCACAGCAATCCCAAAGGTGTGATAAGACCCGGGCAGCAGACGCAGCGCTAACACACTGAGGAAGCTACAGACTTCTGTCTAACAGACTCAGTCTGAAGGTTTTCTGCTTCCTTTGTCTTTTGTACCACAGCGTTTCTGATCAAATGCCAGCAGGACACAAACTTCTCAGTAGAGCTGGGCGATATGAGATTTTTTCATATCACGATATGTTTTTTTCATTTCAGGCGATAACGATATCTATCACGATATAAGCCAAATAACTATATTTGTAAGATTTAAATGTGCCGTTGCTCACAAGTAAAATGTGAAATAATCAGCAGCTTGTTTTGATTTAAATATTTATTTCCCATAATAAGTTCAACAGGGTAGATGTACTTAAGGAACATGAGACTTTTTCAGATAAATAAAGGCAAATATTGCAAACTACACAAAAGGCAGCCGCTAAAGCGTTTAAGTTTCAAAATAGAACAAACAAAACAGACTAAATTGTCAATTCCACTTAGAAACAAAATATTCATTCTAAAAATAAATCTTAGTTTGTTTTACAGAAGAACAGACAAAACTGACTAACTTTTGTCAATATCAAATAAACTGAGAACTAAAAGGAAATTCTCAATCTCTCCTTGTTGTATAGCTTAGCTTTTCAAACAGTTTTAACAGTTACTTTAGTCTGACAAAAGCCGAATGATGAATTAGCGCTTCCAGTCAGAGACTGAGGCTACGTCCACACGTACACGGGTATTTTTGAAAACGGAGATTTTCCGTTTTCGTTTTAAAAAATAATCCCGTCCACACATAAAGGCAGAAATGAAGGAAAACGCTGCTATGAACATGCCAAAGCAGCAGGTGGCGCTAGATTACTAACCGTGCAGAAATGTTGGCCAATCAGAAGTCTAGAAGCCTCGGTGGGAAAAAGTAAACAAAGCTGGGGCATAGAAGCAGAACCGAGTCGTATGTGTGGAGGGACAGTAACTGTGTGTATATGTAAGCATTTAAACACTGCAGAGAGTAGAATTAACAGTAACAGTATTGTAGAAATTCATTTCACCGAAACAATAACGTGGCGCACAGTGTGACGTCAAAAAATGCGCACACCTTTGACGCTGCGTTTTCTCCGTTTTTCTAGTCCACACGTAAATGCAAAAACGGAGTTTTCAAAAATCTTCGTTTTTAGTGACCAAAAACGCCGTTTACGTGTGGACGAAAGGTGCAAACGCATAGAAAAATCTGCGTTTTCAAAAATACCCGGGTACGTGTGGACATAGCGCATGCACCAGTTTATTGTATTTCCAGACTTGCTTTCGGCACAATTTACAGTGCACGCTACTCTGTTTTTTGTCAGACTTGAAATAGCCGAAATACCTTCACACTACGGAACTTCTGTGGCTCTTCCGTTCGACAATCTCTCCGGCATTGGAACCATCATCTGTTTTCTCTTCGGTCACGCTCGGTTGATTTTTCTAGTCGGCACACTCATTTCCTCCATTACCCGGGCGGTACGGTGGCTGGCTGCTTCCCAAACAAATACACATGTGCGGCTTGGCACTTGTGCTGTACGTAACAAGTCACGTGACGTGACGCTGCGGCTGTGATTGGTTCGGCTCTGCGCTACGTAATTTGGATTGGCTGGTTTTTTTTTGTTTTTTGTTTTGTTTTTTTAAGAGGACAAGAGCGGCGAGGTCTATCGCGATAGTTTAATTTTTCTATCGAGAAAAGGTTATATCGCGATACATATCGTTATCGTTCTATCGCCCAGCTCTACTTCTCAGTCCATAAAAACACAGCGGAGGATGTTGGGAAACCCTCGCAGCTTCCCCAGAGCAACAGATAAAGGATCAGTAGAACAAATCTGACACGTGGCCTCACACATGAATGCACAAACTAGTGTTAGTAAAGGTCTTTAGGAGCGCTGTTTCAGCTGTGTTAAGGTAAAAATCTGATACTTTACTAATCTGGATGTAAAACATTTTCACATTAATGGTAGATTTTATGCAGCGGAGGTCACGTCACACCTGGGTCCAGTCTTTGTGTATTTGATTAGATTAAATGTCCTATAGGGGAGACAACAAACATGTAATGTGTTTGCAGGTACTTACTTTGGGGTCCTCAGGGAAGATGTTGTCCACCAGGCGTTTGTACCTCGGCCTCAGCGGCCCACAGCAGCCGCAAACTCCTGCAACGAAGACAGAAATGGCCATCAGTGAAGCCTGACCTCCAACTTTCTGTAATTAGCAGCTGTCTTCATGCCTCACAGACAACAGAAAACTGGGGGCAAGAAATGGAGCTTGTAACCCTTTTAAGTCAGAGTAGCTGAGGACGAAATGTGGAGCTTTCAATTGGATCGATGGAACCTGACTGTAAAACACATTCACATTTCCTCCTGTGACTCATGGACGAGCGCCTGAGACAATCCAAACTTACTCTGGAGTCAGGAGCTGGCTCTGATAGGTCACCTCGTATTGACCAACATGAATTAGCATTACAAGCAGCAGGCCGGGAGTCAATATGAAAGTGATGAGTCATCAGAGTCTAGGATCGGCGGCGAAGAAGTCCTCACGAGGGGCATCTGACTCAGGCGAGTTCATGCAGTGTTCAACTACTGCGTACTTTATGGCCATTTCTTTCTAAGCAGTTAAATCCAAGGTGAGAATTTGTCCTTTCCTAACATTATCCAGTAATTCTCCTAACGCAACATGAAACATTATCATCTTTCTGTCCCGACAGGCCTCAAACTTCACGTGCACACAGAGTTGTGAACGCTCTTCCTGACTGATGAACTCGACCGTCAGTGCAAAGTGTCATCAGTGAAATGTCAGCGTCTCTGCATTCAGAGGAGCAGCAGACCACAGCCGAGGGGTCACGGCAGCGCCGCGCTGCCCTGACAGTCGATCAATGAGGCAAAACATTAGTACGAGGGGAAGCAACTCTGAAATGAGAAGGACAACAGCACTGTGCACACTCGAGCCACCACTCATTCTTTATGCTTTGTTTCCTTCCTGGAAATGATCAAATGGTTGAGAGCAGCAGTTCCCCAAACTTTGAGGCTCCAGAGTTCTGATTTGGACATTGGTGCTTTTTCACCACAGAAGTGCTGGCTTAAGAGTTTCACACAGCACTGCATTTGTAAAGGTTTAATAAATGCAAGGTGTTTATGGAAGCAGTAAAAATGTTTAGCAGTTCTGTAACATTGTGTTAAAATAATACAAATATAACAATTTAGACCTTGACCTTAATTCTGAGAGACTAAGCAGGAGTAGTTGTTGTTGTTTTTTTTACTTCAGACTAAATTTGAAAAACTATTGGAAACCACCAAAAATCAATTAAGGAATTAACAGCATGTAAATTTGGCTCAAGCTGAATCCAAATGCAGAGAATCAGAAGAAAGGAGAGAAATCCTCCAAACATGATCGTCCAAAACACCAAATAACACTTCCCAGAATTAAATTTAAATCCATCAGCTGCAAAGAAACGTTTAAACAGTTTATGAAGCCGGGCGTCATTTATTGATATTTCTTAAAAATCAATCAAGCTCGATGCTTTGAGCGGGCAGCTGGCTCACAACCATCAGAAGATCCAGCTCCAAAAACATCTGCACCAACGCCTCCTCACGCTGCTGATGTTGGAACATTTTCCCAGAAACAGGTAAATAAAACACATTCTCACACTTTGCCTTAATTTTAATTTTCTGTGCTATAAAACCTGAAAGAAAAAAAAAAAGGGGGGGGGGCAGCACGGTGGCAAATTCCACCATCAGGCCGGGGCCTTTCTGTGTGGAGTTTGCATGTTCTCCCCGTGTTTGCGTGGGTTCTCTCCGGGTACTACGGCTTCCTCCCACCGTCCAAAGACATGCAACTTGTGGGGATAGGTTAATTGGATAATCCAAATTGCTACTAGGAGTGAATGTGCGAGTGAATGTGAGTGCGAATGGTTGTCTGTCCCTGTGTGTTAGCCCTGTGACAGACTGGCGACCTGTCCAGGATGTACCCCGCCTCTCGCCCTATGACAGCTGGGATAGGCTCCAGCGCCCCCCGTGACCCTGAAAAGGATAAGCGGAAGCGGATGGATGGATGGATAAAACCTGAAAAGGAGAAGTTTCCACAGACTGACGGCGAGACAGATGTGGCGGTGTGGGTGTGTCATCAGGATAACACTTTGCCAAGATGTTTCTAATCCATTTATTGACTAAATACCAACATTTTTTAATTTTATTTTATTTTTTTAAATTTTATTTTCAGTTGTTACACTGAATACCAACATTTAAAGGCAGATTATGGGAAACAAAAGCAGAAATGCTACTTTCTCCATATTCCTCCGCTTCCCTCCTCAGACTCAGAACACTAACTTCAGGGATCAGGCCTGGGACATCATTTCCCAGGAGCCCCTGCTGCTGACACCCTTCATAAGATGGAAGGTGACTGCAACACCTCCAGAGAGCAGTCCTCGGGGGAACCTGCAGATTACCAACTTCATTAAGGCTTGTATCAACAACCTGCCGCCACTTTAAAGCATTCATTACAGATCCTACAATTGCCTGCCACATTAGGGCGGCGGGGGGAGCGGCCGTCTGTTAGTGCAACTCGTCGGCTTTAATGGAATTCAGCTCCGACGCTCTACACCTGTAAGCGCGACACAGAGACTCTGACAAAGTCACGTTGTTCACAGCCATGAGCGTGTGCACGTCCCTGCTTTGCTAATTCTGACTTAAATCTTCGTTTTCATGTCTTAACCAAAGTTTTGGCCTCGTTATTGTGACCGTCAGCTGACACGACTTTCATGTCCATCACAGTGTTGCACATCAACAGTTGGGCCTCTAGAATGAGTAAAATCAGAAGCTTCTTCAGATTAAACATCGCGTTTGTGCCTCTCGCTGCAGTCATCTTATACACGGCTTATTTACAGCCTTCACACTTGAAAAGGTGAAGACGCATGAATGTAAACGCGCACATGCTGGGCTCTTGCAGAGACACAGCGTGTGTGTTTGTGTGTTTGCAGACGTTGAGGATGAAGTGGAAACACCTGGGAGGCCGCGGCTCCTCCTGCGCGAGGCGTTCAGGGACAGCAGATGGATCGGGCCAAAAACGGCGCTGCAGAGGGGGGAGGTGGTGTGACAGCTTTCTGTTTCCATCCTCGTTAACTCGCCTCTCATTCCAGCGTCCGCAGCAGCTCAGGGTGAAAATGCATCCACCTTTAAAGGACTAGTTTAAAGAGAGGCTCAAGGCACATGTGCAGTTATCATATAATCCCGCTAGCTCCGCCCTCAGAGACCTTCAGGGGTGTATTTAAAAAGTCAGTTTCACTGAGGAAGGTTCCTAACTGAGTGAAGTATCGTCAGTCAGATTCTCTGAGCACCATCGGTATTCCTCTACCTTCTGACTACACTGAGGTCAAGGAAAAGGAGGCAGAGGTCAAATTTTGGACTAATCGAGTGCACCCGGGCTCCGGTGCTCAGCTTCCTCTTTGCCAAGCCGTCTGTCTCTTGACAGCTCTAATGCTTCCTTTAACATTCGGTCCTCTTCGCCTTGTATTTTGAGCTGTGATCCTTTTTTGATCAGTTTACCATCTCACTGCGTTTCCTGGACCGCCTTCAGCCCCGCTCAGCTCGTCTGTATGGAGGCACCAACAGCAGAAAATGAACGACAGCAGCTTTAAATTACATTAAAACTAATTCTGGTTTCGAGCATCGTGACTTCAGCGCCATAATAGAGGCGATGCATCAATTCAAGCATTGCGCTGCAGAGAAGGCTGCGCGACTGCTGCGGGCTTCAGACGGAGAGACCGTGGTGGTCGTTCAAACACACAAATAAATTACAAACACGCACAACAAAGTGAGCGGGCTGAGGAGAGGCCATTACAGAGGATGGAATCCATCATCCTGCAGCGACGAACACAAAGGCGGACGGACGTTGGTTAACACGTCCTGACAAACCGCTGGAGTCATGCAGCGAAGCATGAATCGCCACTAAACGTCTGAATCCACTTCTGTCTGCAGTGGGTCTAAATAGCTTGTAGCACGTGCTTTAATCACAGTTGCATGTTGGGTAGAGATTTGTCATCAGACAGTTGCTTTGCCCCCGAGCAACACCTGAGTACTAACATCATTTTTCTTGGTTGATATCCAGCCCAGCACAGAGCTGCACGTGTTTGATTAATCAAATATTATGGTTTGCATTTTTATGTGAAGTGAAAATAAGAAGCTAAAGCAGGAGGATCACAGAGCTGCAGAGGTAAGCACGATAAACTCAGATTTCTGAAACTGTTGCTCTGAGATTTTCTGCTCGTTTGTCACATTGAGACTAATATCTGTGTCTCATTTTAATGAGAAACCAACCAGACTGTGATTAAAATTTTATACTGAACTGAAGCGTCGCGTTTGTCCTTCTCATCTAGTTTAGTACTTTATTTTTCTTTACTTAATGATCATTAAACTTTTTAAACAGAAGAGTTTGAAATGTTGGTTAAATAGAAAAAAAACAAACGTGGGGTCGAGTTTGACCTACCGGAGCTCACGAGGCCTCGTCTGTTTGAGGAGCGGTTGTAGCTGAAGGCTCCGTCAGCCTCGGTTCGAGGCACCTGCCTGTATCTCCTCAGGATACCCCTCCTCACGTTACCACAAAATGACGGCATAATTGCAGAAAACTTCAATTTATCCCAACTGTGGTCCAAACAGATCCCACAGCCTCAGTGGGCAGGCATGGGCTTCTCTTCTTGGAGTAAATCCTCCAAAATGAGACTGTCTGCTCAAAAAGTAGATTCTGTGTCCGCCTCACCAGTGACACCAAGAAAACGTTCCAGCTTCACCTTTTCATGCTTTTTCCCTGGTACAGGATCAGCATCACATCTGTGATGGACAACATGCTCAACCACTGGGCTTCGAGCTGGAGCTGCGAGTCTACAATCACCTGGGATTACCCCACGTTCTGGCAGAGAAGACGACACCCTGCCGGGCCTAATGTAGGTCTGTCTACAGGGTCTCGGGTTACCGGCCTCTGCGCTCACTGGAAAACGTAATCCAACACAGAGACGGGGACAAAACCTGGCAACAGAAGAGCCTCAAAGTGTCTCTGACATCATCTCAGAGCAGGAGCTCAGTGAGAAATGAGAGGAACATTAACCTGAGAACCACAAATAAAAGCTTTGTGGTTCCTTTTAATCACATGACAGGACGTCACAAGACTTAAAAGGTAAAAAACCAGAGAAGAAAGGTTCCACAAGCTGGACACAAAAACGAATTATATGCTCTATTCATGAAAATGTAAACACATTTTTAATAATGGTTATACACTATGAAAAAAATGCATGTAAATGAGCTCCCTTACATCCTTGTTGGTAACACATCCTGTCCTCGTGAGTGGCAGTTTACAGTCAGCCTATATTTATATCTCCAAAACAAAACAGAGAAGAAAGGGTCTGGAAGGATCAGGGCTGGAAGAAGCACGATGACCAAGAGCTGTTCAAATAACTAAATAAATGGAAACTAAAACAGATTAAAAGGAATGATCTAGAAGAATGGACCGGGCTGTCAGGACACGGGCTACAAGTAGTTTTTGGCAAGCTGAGGCATTTAAATGGAAAAGATTCCCAGTAGAAATCACACAATGTGGAAAAGCCTTTTGGGAAAAGTCCTGGGAATGTGCCAGTTTGGTTGGTATAGACATGAGTAAACATACAGCTCCAAAACCAGCCCTGTGTCTGGATACATGAACACCTGTGGACCAGAAATCCAAAAAAATGCAAACTGAAAGCAGCAGAACCAACCAGGAACCTCCAGGGATGAAAAATGAAGCCAAGAATTGAACCTCCTCTAATGGCCTCTGTAGGATCTCTCCAAAAACGAGTCAGTCCCCACAGGCAAGTTTACACAATAAATGTTTAGGCCTGCAACAAAGCATGATTGTAGTTCTCTGTGGAGAGCTTCCAGTTCATAACAACTACGAGAGGGGCGCTTTAAATTGTTTACATTTCATTTATGCTTAAAGTTGCATATAATTCAGAGTTAGGGGTGGATACCAGCTGAAGTAGCTGTTGCTGACTGTTATTGGAGAAGCTTCAGATCAGCTAATTCGATTCCACTCGACCTCTCGAATGGGCTTTTTAGTGCAATCAATCAGTTTTGGTAACTCAAACTGTTACTTCAAAGGTTTAAAGACTACTTGTTCTGGTTTTGCTTATTTCCTGCGACACACGTCATCTTCAACTCATTGATGCTCATTTTAAACATGGACAAAGTTTTAATTAATGACGCACTTTTCAGGCTAACCACTCTGTTTCACACGTTTTTTTCTACTCTTGGATGTGCATGATGTCACAGAGTGTAGATATCCTGAAAAGGTCACGTAAGGTAAGGAAGCCCCACCCATCTGCAGGTTAATGGGCTGCCAATCAAAAAGAGTTACAGAAACAGGTGAGATGCTGCACATAAAGAGGGATTATTTTGAACAGTGATTCATGCAAAGCAACTGTAGAGCAGAATATGTTGCCTTTGAGTTGAGGTATTGATACATGGCCTTCTGTCTGTTGCTATTTTATTTCAAGGCTAAAAAAATAAATGATGACACTCAGCAACACTCTACACTCACGGATGGATGTTTTCCCCAGCTGTATAAATGATTACATCACCAATCAACCTACATAAGAGGGCGGTTGTATTTCCTCCTCATTTTCATCCATATTTAAAGCCAGTAAACACATCAGGTTTAGTTTTCTTTCATCAGATATGTTACCCTATACTTCCAGTGGCGTATACAGAGGTAGAATTATGTTCTTCAGACCCTACAGCTCCATGAAAACATACACCTCAAGACCTCTTAAGCATGACGCTGCTGCTCCATCTACTACTTCCATCTTTTCTTCAGCCGTAAGTAAAAACAAACACACCTCCCACCAACGCAACTCTCACCTCTGGCATCGGCCCGTCCTTTAATCTACACCTAAACCGTCTGCAAGGCACGTAATCTACAAGATTAAAGAGTGCCCTCACCCCTGCTGATTAATTCCCTGCCCTTTGACAAGCAGATGAAAGCCATGTTCTCCCTCCCTCTCTCTCTACACACTGTCAATCAGGCGCCCGACAGCATCCTCCTCGCTGCGCCCTTGTTCGCCTCGCGTTTTTGGGGTCGCAGATGAGTGTGCGCGGGCCCGTCTGGCTGCTGAGACGCCGTCCTTGGAGATAAGAAAAATTAATAAAGTTGAGTCTGTGATGATAGAAGCTGGATTTAAATGAGCTGTGAGAGCGGCCTGAAGGAGAGCAGCGGGCGGCTGAGCGTGTTATTGTTAAAATTTTCAAGGGAAAGCAGGGCGATGTTATCAGACAGGAAACATAATCCTCTCACTGAAGGACTACAGACGAGGACGCAGGTATTTATATGAAGATATAAAGCTGATACAGATCCATCTTCATCAGCTCTGACACTGATCTGATGCACAAGCATGGTCCCCTACATCTTTTAGAAAGACATGAAGGGAGCATTAAAGCCACTGAAGGACATCCAGGACGTGATGTTAAGTTAATCTAATGGACGTAACTGAGATGATGTCCGTGTGCCATAAAAACCCAGCATGGTTTGGCTGAAATATCACAGAACAGCTGGAAGCATGTCCAGGGTGTTTTCGTGCTTCGTGCTCACACTGAACTCAAATCATCTGCAAGCCCTTCTGAAACCCTACGCCATAACCTGATGTTTACTCGTTAGAAATGTAACAACATGTTTCTTCGACCCAGTCTGCAGCGACTGCGATGGACCCGTTTAGCAGGGCTGGGCTATATTATACCGTTCACGGAAATACCGGTACAATGTTAGGCAACGATAAGAAAAAGAAATATCGCGATAATATGTGTAAAACGCGCATGTGCACATGGCCGAAAAAGCATGGCGGTAACGGAGAATGAGAAGGGAGAAAGCGGATCGTTCAGTGAAACGGATGAACCAGAATTGGTTTGTAAAAATGGTGCCACTTCAGTGATGTGGAACTGGTTTGGTGTTTGTCCGTCAGATACCCATCAAAGCACTTTTTTTTGTAGAACATGCAAGCGAGCCGTCGTTATTACCGTATTTGTCGGACTAAGGTGCTCGTAAATCTGGGAGTAATCTGGGTCCTATACTCCGTCCCTTTCAGGTCCCAAAGTCAAACGAACACTGCAGCATCACTGAGAGTTAAAAGCTGTCTAAATTCTTTCATCTTTAATAAAACAATCAGCATTGCTGCTTTACCAGGTGTAACTATGAAGTTTAACATCCAGGCATCCATGAAAAAAAGAATTTATTACATTTAATGGAGTTAAAAGTTAGCAGGAAGTTAGCGGAAGTTAGCTCGCTAGTTTCGCTAGTTACCTAAGCATGATGTAGCATGTTCTGACTGAGATTTCTGAAAAAATTCAAATGTACAGCTCTGCTATCACTTCCAACATAAATGAAGACAGGAAACTAAACAGCAGTGACGTTTGTAGGGTTACTGAAGTTGGGCTAGCTGGTATATAATGATGTGCTACGTGATCGCTAGCGACACAGCTATGTTAGCATAACATAAACCGTGAAGCTGCAGGATTTAAGCTAACACTTTTCCACTCGATAAAAGTTAACGTGAAGGTTCCTGGTGGTCAGGGACAAATGCAATCCTATGGCAGGATGCTGTAAACGGACCAAACTTCAGTCAGGAGAACAACTGAGATAATCCATCCACAATACCAGGTTAGTGATTAATATACTGCAACAACATGGGAACAGAGCAGCTGTGATAGAATACAGCATTAACAAATCAATGGTACAGAAGTGGAAGAAGCAAGAAGAATGAGTTGAATAGTTTGATTTATCTGACTGCTTTGTTTCGCTTAATGTGCCTTAATACCCCGTGCACCTTATGGTCCGAAAAATACGTATTTCACTTTTTTATTTGCCACACTGCAGTTTATTGTTGCAAAGCACCTCTTTATAACTTTAGTGGATATTATACATGGTTATGCTCAGGATACGTCAGCCCATTTCTACTGGAAATGCCTTTTGGTTAAACTGTCAGCAAGGAATTTGCATTGGCACTGTTACATTTTTATATAGCTTTAGTGCACATAAAAAAAAAACAGCTGCTTGTTTAAGTGAAAATAAATGGAATGGGGTTTTTTGCGCTTGTAAAGTTGTGGAGTTGTATTTTGTCTCGCAATCAGTTATATTGTGAGTTATATCGTTATCGCAAATTTTCAAATATATATCGTGATAAATATTTTTGGCCATATCGCCCTGCTATACCGTTTAGTGCTGCCGTTTACTGCTGCTTCTTCTTCTGTTACCATTTTTCAAAGAGATCAGAAGAGAATGGAGCAAATCAAAGACAGAAACTCTGCCAACTAGTGTTTTGGTGGTGAAATTGAACAACAAAGCAGACAGGAGCATAAATGCTGGTACGACGTAGGCTCTGCAAGTCCCACCACTCCAACAACCCTTTAATGGATAAAGCAGTAAAGAAAATGAATAAGATGGGCTTGTAGAGTCAATTTCTCCCTTTTTAAGAACTCATCCATTTAAAGTTACTGACTTAGTTGACTTGATAGGTGGCCCGACACAAGCAGCTGCAGATTTCACCTCCACTAATTCACGACACTGAACCCGACTCTCTCTGCTACACTTATACTGTTGGAATTAGCTGATAAAAATCTGTCTGTGCTCCAGTTTTGGTGAGTGAAATTGCTGTATTGAAGTCTGTTAGTACCAATTAGCAGATATATGAATCTGTCCATTGCACCTGTTGGTGAAATATGCAAATCTGTGAATGCATGTTCAAGAATTAAAAGCAAACTGTTTGTATACGATGTGTCCAACATATTCAAATATGTCATTTTTATTTCACCTGGAAAGAAAAAAGGACCCACTTTGTACATCCATCTCCAACAGGCTCACTGTCAGTCAGGAAGACGAAGGAAATATGGAAATCTGACACATCATGACTCCAATATTTACTTCACACCTAAAAAGTGTCTCATCAGATCTGCAGCTGTGAGCCTGTTTGTTACATTAACAGTTACACATTATTTATACATGAATGTCTGCTGCTCATACCCATAAATATCCTGATATTTATGCATTTTGCAAATGGCCCGAGTGTTTGCTTGTTTTGAAAACCCTTCCTGTGAATGGCTGGTGGGCTCATTGACTTGCATTACCACATCCTGCTTTTGAACCTTGAAGGACACATGCACAAAAACAGATGATGGCCCATAAATTTACAGCCTCCCTGTCGCTCTGGAGCTGTCCCAGCCAGACGGATATCTAAATTTATGCTGCTTAAAAATCTGTTTTTCCCCCTCAGTCTGTGGCTCGGAGTTGTGGCCGGGTTTCGGCGGTCTGTCAGCAGGATTATCTGACCGCCGGACACACAAC
This sequence comes from Maylandia zebra, assembly GCF_041146795.1. Classification (NCBI taxonomy): domain Eukaryota; kingdom Metazoa; phylum Chordata; class Actinopteri; order Cichliformes; family Cichlidae; genus Maylandia; species Maylandia zebra. Next base: position 3,457,404 of record NC_135184.1, read on the forward strand.
TTCTCAAGGTCTCTTATTTATCAGCAGAAGGTGAGCTCGCTGCACCCGTTCCTTTGCAGAAATGCTGTTTATATTAAAGCACAGTCGGAGAGCTCAGATGTTCAGCTGTAAGACTTCTGCCTATTTTGTTAGTTCAACCTTAGTTTGTGAAACGCTGGGACCAAAACACTGATCAGATTATCAGATTTATTTTCCCTGCATGCACTGCTACCTTTCACATCATAAACGTGGCCACTGCGAAATGAAACTGTGGAGGCTAAACTTCTGTAATATGTGGATTTTTCTCCGATTCGTCTCTGGCTCGAGTAAGATAAGGACTACTCTTCATTTTATTCCCAACAATGGGCAGGATGAAAGAGTTAGGATGTGCTGTTATTTAGGAAGATATTTTATAATGAGTTTCTGACATGAACGATGGGGTGAAACACCTTAAACTTCTTAAAGCTTTCAGGAAAAAAAGAAAATACAGAGTGAGCTGTTAGGGTTACATGAGCCGGGGCATTTAGACCTCAGAGCGAAAGGACAACATTCATTTTGGGACATTATAAAAGGGAGTCGAGCAATACAGGTCGAGGGAGTTTGGACTCATAAGCAGAGTAATAAACTCTCCTGTGGTGCTCAATATTACTGCGACCTTTCCTCGATGTGCAGACGCAGGATGCCAGGAGGACTCATAAAACAGCCTGTTTAGTCCAGTTTGTTTCTCATTTAACGAGTCAGTCTGTTGGATTTAACTCGCTGTCTTTGCAAATATAATATATTTGTTCCATTTGGTGCGATCAGTGACATCAGATCTGATCTTTCAGCCAGAGTTTCGGAGGAAACGGACTTAACTGAGACCAAAAAAACATGCTGCCAGTATCATCCAAACGATACCAAAGCTATCACAGACTAAGCTAAGCTAACTAGCATGCTATAGCTGTGACATTACTCCAAAAGGTTTGCTCCCACGCAGCCTGTGAGTTGTTTGGTTAAAATTATCTTCACATTCAAAACCAGTCAGGGAGTCGGCATCATCTCATATACTCATCTTTTTCTTTTAATCCTATTTTTGGACAATCTGTGAAAAGCTAAAAACTCACCCATCACAATGTAGACTACAAGGCCCTAATTATTTAATCTCTAAATGTTTATATCATTTAATCTAAAAATACGTTTAATTGATCCAACATGAACTAACCGAGACTTTCTTTGTTTGAATCAACAAATAATTTTTTTCCTCCACAAACTGTGATGAGGGTAAAGTTACGTTCAGGTGTCTGTACAACAACTTCATTATCTGGTCGTTTACACTTCTTTTTTGAATCTTCAAATATTAATTTACATTACAGTTTATTTCAATCTCAACGTTGAAGCTATAATAACCTCTACTAATTTTAGTTTATTGCATTTGTTTATGAATTATGCAAATACCCTCTCTGCTAATTACTCCCCCCCCTCACCCACAGTGTCTGTAAGATAATATAGAGCAAATACTTCTGCTTTGGAGAATTACGCTTACCTTTATACACTTTAACAATCACACAACATCTCAACCTCATCTAGAGTTGACAATTAAAACGCTTCCCTCCGTGCTTCGTGTTGTATTAGTTAACACATCTTAAAGCACGTGCAGAATTCGTTGAGTCTTAATTTGCATAATAAATCTACAAGTTAAAGTTTTTCCCTGAAACCAAGGATATTCACCAACACTTCCCTTATTTATACAGTAGAGAGATTTGCGATGGTATCGCCTTGAGCGCTCTCACCTTCCCCGTGGCACTGCCTTATAAACATTTAACCAGCAGCCACAGGAACAGTCGGCGCCTTGTGATAAATTTGTTATGTTCGAAAGTGAATTATGATCCAACTACAGATAGTGGATTTGTTGCGGAGGCGGTGGAAGCTCAGTGTTTCTCATTTAAATATTTATGTAGAGGAGACAAAAGAAGGAAATGGAAACGGAGTCAGATGAAATCTGAGGGTTCACGTTTCCTAGATGGTGAAGAGGAAGGAGGCGTCACGGGGAACTTGAGCTCTCTGCAAACGCTGAGGCGGGAAGGTACAAGTCTTACAAAACGACAAATGGATTATTTTGCTTTAAGCACAGTGAATATTAACCCCTAAAACAGAACAGAGGGGACAAAAAATACTGCAGTTTTATTTAAAGCTACAGGTTTCAGGTTTAAATACTTTAAACTGAGTATTACTTCATGAATGTCTGCGTGTTGGTGACTGAGGTCACAGTTGGGCCAGACCACGAAGGATTGTTTTATAATCCTTTATTAAAAGATAACGGCTTCTCAAGGTGTGTTGGAACAGATTCCTGATGATGTTAAATGTTAAAAAGCAGTAAAGGATGCACTAGAAAAACATCAAGCACTCTTTGACTGGTAAAGGTAGACTTTAGTGTGTCTGTGGGGTCAACAATACATCACTGACAGCCATGCTTCCCAAAGCATCTTCTACTTTTCCAGACTTAGGTCAAGGAAGCCAAGCAGGTAATCCAAATGTGCTTTGTTCCCAGCAAAATGTTGTTGTGGGTCCAGCTCAGAGTCTCCTCCCATCCAATCAGATGCCTGGATCATCTCAGCTGGATCCTTTCCCCGGGATCTTCTCCAGCCATGCCAAGCTCGTTTTCCATGGTGGACCGCATACAGCTCACTTTGATCTTAAAATGGGCTGGAACAGTAAATTCCTCTGTCAGCGTAAAGAAGTTTACCTACACATTCAACCCTCGAGTCTTTGGGTTTAAATTGTAAGAAATAAATGTGTAAGATTAGAGAGAACCTCTGCTTTTGATAATTATAGTATGAACAGCCATGTCTTTACCTCTTTCATCTATTACCTATCAGTAAGAAATGCTGTGAAATTTACGGAGTGTCTGGCAGTCTGGCCCCTGGGCCTTATGTTTGACACCCCTGCTCTACAACGAGCTCCCTCTGGATGTCCAAGCTCTTCATCGCATCTTTGAGGCCGTACCGTTTGAGAAAATGCGTTTTGGCACCTGTGACCCGTTTAAGACCTGAATTAGTTAAAAGGTTGAGTTCTTGAGAAAGCAAACCATTAAATTAGTCAAATAAAAACCACAAAACAGTAAGTGGCTGTTGAATGATAGAAAACCTGTTCAACATCTATTAAAAAAAAAAAAAAACCTTACAAATTTACATGAAGAATAAAACTTAAAGCTAATTAATGCCAGTTCTTGCAGACTTCTTGTCTTCTGAGCAGCAAATGACCGAATCGGAGCTTCATAACAATCTGCAGACGGGTTCTAAAAAGCAGGCTTCCAGCAGGAATAAAGGCTCTTAAATAAATCATCTTGTCTCCACGACACTCAAATGATCTACGTGACCTCCTGATCCGAGGCCAACAGACCACCATCAAGATGAGGGAACACAAAGCGACCTCTTGAAAATCCACAGGAAGTCCAAGATGGCGACTCAGCAGGGTCCAGCATTTCAACATTTTCAGCAAAGGCCAGCGGGGATCCTACTCAGCACCAGTGAGGTCAAGCTTATAAGAGCGCATCCGGCGACATTTGGGTTTTAAAAAACGCTTTCAAGAAACAGAAGCTGCTGTCTCCCAGCCGCCCGCTCCATCAGTCTGACACAGAGGGGGTAGCTAAAGCCGAGCGGCTCGAAGAATGACTCCAACGGCTGAGCCGGGAGATCCATCAAAAACAGCAGGGAGGAGGATGATTGCTGAGCCGACCCATCCGTCTCTGAGCAAATTACAGCCACCGGCAGGGAGAAATCAGCCAGCATAGACAGGGAGAGGTGGATGCAGGGGGAAGAGTGAGGAAAAAGCGAGAGGAGGAGTGAAAGAGGGGAAGAAAGGAAGGAAAATGGGGGTAAAAAAGGGACAAAACAGAACAAAAGGTTTAAAAGGGCAAAAGACTTGAACGGGTGGCATCACGGGTGATGGTAGAGGGAGAAAAACAAGAAGGGAGAAAACACTGAAGAGGTTATGAGGAGGAGGAGAGGCTACAACCTGACAGATGAGCCCAATATAAAGACCTCCACCCTCCCATCCACCTCCCAGACAAGGAAGCTCTGGAGGACACTGAAGATGACGACATTAATCACAGATCTGACGTCCAGACCAAAACTTCACTTGTATGTATTTGCTAAATAATGAATCGCAGCTATCAGGACGTCTTTAAACCAGCCTTCATTTCAGGGGAGCAGCTAAGTGAAAGAGTGAGCTGCTAAAACTGAAGCTGGTGGGCATCCAAGAGGAGGAGCGGGGTGGTGAGAGTCAGCGCCAGCACACAATTACCTGTCTAAGCCTTTTATCGAGGGAGAGAGGCGCAGCGAGGGGATTTAACTCGACATTCCTCTTCATAAATCCTGAGAGCTCAGGATCCCTCAGTGGTTATTGGATTGAATCACTTTCTTAATGTCTCTCAGTTCAACTCTTGGCAAAGAATGTGTGTTATATTAAATACATTAGCCTGAATCAAAGAGCTGCTGGATGCCAAACTGCAGCCTTAGAGCTGGGGAAGCGGGGGGTGCAAACGAGCCGTTACTGTTGTTGCAGAAAGTGTTGGAAATACAACGTTCATTTGATACATTGTGTTTGAAAGTGTGATGGATTCCCTCCTCTTTCCCATCATCTTCTAACTGATGAAGAATCTGGTTCTTCCTGTTAATAAGGAGTTCTTCCTCACCACTGTCGCCCTGTGCTGCTCATAGCCGATCACCTGATTCCTAGTTTCTCTCTAATGTTGCAGAGTCTCTAAATTACATTATAAGGAATCTAGAGATGCTACCTGAATCTAAATGATGAGTAAGGTGAGGCCCAGGGGTCCTTTTGTAGAACCATCTATTACACACACTTCACAGATCGTAAATCGATGGAGCAAACATGGCAGGTGAGCTGATGCGGCCCTAAAAGAGCCAATCAGGTAAAAATCTGTGCTTTTGACGTTTCTGTGCTCCAGCACAGTATAGTTCACAGGTATTTTGTCTGTAGGTCGGCTTACCATGAATAACACATGAATAACATAATTTGCCTTAAAATAAAATAATTTCTCTCAGCCTCTCCCTCACCGAGTTGTGCAGCTTTTTCTTCTCTTAGCGGTGACAGCTGGTGGTCTCAGCCTCACCCTTCTGTTCAGATAGAAACTAATAAAGTAAACGCTAAGTTTGTCATCAGCTGCCAAGTGTTTTTGTTTCACTTTGACATTATTTTTCACATTAACTACTTTTGTTTGTTTTAAATTGACGATTGTTTACGTTCACTGCATTTTTTAAATTTTATTGTTGCATATACGTTTATTTTTTATTTTAACTCTTAATGTAACACCTGCCAATAAAAAACAACATGGGATTATTGTTGTTCTTTGCACACAGAAGAATAATTAATAAAAACTTCATCACATCATCATTTCACTCAGACACGCCTGCAGACACACACTTACACACACACACACACACACACACACACACACACCTTGAAGCACAAACACACAAAATGTGATGCATGAAATCCACAGCAGAGACGTAGGAGAGACGCACTGTAATAGTTCGATATCCAGAGGCAGCATTACAACTGCTGTGTGCTGCACACGAGTCACAAACCACGAATACACACCGGGAACACGTCCTGCTGCATGACTGCTGCTCTTTTACAGCTCTGTGTCACGTGCACGTAGGTGTAGATGATACATGGCAGGTGTGCACGTGTGTGTTTGTGCCACAGCACATGAAAATAAATAAATCGGGGAACATTTAATCACTTCCTGGTCAGAGCTCCACGGCAGGAACAATTTAATGCAAATGTGAATACAACTCGTTCAGCAGTCCTGCTAACAAACACAGTTTTAAAAAAAGTAAAAACAGGTCTGGCACTCTTCACGGAGCCATTATGTGTCAGTGTAGAGCCTCAGCTAGGAGCATTCCCTCTCTCCCTGTCATATCTCCACCGGCTGTGGTGAGATGAGAGCCGTCAGTCTGATAAAGAAGCTGCTGTGAAGTGTTTGCAGTGGAAGCTGAGGGGGGATTCACAGGATCTCTCACTTAACTCGTGCTCCAGAAGAAAGCCGACAGGCGTGACTGACAGAGACTACAGCTGCAGATACTTCAGGGCAGTCGCAAAGTTTATCACGCTTGGCTACAGCTACACTTATGGACTGAAGACAGGCCTTTGATTATTACGTTTCACTGTTGTAGTGAAAGATCTGTTTGGTTTTCATGGTAACTTGCAGCAAACAAAGCTGACAGTGTTTACGGTTGTTTAATAGTGTGAAAAAAAAGAGGTAATGAACTGATCCAGTTGCTGGATTAGATAAAATGTCACAGCTTCTGATCTTTTCTCAACTAAACCTCAGCAACAGTTGACAGAAAACAACATTCAGATGATCTGTATTTTCATTATAAACTAATTCTGTGACCTCAGCGGCAATAAAATCACATCTATTCCCATCTAGTCGTAGTTCAGGACCACCTCAGTCAACACGGCTGACCCCGCTGCTTCACATCACAGTCAAATGTTTATCTTCCCGCTTCCATCCGCCAGGCCTTCAGCTTTATGTCAGCTCACAATGGGAGTTCAATTGGACTGATGGAGGCGCTGCCCCCACGCTGTGATCTTCAAAAACCCCCATCAAACCCAAAAAAAGGAAAAGAGATCAAAACTGTGCTTCCCTTTTTCCAGAGGTGCTGTGAAACAGGTTTTTCTGCCTCCTCGTTTTGCTAAACAATGAAATCTGACCAATAAAATCGCTTCTTACAACCAATGAGCAAAAACTTTACAGTAACAGCAGGAAGTATTTAGTATTTATTTATTTATTGTCATTGTCAAGAACAATGAAAACCGAGATGAGGTCGAGTACGGGAAGCGCGGGAAAAATTCAATCCTAAAGCTTTTATCAGCTCATTTCTCCTTCAGATCAAATTTCAAAATATTATTTTCTATTCTTCACAAAGCAGATATGTTGGGACGGCCAGGCTGTGAAATGTTGTCAATAAAAACCTCTTAAACCACATTTACTATCCAGCTCAGCTGCTGAAATATCGAAGGCTGAAGGGCACGAAAGCAGTTAAAATCAGCCTCTGGTCCAGCAGGATATGAAGGTTTGAAGTGGAGCAATTTTGTGCTGCTTCCTCTCTTGACAGACAGTCTCAGTTTCTCTATGAGTCAGCAAATGGACTGCCACAGGAAGCGATATGCAGCACTCACGGGCATATGGCGCTGTTTACGCAACACCACTTGAGTTTACTTGTGCTGAAAAAACACATCTGCTAGGCGCAGCGACGCAACGGCAACTCAAACACGGCTCAGCGTGGAGGAAAAGTGAACCAAGAAGAGCATTTGGTTGAGTTTGCCTGAGGTCAGAAAGTTGTTGTTTTTGGATGCATCATGTCAAAGTAAATAAGAATATGGTTACACAAGAACGAGTGTATAGAGCGACATGTAAAGTGGCCATTAAAGGAACTACAGTTCTCAAAAAGGGACACTCCCATGTTAAAATGTGCAGCAGTAGGTGTGGCTGAGGGTGAACTGCAAGTAAAAAGCTTCAGTTTTTGTTAATAGGACGAGGACACACCCATTAAAATGACAGAAGTTACAGATTCCAATAGATCCCAGTCAAGCGCCATCAAACCTGCTTCCTGCCACAGGATGGCAGTAAACAGGCACTGGGAGGTGTTTTATGGTACAGAATGCTGTTTGAGGTAAAGAAGGACTGTAGCACTGCGTGCCTCGCTTGACCTCACAGAACAGCCATATTACATCATGGCACTGGGATGATACTTATGGACCTGATCTCGACCGTCTCTGCGGTGATGCAGCTGTTGTGAAAGTCATGAGACATCAACTCTCCCCCTTCCTATAGGAGACACTACAGGACATTAGACAGGCAGCTCGCATCATGATGTGCGTCATGTGACTGCAGCTGTGCAGTAGACTGAATGCAGTGGAGGCCAACATCAGGAAGCACATCATTAAGGGATCACAATAAATCAGTGAAAACACAAAGGAGATGCTTCATCTACAGCCCAAACCTTTAATACCATTAAATGCTTAAAGATTTTCATATTTCCAAGCAGACAAAGACATCCTGCGTTTGGTGTACAGCAGAATACCAGTGTTGAAATCACTGCACTTTCACCATGTTGGAAAAATATATGAGCTAACAGACTATCCCAAAGGATAGCCAAGTAAGCTAGTGGAATATTGAAAGTTTGTTTTGCTAAAAGGCCAATCAGAGGTTCCCTGGTATCTTTTGGCTTTTAGGTCACCAAACACTGCAAAATAGAAGATTTGGGTCATTTTTTCCAACGAGCCAAACCCAAGCTTTCTGAAACCAAAGCAAGTTTGAAGTTGAGTCAATATTTCTATGTAGCATCAATGAAAATATTCAACTTAAACCTGTTTATTTTTGCTGTGGGTTCATAACTAGAGACTAGAAAGGTGAATAACACGATCCTAAACATTGGCAGCATGTGGGTAATTAAGCATTATTCTCAGTCTTGAGTACATCTCTAAATAAGTGTAAAGTCTTTCACTGTAGAACACGACTATACGCGTCCTTCAATGCTCCACAAACGGATGAGCAGCCTAGAAGGATTTCTACATTTACACCTTGGAGCTAAGGCAGAAATACCACGATTTACTGCATCTGTGCAGATTTTAGTTGGGATTTACAAATGCGAGTCTCTCACAGAGATCGAAACAAAGATGTTACAGAGACGATCAATAGAAAAACATCCACGAGGCTCCTGATGAGATGTAGTGGAAACTATGCCTCGGCTTTGGATGAATGACTACAGACAGACCCGAACTGTTCAGCAGCAGCTCGTCCAAGCAGTGTGTTCATTTGGCTGCAGCCACACTTGGAATTTTTGCTGCCACAAATAAAAACTGTCACCAGCGTACGTACTCGCGCAACCCGAATATAGACGCTCGACCGTTCTGACATGTTGCTACTGTGGCTGTAATCGCTTGTGGCCAGTCTGTCAGCCAGCGCTGGAGAGCTGTGACTCGATGAAATGTTCTGGTATGCAAATGATTTAACATGATGATGATGCGCATTATATTTTTGCAGATCTAACTCAGTGATATTTTTACTGAATGCAGAATATCTGCTGCTTTAGTGTCAGCGAGGTCCACGTGAAGCGAAGCTCTGCAGGCAGAAACCTTATAAAAGACATCCTGCTTCTTTAAAGGCAGAATGAATCCAATTAAGCGGGACTGCCTCTGAATGAATCTATCAGCAGCCCCATCTTCTCGATCGGCCAGAGACTGAATTACACTGATCACATTAGGAGTTCAGCCACTGCCATTTCAATTAATCCCGCAGCAAAGACCGAGATTCCAAGAACGCAGTATTCTGGAAAACACAGCGGTTTCCACTGACCTCAGCTTCATTAGCAAATCTGAAAACATCGAGGCTCGGGCTATAACGCTTTGCTCTGGGCAGGCAGCGTGAAACTGAGCGGCGAACAGGAGTGCGGATCAGATAAATGAAAGGCACGTGGTCCCAACATGCCACCTTTTCCATGTCAAACCTCTGCGATCTTCAGTGGGTGAAATTACAGATTCCTTATTGCACACAGTCAACAGTCATCCATCCACTTTATTCTGGAAAATCGTGTTATGTGGAGCTATTATTTATTATCTGTAACATGCTGCTTAACAAAGGTTCTAATTACATAAAAACTGTGAATCATTCATAATAAAGTTGGAGCAGGTTTCCAGGTAAAACAGTAAACCTGCTGCTGGGAAACAACGGGGGTGTTGGCAGGTATGATGACTGAAATGCTAAAGCCAGAAAATGTTGACTGAACAATTAAGTCATTTCAAGCAAACACCCAGCTTGAAGCTCACAGTCGCACTCGGATTACGCTGCTTTTTATTTAGTTTCACCTAAAAAGTAGCCAAGAACAGAGAACCAAGCACATTTGTAGAGGAGCCTCTGATTGTGATGATTTATAGAATTAATACAGAACTATATAATCATAATATTTTACATAACTGTGAACTAGTTTTATAAGAATCTTTTCGAGTGGAGCTCAGACTGTGACCTTCCTCAGAGATGAAAAGCTACAAATCCAAGTCGACTGTGGGTGAAATATCTGCAAAGTTAAATGTCAGCAAAATGTCTAAAAATGTTAATGCAGAATAAGAGCAGAGAGAAAACTGCCAAAGGAATAAAAGAGAGGGACATTTTGAAGGTAGTTAGTTGTGACTGAAATTCAGGTTTTGATTTCCTGGTTTAGCGGTTTCCAACCCGGCACGCCGCTCAGATCAAGAGGATCTGACAGGAGAAAGATTTAAAACCACAATATGAAAGAAGACTTGATGCGACGCATGAAAGTCCTCACATCTGACTTCTGATGTCTGATCTGACTGAAATTTGATGCAACACATCAAAGTTTATTTATGCTTCTGTCACAAAGCATCTCAGATGTCATATCTTACATTATAATGAAGTCTAAGATCAGGACTCAGTCAAATACAGTTTGTAACCAGACTTTCAAAGGCAGGGATTACGCTCTCTGCTGATGTGGACTCGGAGCTTAACTTTCATTTGTCTGTGGCTTTTACATCAGTTTTACTTCTGTAATAGCTCACGTGTGTTCCTCACACTCCAGACATGCCACACATCTATTACAGGATCATTTTCAACAATCATCATGTTATTCAGACTGCATCGGGGTACGACTTACTGGAAAACTCAAACAACATTTCTAAACTCCTCCCCATCCAGCATGAAAGCATCTGATCTGCACTGACAGGAAACATGTTTCTTTTAATGGAAAAGAAGAAAACAGAAAATAGACAACAGAACATAAAAACAGAATGCAAAATTCACACAATGCAAAAATTACATTTAAACTAATCACAGGCAAACACTTCGCAGTAACAAATAAGTGAGATACAACAACTAAAAGGCTTAACTGAAGTGACACCTGAGGTGTGCCGACAGGCGGGCCGTGAGTCTCGAGTAGATCTGGTCTAATCTCCAAGACCTTTTGGAAAAAGCAGATTTTCAACAAATTGCTCCTGGGCGGCTGGAAGATGTTGGTCTTTCAGGATATTTTTAAAACGCTCAGTAAGCACAAGCTGACAAATCACTTATCAAACCAGTTATGACCATAAGGCTCGTAAATCGTGGACTGGTTTTAGATACGAGCACAAGCACAGCAATAAAAGACCCAAAGAAAATAAAAGACAAAGCGCCTCCATTGTTTCCAGGCTTGTATCTGAACGTATGTGAAGAGCACCTGTGGCATCAGCCATCAGAGCCGTGCAGAGCTCCTGTAACAAATGACTTCAGTCTCTCACACGTGCTGTTTGGATGAGCGCTGCAACCTATAATCTGGCACAATCATGCATTCAGAGAGTGTATCCTGATATATCCTTGCCTGCTACAAGCAATGACCTGCATTACACTCTCTCTGAAAGCCACTACTATAACCAATATCACAGCCTGCAGCAGGGAAATCGAAGTGCTGCCTGCCATCAACTCCTCACTCGCTGAGAAAACCGTTTGACTCCAAGCTTGGCTCTAAAAGGAAAGCTTTAACCATCAGACTGCTGTTGGAGCTACATTTAGTTAGCAGACATGCACATCAGTGAGAGCCCTCATAAAGACGTGCAGGGTGTACCGCAGGCAGGGACTTAATTGAGCGTGAAAGGCAGCGGATGACCTCTGGTGCTTCAGCGCTGCCGCCAATCAAACATCTGCCAGCCTGAAGCGGAAGGACGACCGCCCGCTACCCAAACACGCACACGCAGTCCTTCATGCTCAGCTTCATCTGGGAACACAGGCCGAAGCAGCTTCAGATACAAGTGGATTAACTTCGTGAACTCTGTGTTGGTTAACGAGTAAATGTGAGGCAGCTGATCGAGTCGGCCATGTTTGAGAGATCTCGTTTACAAATGGATGCCATCAGCCCAGAAAGACTTCCTGTGACCAATCAAATTGTTGTTTTAGCTTTAAAAAAAAAAAAAAAAAAGCTGTTTTTATTTGGTTCTTGTCCTTTTTTTAAACCATTGGTGAGCTAACCAAGCAACTGTTAAGTACTAACGTGTGCAACAAACACAACAGCAGTCTTATATTGTAAAGACCCTGCAGCGTTAATCAGACGAGCCAATGAGCTGCAAAACAGGAGAGCTCTGAAGAGGAAAAGTAGAAAACTTTCATGCTAAAATCTTTTTGCATGAAACAGTTTTTGCCATTTATGCCTCCAAACTTTGAACAGCCAACATCACAACACGAGGGAAGGAAACACTACGGCTAATTGAGCCACACGATTTGAATCCAAATCAGGATTCTGGCTTCATACAATTTAATGAACACGACCTCATACTGCACCACGCAGCTCCAAGTTTCCTGGAAATAGTCGGGATGAGTAACAGTGTGTTAAGAGACAGATACACAACTGACACCAGACGATGAGAACAAAAATTCAAACATCTGGCACAGCAGAACGTGACGAGCTTGTTCCCAGAAGAACGTCGTCATCTGTTCTTTGCAAGTACTTCAGATTTAGCATAAGTGATGAATACCTGTAGAGCTGTGTCTATGACACAAAGCAACGTAACTGACTTAATGAGCTGCCAGCAAACACAGCACAAACTGCAGTATTATTAATGCGTGACGACAAAGTAAAACAGGTCAGTGGCTGCGAACATGAATCGCCCAACGTCAGCTCAGACGTCCATGAAAGCGAGCGTGCGCTCTGTCCATCTCACCTGAATCTCCAGCCAGTCGTGTTCCCCTTGGCAAAAGGTGAGAGTGCAATAAACACAGTGAGCACCGAAGGCTTCAGGTAAACGTGATGTCGGCCAGATGTTGACTTCATTTCCTGTTGTTTTTTATGCTCTTCTCAGCGGTGCACTGAATTTAGGTGAATGAGGAACAGTTTTATTTTGATGCAAAGATTTGCACTATACATAAAACTCAAAGCATAATCCTGATAAATAACCTGATAAATATCATTGTGGTCATAACTGCACCCGTAACAGATAACTCCCCGGAAATGTTCTAACAGCTGGAACCAAACTACAGCAGCTTATTCCCAGAACCTCACGTGGGATGCTGAGATTTCTCTCACTTCTCGCTTGTTTTGTGTCTCCTGCATAAAAGCAAAGTTGAGCCATTCAGCTCCAGCTCCAGCGAGCTCCTCCTCCATTTCTGAAAGTCGGCGACGTCGGACGAGCCGATGGGTTTTCGACATCCTGCGAGAAACAGTCACTCAGGTTTATCGCTGCTTTTTGGCTGCTGTGAAAATAATTTCCGAACTTTTGGGATTAATAAGGCACAACTTTTGTATTTCATGGTGTAACTCAGCTCTTCCCCTCTCTTTCTGGAGTTTTCTGTATGTTTGAGCATTTTAATATGTTCATACATCTAAGTAGCTCTTTGAATGCCACCCATACTCATTTATACATGACACAGCAATAAGAGAATCTAGCACTCACATTTGTACAGGCACAAATCCTACAGACACACACCCATGCATGCGTGCACGCACACACACACCGTCTGCAGCTGCTGAGGCGACTGTGAGCTTCGATTCAAAAACAAAAGCAGTCAGAAAGCGTCAGGATCCCTCACAACATGAAATCTGTGCATTCGCCATCATTGGTCTCGAGGCACGTCAGTCAAGGAGCACCGGCAGCTGATTGGACGACCGAGACGAGCAGATCGATGGCCGCTGCCACGCAGGCTTCATCCCCGAGACCTGGACTCTGTCAGCCTCTCTCACTGTGCCAATGTCTCTCACACACAGACACCCTCACACACAGGAGAGGCATTGCTTATTAAAAAGAAGCTCCCTACCCGACTCGTTGTTCTCTGAATCCATCTTGTTGGAGGCGACGCAGAGGACGGCCTGCCGGGTGGACCTCGACTCCACAGTCTCTCTCTCCCTCTCCTTTTTTTGTTTCCAGCCTCGCTCGCTCGCTCCCTCTCTCCTCCCCCCTCCTCACATGCTGACACTCACCACTGACCTTGCAGTGCTCGTTTCCCCTCGCCGCCGGCAGCGGCAGAGCAGCAGCAGCTCAGCTAAACGCCGCAGGTGAAGCTGCAACGCTGCAGAGTGGCTCCAAAAAACCACGTCGGTATCATTCCCCCACCGACGGCTGAGGGGAAAGGATGCTAAAACACACACGCAGATGCACACACACTCTGGAGAGCTGACATAATGAGCGTGTGTGTTCTGGCTTTGTGCGTGTGCGGGGTCGATGGTGTTTTAATCATCCTGATTGGAGAGTAATTACGCAGATTTGTTGAGAGACTGCTGCTGAAGGAATTTGGCGTTTTTAAAAATGTGTGTGAGCATGTGCATTTACATCTGTGTGAGTGTGTGTGGGCCTCTGCGATTGTGTAACTCGGGACTAATTTTAGTTGAAGACCTTGAACACGAGGACGTTTCTCAGAAGTAAAGAACATTTCAGAAAGCTGGTGCGATTCAAAGAGAGACGACATTCAGAGCCAGGTTTTCTCTTTCACGATGATCTGCTCTTTGAACAGATCCTCACTGTTACCCTCCCGCTGTGACCGGCCCCACGGCGCTCAAGGACGACGTCTAAATGTGGACATTTGGCTGCAACCTCAGCTCCGAATGTTGAGCACAAACATGAATCGATGCTGGTTCAGGCGGTGCTGCAACCGCAGGCACGGGAGCGTTAAAAAGATGACAAGAGGACGGTTTCTCTAACAGATATTGATCCTAAACACACCTCAACATTCACAACAAGAGGCACAAACTGAAGGTGTCATCACAGCTAGCAGGAATCAAACGCAAAAAGTCGAAACCTCGTGCAGGACAAATGTGGGAAACTGCCCCAAACAAGAACTCAGAGACTCTCGGCTCCCCAGAAAACCTCGACGAGTTCTCACACCTGCCAGAGAGCCATCACCAAGAGCGCTGTCACACAGGCCTAGAGACTGGCTGCCAACCACCTGGCAAATACCTGGAAACCACTTGGCAACCAGCGGTCGCTAGGAAAATTGAACCCTATAAAATCCTTGACCAGCTTTGACGCCTGCCAAACAGCTGCTAGTGCTCGGGGTTAAAAATAACAACAGTCGTTATCTGGTTTTAGAAACATGCTTAATAAGTTTGCTGATGTGGCACAAAATGAGGTTTTAAAAAGATGTTTTCATCTATGCTAGTGAGCAAACTTATGGATTTATTCAGTCTGTTTTTAAAAGAGTTCACGTTTCAGTCCAAACAGAAGCTCAGCCAAGTTGCACTTTCAATTTCAGAGGGTTAGTGTAGACATGGTCTCGGGTTCAAGGTTAGATAGCGGAGAAACGCTTGATGTCGGGTCCTCGCGAGTGTGGAGCAGCTCGGTGCGTAACGGCCACAGATGGCTGCTGCAGATACCGTCATACCTCACACAGTCAGGCGGCTCAGGCTCTAATTTTAGAGTCAGACTGAGCTGAAAACACTCCAGACAGGCACAAATCACAGCAGCGCTCGGTCTGTTAAAATTACCTAAAACTTTTATCGCAGGGCTCCGTTTCCTGAACCGCAGCGTAGTTCAAAAGATGCAATATCAGGACTAAATGGAGGGGACAGGACCAGATTTTATTCTGTTAGAGCAGCAAAAAACAACCAAAACAAAAATAACTGGTCAATTATTGAATGAACAGGGAAGGACACAGCTTCCACTTCCACTCTTATATAAACATACAGGCTGCAAAATTAAACCTGACAGAAACTGTTAAAAATAATCTCCAAATAAACACTTTTCCATTAAGTCGCCTTTATTTTGCTCAGACATTTGCCAGAAAACACTCAAAGCTTCAGTTACTGTTTCCTGCTGCTGCTACTTTTTGAAATATTTACATATTATATTTGCTACATTTTATTAATCTTGTGTAGATTTTGTTTTTCGTTTTTGTATTTACTACTTGTGAGAGACAAACAAAACTTTATTGTTCCTGAATTTACTGAGATGATTCTAATTAGGGCTGCCACAAACGATTATTTTGATAGTCGACTAGTCAGATCATCATCCACTGAACGTAAAAACGTACAGCTTATTGCACCAGCAGCATCTGCTCTTATATAACTATCATTAGCTTACAGCTTTAAGTGTTTAAGGTATGTGCTAAATAACAATAAAGACAAGATGATAGGTTGTTAAATTTTAATGAAATTTGCAGATTGTTTCGGTGAAGTTTAATAAACTCCTTGCTATCTAAAATATAACAGGACACTGGAGTAAATTCTGGAGCATCTCACACTTCTGATAATCAGCTGTCTGCTTGACGTTTATTCAGCTGTGCAAAAACTAACTTTAATCTCAGCCAAACCGATTTACTCAGGAACAAATAAAATACTGAAAAAAAAGCAATAACATTTTTAAGTTATCTAAGTGACTCATATATCATGTTTAACCTGAGTAGCGAAAGACGGCGGTGGGTTTGAAAACAATTAGCCGGGAGTCCGGTGTTCTCACGGCTCTAGTGAGCCTTGCCCCCGGCTAGCTATCGAGCTAGTGGGTAACAGACGTCTCCGAAAACGTCGGAGCGCTTTTGAAAATATGTGGTGTCCTGATAAACTGAGCAGATATTTGAGGTTTACACAGCTACATTCTCGCCTGAAAATATGTTAAACGTTTATTTTGTGACCCAGAAAGAATAATAAGAGTAACATTAAAACTAACTAGCTGCCGCCATTGTTGGAAACTGAGCTGGGCCGCGCTATGAATTCTGGGATAGGTTGGGCCACGAAGTATACAACCGACCCATCCTTCAAATCTGGGGAAACGAAGGGCCTATTTGTCGGACTCTACGAATTTGGACAGTATTCGTCGTGTCGGTGTAACATAATCGGCCTACAAACGCGGGCACAGGAGGATGCGGTTCCAGAATTTGGACACAGCTAAGATACCGGACACAGCTTCTTCTTCGAGGATTAACGGCAGCTGGCATCCTTGTACATGCAGTGCTGCCATCTTCTGTTTCAGTCCGTTATTACACTCTTAAATCCTACTACTTATTCCTGCGTCTTTTTGGATCTTACAAAGCTTAAAACGACGCGTCGACTATTAAATTAGTCGTCGATGATTTTGATAGTCGACGTAATCGTGGCAGCCCTAGTTCTGATGGTGTTTTATTAGCTTCTAGTTGTTTCTTAAATTAGCTTTTTATCAAACAGCTTCAAACCTAAAATAATAAAAATATGAACAGAATCTGAATACACACCAGCTGGGACGTGTATGTAATGTATCTCAGAGAAGATGGAGTTGATAACGAAGCTCAGCTGCACAAAACCATTTTGAACCACAAGGTGCATCCAGTATATTCCATGTGAGTCGTGCACTCTTATTAAAGCTACTGTTAACTCAACAATTACATTAAATTCATGTTAATATGACACCTAGCCGAGAGAAACAGACTTGGTCTGAGGTCAACGTCTGTCAGCTATCTGCGATGAACAAAGACCAGAAGCTAAAAATTAGCAACGTTTGGACAGTTGGTGAATTTACGCCAGTTGACACAACGTGCTCCCTTGTGACTACAGAGCTAAGGTTAGGCTAATATAAACATGCCAGCACAGGGAGGATGGAGCATGATGGTTAAACAGTTTTCAGTAAAAGTTCAAGCTCCGGGTCTCGAGCAGAGGTAAACACCATCAGGTGGCAGGAAGGCCACGCTGAAAATGGACCAAACGTCTGCGACGAGCCATCCACAGCACGAGCTTCGTTATCAACACATCGCTGATAGTTTTGGATAACGAAAAAGTCGTGAACGTGAGCTGAGCCGGCTCGAGAGCCATTCTTGGCTGACACGTTCAAACACCGTGAGCCCACAAAGCTCATTCGTACAGATGTGCATGGATCAAAGTCTCCCAGTTGTTGTGAGGTCCGTTTCTGCTTGACCTACAGCGCTAACCAGAAATGATAACAAAATGCTGACGACTGACCAGACCCCAATGACAAATCACATCACACAAAGTGAACAACTCTCTGAACTGTTACTAACATTCAACACATACATGATTTATTTAGTAGATTAACCTTTTTCTGACGTCTGTTTGGTATAAGATTAAGAATAGAGGTGTACAGAGGTATGAGTTCAGATAGCAGAGCACACGATCAAGGCTCATGTTTACATACATTAGTCAGCAGATCACATGATGATGTATGATGTTGCCCGTGTCTGTCAGTCACTCTGTTGTTCTCCAGTAAGATAACTCGTTGTTAGTTTACATATGAACCCGCAGCTACTGGAAGCTTTTAAGGTGGAAATATTTCCTACATATTATTTCATTTGAGTGTTAAGTGCTGTCATGAATTTGAGTCATTTGTCCTTACTGACTCGCACGTATGTCATGAAGATGTGAATATTACAATAAGGGGGTGGAACGGCAGCAGTATACCTATGAATACAAATCGATTGATTTATGAACTCCTTAAAGTCAAAATTCACAACTAATGTTTGTAATATTTAACCTCATCTACGACTCACTTGTATTGAAATGTTTCAAAACAATCAACTAAACGTGATTTCTTCCTGTTTAAATCGGCGTAACAGTAAATTAGATGCTGGGTTCATCACTAGTTTGAGCAGCCAGAGGGTTTTTTAGCCCCGCCCATGACCTTTTCCTACACCTGACCAAGTGAAGCCAAACATCAAACATCCAAGCAGGTCACTGCGTGGTGTTTGTAGACAGTGCTCATTTATGCCAAGCTTTAGTCACTTTGCTTATTCTAAAATAAGCAAAGTTTAGCTGTGTTTTTTTCCTCCTGCTCATTGTGTTCTGACATTCTTTCCACAGACTTCACAAACAGCCTCTCGCATCCAAAAAAGGACAGACTGCAGAGCCAGAGGGACCTCACAGCGAGCGTCTGGACCGCTACCGCGCGAGTCGCGTGTGCTCTGAAAACAAAACACCGAGAGAGGAACACGAGAGCGCCACGATGGACGGGTTGTGGTCTTTAGATACGACACTGTGTACCTTTCTAAACAACAATCTAACTGCAAAAAAAAAAAATCTCTTTTAAAAACATGACGCTGAACTGAAAGGCAAGGTCTGGCAGCAAACAGCCATAAGGGAGCGATGTGGGAACTACAAGATTAAGCTGTGCCGTGAAGAAAACACTCTTCCTGTTTTCACAGCAAAGGTTAAAGGTTGGACTGACAGCAGCCTGAAATTCAGCTGGTCCATATCAAACATGCGGAGTTTAAATGTCAGCAGCCTCCTGATATGATGAGGTTCCCCCTCAGCTACAAAACCAAATACATTTTTATTCCACTAATAAATGTTAGAATATTTCCATCAAGCGACTGTACAGATGTGATCTGCTGATGATCCACAGGCTGCTTCCACACACCTGGCTGGAGAAATGAACGCTAGATGAATCAATCAGCTACGCAGCATAACCCGACCCAACCCTGCGTTTGCGAGGAAGGCGTGACGAGTTTTTGATTTGTCAGCTAGAATGACCGTCGTCTTTGTCCCCTGATCTCCAAAACTTGGAAGAACAATTTAATAAAAACTAAATCTACTTATGATTAGAATTTAGATTAAAGTCGTGATCGATGGCGACCTCAGAGGGTTAACATTATGTGGAAGCTGCACAGTCATTTTATACCATCTGCAGTGAAAACTGGAAGCTTTGCCCCCCGTTTGGCTGTTTTACATGCTGCTGTTGTCCTGACAGAGGACTGCGGCTCAACATCTCTGTACCGACACCTGTGATACTGACAGCAACGCGTGCAAACACCCGACTACAAAACAGACCAGAAGAAAGGTGCAAAATCCATCCGAAAGTGCTGAAAAGCAGAGAGCTGGGCGTCAAACAACAAGCACAGAAAGATAAAAGCTTCCCCGTCTGCAAAGACGCAACCGGTGGGGGAAACAGAGCGAGGCGCATCTCCTTTGAAGTTATATTTAGGCCAAAATCCTCCTTTGCAGAACAAACCGTCTTCCACTGTGAATACAAATCACAGCCAACAACTGAGGGAGGAACCGTCCTAAGAGCACAGGAACCGACAGCTCACGTACAATTAGCCAGCGGAGCATCAAAACAGCACGGGCCCGCTGGGTTTCTTTCACTGCGACTCCTCCTGCATCCTAAATACTCCCGTGTTCCACCGAGGACGCAAACGGGCGACCAGCTTCTCATCCGACACAACTTTGAAGATGTGAGCGGACGGAGGGCCCTCGCCGCAGGTGGTCCTGATCTATTTAGACGCTTTTACAACGGCGTAAGCACCGACAACGCAAATAAAAGTGCAACGCAAATGGAAATAAACCTTTAAATGTTTTTTTTAATGGCAACCCTGCACACGCTAGCTGTGGCAGAAAAGAGTTATAGGATTAAGTTATAGCACATCTATCATGTTAACCTTTATTCTGACACAGCTTGTAAAGTCTTCTGAACACTGCCTGATTTCTACTGATGATCTCTGAATGCGTCCTGCACTCTTCTCCGTTTCTTTCTTGGTCAAATGTTTCTCGATTCATTTTTTTTCTTTAGGGGATGAAAATCAATTAGCAGCCTGCTAATTTTAGATTGTGTAATCATCACCGTACGCTGGTGTCTCATCTTCTGAAGGTTACATTATTGCTGTTGTTTATGATTGTTTTCATGATCAATTAATCTGCCAGATATTTTTCTCGATTAACTGATGATGATGATCTGCAAAAGATCAGAAAATGGCAACAAATCCCAACAGTCTCCTAAAGGCCGAAGTCGTCGATCATCTCAGGCTGATCGTAAGTATGTTTCATTAAGCCAGGCCGCACATCGAGAAGTCTGAACCATCGGATCGATCAAGGAATCAAGACTGGGCCCGCTACAGGTACAAGCAGCTCAACAGGAAGGGAGAACCTGACCTTGTTTTTTCTTCAAATTAAAGAAAGAAACGTTGATCCCACCTGTAAATAACACAGGTGCTCCAACATTTCTTCTTATTTCTGATGTTTTTAAAGGTGTTCCAGTTCAGATTCCCTTTATAGCAGCTCTGATTTACAGCAGATTTGGTGATTCTTTTCATTCATGTTCAGAACAAAGCACCGAGCTTTTAGTAACCTTTATTTCTTTTTGCTGTCAGCTGCACCAGATCTCAAGAACTTCTATCACTCTCATTGAAGCAGTTCTCAAAATAAAGCTCCTCCAGCTTACTGCACGTGATGTTTTGTACATGATTTCCATTCATCCTGTGCCTCTTATGCCGAGTAATACTGCGGTTGTGTCCATTTGCAAAAGCGTTTACCTATGAATAACCCAAACTCGGCGCTGAACGTGGACGATGCTGCGCGGCCGTTGAATTCTGGCTGTTTGATAAATCGACCGTAACAGGGAAGCGAGTGACAGCGTTCACCAGGAATGGAAGAAACACATTTAAAAAGGTAAATATCACAAAAAAACATCTGAAAATCACAGACGATGGCTGCAGTGGACACTTTTAACAATCTGTTTCATTCAGCTCTTCGTATGGTAGAATTTCAGGGGTTTCTGTGATTAGTCAATCTCCACTAATAACCCATGTGTAACTGTTTAAGATGGTTCACTTATCGACACTGGGCCAAAACAATTGGAAACTAAGACCTAAGACAGACCCAAAACTCCTGACTTCTTAAGACAAGCTGGTGCTGTTTGCTCAAAGCCTGCTGGTACAATCGATTTATAGCCAGTAGATGAAGACAGTTTTAAGGCAGGGTTGGTAAATGTGGCATCAGCAGACCTCCTGCAGCACTGGGACCAACCAGGCACTCTGCCAACATCCAAAGAAGTGACGACAGCATTATGAAAAACATTAGGCTTCTGGGGAGCGAGCAGAGGTGCTTCATCACAGAGCCGAAAGGCCACACGTAACTGTTTAAAGCATCGTTTAGTGGCTACAAGAAGACGGGCATCAGGATCTGAGTGGTAGACTGAAGCGTCCTCTTCAGATCACCCTGAATGTAAATGTCTCTGCATAATAACAGGAGAATAAAAAATGTTTCCCATCAGGAATATTTCCATTTATCTCCACTTATCTCCCCGTGCGCTTATCTGACTGTTCGTTCAGACTTAAAGAGCAGCAGCAGCACAGGGAGAGGCGACAGCAGCGACGGCGGGTTTGTCCTACATAATGACTTAATTGAGGTGGTTAACACTTTGAGGATAATAAGAGCCTCTAGACCACAACACACCCAGGAGTGAGAGCTCTGGAAATGGAGCAGCGCTCAGAAAAATCTGTGTCGACTATAAATGCCAACAGAACTGAAAATGAGCCAAATCAACACAGTTTTATCCACTTCCTGTCTCCCAGTGGCTCAGACGCACACGCCTGATTCAACTTTGACTGGGTAGGCTTGAAGCCAACCCTCCTTTAAGCTAGCTGTCTTCTGATTGGCTGTCCCTTGCAAACCGTGGGAATGAGATGACCATATTAGCGTCATTCCCTCGCAATGCTCCGATACTGAGTGTTTAAAGCAATCTGAAGCCTT
This sequence comes from Maylandia zebra, assembly GCF_041146795.1. NCBI lineage: Eukaryota > Metazoa > Chordata > Actinopteri > Cichliformes > Cichlidae > Maylandia > Maylandia zebra. The sequence continues at coordinate 3,479,801 of NC_135184.1, forward strand.
GTACCTACACTGATGTCATAACTTGAAACTTGAGCCATGTTTGACATGGAATTAAGGAAACGTGACACCGATGCTGATTGGACGAGACTTTGGTTGGATGTACATGAGCATGGAGGGATCGTCGTTGAGACGACAGCGAGTTTGTAACGTCTGCTCCAGAATTCATGTGAAAAATAAGAAAAAAGTGACATCACCGCAGCTGCAGCCTGTTAGCATCTCCCTGTGAACCGACTGTTTAGCGAGCGGGGGAGGGGAGCAGCACATTCCTTCGCCCAATTAGCAGCCAAACAGAGGCGAGAATGAGCTGCGAGCGTGAAAAACTAAGGACCAATCACTGACGCCCACCATCTGTCTGGGAGCTCGTTTTAGAATAAAGTTATTTTAAACTTGGCCGTTAAATCGTTTTAAAATAAAGTGAAACAGTCACAAAGCGCTGTTTGTTGCCGACACCAACAGCACGCATGACTGAGACTCTTCAGTGGGATGCGTAACCATAGCAACCGAGAAACCTGAGCTCTGTAAAAACTGAGAACATTTTCATTTTTATTATCACAAACTGATCTGATTAACCCTCAGAGGTTTAGTCTCGTTTTGTCTCATCTTTATCGAGTAGTTTCCAAGTAAATGTAAATCCCTACTTTTATTCCCAGCGTAGGCCTTTACTTCAATCTGGAGTCATTTATTAAGGAAGTGTAAATCACAATATTATTATTATTAATAATAAAATATTATAATAATTAGTTCAGTGCTCTGAAGTGCTGCGTGTGTCCAAACAATGTTTTCACCCTTTAAAAGTGGAAAACTTTTAATGTTAAGTTAAACAAACATAAGGAGGGACGTTTGGGTCCAGGAAACACATGCATACATACATACATGCATGCATGCATGCATGCATGCATGTATGTATACACGCACCCCTGCGCGGCTCCTTCAGCCCATCGGGGATCGATGTTGAAAGCGTCACATTAACACTAATGCAATCAGCAGTTTACCACCAGGACTAATTATAGAGCAGACTCGAGGCCTGCAGGGATGCAGAGTCCTTGAAGCTGCAGATGCTGTCTGCAGCAAAACCGCCAGCATCCACACACATCAGCAGCCTGAAATACCACCTCCGTCTCCTCCTCCTCCACCACCAGCACCAGCTACTGCTCCAAAGCATAATGAGTCCGTCTGGGGGGAGATTGTTTCTTGGCCCGCAGACTCGTTTCTCATCCTACTTGTCTCAGCAGCCAAGTGGGTTTTTAGGAGAGAAACGATCTGCAGTAAACAGCAGCTGGTTACCTGCCAGAGCTGCTGCTCGAGGAGGAGAAAAGGCGAGGGCGCCCAAAGTCCAACTTTCCCAAAATAGAAACAGTCAAGACTCCGCACACACACACAGACACACACACACACACAGAGTCTGAAATCACGTATCGCTGATTCAAGATTAAAGGGGTTAAAGTGAGGACAGAGAGTAAGAAGGACAAGAAAAAAAACCACTGCAGCAGATCACAGAAACCTCGATGTGTTTTTAATAAAAAGACTGATTTATTTTATTTGACTTCATCTTTAATGTAGCAGATAAAAGATGAGAGTTACAGAGAGCGAAAGAAGAAAAAAGCAAAACAAAAATGCTGAATTTTAAGATGATAAACTCCAATGTCGAGAGGTGTGACTCACTCCACCTACAGCCGGCAGAAAACAAAAATCCTGTCAAATCCCTGAGAATCAAACTTTAGGACTTCCTCTGTGATGAATGAGACGGGTTTTCAAACTCAGAAACAAGTTTTCACAGCAGAAAACTTAAATCCATCTTCTGCTGCTTCTCTGCATCTGGGCAGCAGTCCAAGCAGAGAGACCCAGACTCTGCTCTCTCTGGCCAACTCCTCCAGCTCTTCTGGGGGGGCACAGAGGTTTTTCCAGTCCAGCTGGGAGACATAATCACTCCAGCATGTCGTGGGTGCCCCGGGCGACATCCTGAACCACCTCACCCAGCTCCTATCAACGTGGAGAAGCAGCAGCTCTACTCTGAGTCCTTTAAAGTGATGGAGCTCCTCACTCTGTCTCTAAGGAAGAGCCCAGACATCCTTCAGAGAAACTCATTTCTGCAGCTCGTATCCATGAGCTCTTTCTTTCTATCACTATGCACAGCTCGCGACCACAGGTGAGGGCAGGAATCACTTCATCAACAGCCCTCTCTATACCACCACAGACCACCCCGACCTGTCTGTCACCGTCTGCACGAGGAAAAGAAATCCCTGAAACTATCAGAAGTTCACGTGTGACTTCTGCTGCGTTCTAGTAGACGTCATCAATCCATGAAATCCAGAAGCACCACAGCTTCTTTCCAAATGCTCAAACAAACAAACAAACAGCACTTGGACGGGTTTCATCTGGCACCGGTATCTTACACTGGAAGACGTCTCACGCATCCAGTGTGCTATATGAGAGCTGTTTTTATGTTTACACATGTTTTATTATTTACTTGAATACACCACAAAAGTTCAATGACAATAAATCCTTTGTGATGCCGACAGCAGCTGCGTCATTTCCACAAATCAAACTTTGTGGGCTGGATGCAGAAAATACCGTGAGGGGGGAAACAACAGGAAAAAAGCATCTGGATTCATTTCTGTTAAAGGGACCCAGTCGTCAAATTGCCTCTGAGACTGCCTGACTGATGCTTCCTCTCTGCAACACACTTCCACAAAAACCCATAATATTCCAGGAATCTAATGAAGTGGACATCAGGGATTCAGCTGCGTGTGCATGTAGGTGAATGTTTAGGTCTGTCGATTGAAAATTAAGATCAATTCCTCCTTAATAAATGATTATGTTGAAACCAAGCTGACATTACAACTGCACCAGTAGTTACACAGCTGCTGCAGAGAGCAGTGATTTACATACAGGAGGAAATACATTCGTGTAATAAAGTCTTCAGTCATGGTGGTCTGAACTTACAGACACTGACAATAAAGTTTGACCAGTGTTCAGCCAGCTTAGGAGTGATAGAGTCAGGCTGGCTTCAGGCTACAAACAAGTCTGATCTTCAGAAATAAAGTGCAGCTTATTCACCTGGATGATCAAATAATGTTTGCAGCAGAGCAGGAGGAACAGCTCAGAGACGCTAACTCGTGCCATCTCCTACAATTTATTCCTGTTTACAGCCCTGCTCTCATCATCGGCTGCTTTTCATCACATCAGAGGGTTAAACTCCACCTGGCCTCACAGGTCTGACCGCACCTTACACGCACTGGCAGCAGGAGTGACTCACAACAGCATTCAGAGGAAAAGCTTTAGATCAGAAATGATACTCAGCTATGAGTTTATATCAGCGTTATCACAGTTACTGCACGGCTCGAGGCAACGCTTGATAGATTTACCCCACATCTCATCCTTATTTCTTTCACGGCACAGAAGCAGTTACACCCAACCGACAGGCGATGGTGAAAAGAGAAGGACGCAGTCTCCATTTTTAGATTTAAAAACGACTTGGATATTTTATTTGTGGGGCTTATCCTCCACCGAGCACCTTGTTTTGGTGTTTTTCTTGCTTTTCTTGCACCACATAAAAGTTTTTTCTGTATTGAAAGGCATTTTTATGTTTATTCGACAAAAGCAGACAATGGATGTACAAGTTACCACCCAAGTTTTCCAGTGGACACTCCCTACTGACGAGGACAATGATTCACTCTGAACCATGTGATGACATATCAGGCCCTTCCTTGTTAGATGTTGTCAGTAATGTTTTTCTGGAGTCGTAACTTCCAAACATTCTCTTGTCAAAACTTTTTTCTTCCTCGAGACCAATCTTGCTGAGCTGAGCAGATCTCGGCTGGAACTGAACTAAACAGCAAGTGAGTTTGACCTTTTAGGGATGGACAAAAGAGCTGCACTGTCGTAATATTCTCCATATTCACTGAAACTTAAATCATAACTGGGTTTTTTTTTTTTAAACAGTTAAATGAATTAGGGCCTTTGTATGTCAAAAGTAACAATCTGCAGCTTCTCAAATTAAAAAAAAAAACAAAACAGATTATTTTGCTTCTAAACTGATTTGAAGATATGTGTTACACTCTATAGGTGAAACGTGTAACAATCTGGACTAAAAAAAAAGATTCTCTACTTTGAGAAGCATTTTAAGGATGAAGATCATCAATTAATCGATTGATCCGTCATTTGCGGGGACTACAGGTGACACCTTAAAAATCCCACAGTGAAACAGTGACCATGAACACACCACCGCACTTTTTTTAGACAGCCATTTACCGTTGTAACAATTAGCCCAACACTTAAACGCAACACTGACACACCGGACTGTAGGGATAGCTGTCAAACATGTCAGCACACACACTCACACTCATTGACACACACCGACATGCAGCTTACCGGCTGGCATTTCGGTACCGATGTACCGCAGTCCCCGTGTGTGTGTGTGTGATCGTCTGCCGAGCACCGACGGATCCGGGCTCAGTTAGTTAGCCTCCATGTAGCTCCTTCCCCGGCTGCTTTCTCTTTACCTGTAACGGCAGAAATCACCTGACTGTGGCTTCATAAGACACCTTCAACAGAGAGGCCGGGAGGCTCGTTAATGGGCTAAACAGGAACAGCGGTGTAAACACGGACCGTCCGGGAGGAATTAGCCCGGGAGAGGCTAATGTCTGCGGTCCAAACGGCTGCGGAGGGTTTACGGAGCGGAGACAGGCGGGAGGGGGACGTTAGGGGGAGAGAGTTGAGACGGTAACCGGTGGACATACCTGTGAGGAACCAGCAGCAGGAGGGCTCGTCAACTCCTACACATTACTACAGTGCTTCCTGCTTTACGGTGACAGATAAACACGGAAGTGTGTGTGTAGGAGCCAAAAACCGCCCCCGCTCTACATATGCTGCCTGCTCACCGGGACGGTGCTAATTATAGCCGCCTACGGGACCCCGGAGCTCACCGCAGAGGGTCAGCGATGCGTTTTTAGCCATGATGGAGTTCAGTCATGTTACCATGAGCTCATTATGAGATACATCACCTCAGCGCATGCTGGGTTTAAGTATGAGGGTCCAAAACGAACACACACACTGACTGAATATTTACATGATTATTTACATTTCAGCCTTTTAAAAAAAAAAACTATGAGAAAGCACATGGGGACAGTGGGAAAGAAAAACTCCCTTTCAACACAAAGAAACCTCCAGCAGAACCAGGCTTAGGGAGGGCAGGCATCTGCTGTGATCAGTTGGAGGTGGGGGAGAATACACACTGTGAAAGAGAGCCAGAGATGAATAACTAATGACTGAATGCAGAGAGGTGAATTAACACAAAGAGCCGAGTCAAGATGTAAAATAGTCACAAAAACTAATTTTGTGGTTATTTTACTATTTTACTCATCACATTTGGAAACCACTATGAGCATTTTGGCTGCTGTCATACTTTATGGAGATATAAGTGTTTGACCCTATTTAGATAAATGGGCCGAGTGTTTATCAGCTAAATTATAAACCATACAGGTCTGCACACACTCACACTGCTAGGTTATCCACTTACTGCTAAGTAACAGACTATTATACTAGAATGGCTCTCATCAAATTTGAAGCACAGACTGCAGCACACAGACATGGTTGAAATGTCCTGTGCAGGTGAAGCCCAGCACACAGGTAGAAGCAACAGCTTTCTGTTTCTAACCTGTCAATCAAAGTGGCCACGCCCCTAACTTTAAGCCTTACCATTACTGTCAGTAGAGACCTAAAGTGGTTTTTGTTTGTTTACTTTTGTAGCAGGTTGTAAACATGTTTATTTCTGCTGTAAAGTTGGGAATCCATGAGGACTAGGTTGGAGGCAGCCCCTAGTGGACATCAGAGGAAGTGCAGTGTTTGTCATGTCCATGCTGGCTTCATTTTACAGCTCTGATGGTTTTGCTATCAGTGCATATCTACTCTTATGAATGCTGTCTGCATGTGTCACTCTTGTTCTATACGTTCCCAGCTAATATTTCAATGATGAACGTTTTTTTCCTGATGTTTTCATTAAAAATAGATTTGAAGTGACAGCTGTGTGAGTGTCATCAGCTCATCTGCTGGAAGTTCTTTTAAAACGTAATCTCTATGATGCAGCTCAGCTAATTGATGATGATGATGAAGACACTAAGCAGACTGCATCATATAGTTTATGATAATAAAAGTGGTGGCTGTAACAGCTGAGGCAGATTCGCTAATAATTCCAGTCCCATATTAAGCTGAAAATCTTTCACTTTCACCTCTATAAGTGTGTAAAAGAACGCATTTCTAACAGCAGAGACTATAGCTGACCAGATTCATCCCAGAAAACAAAGCCATTGGACGTCTGGCATTTGGTGGGAGGGGTCTATGTTTCAGTTTTTCCTTTAATTTGTCACATGTTAGCAAGATAAGAGAATAAATAATGATCTGCAGATGGTAATTATCTGAACTCTGCTAAAAAAAAAAAGAACGCACAACCCTTCAGAGCTGATGTGTAAATGTGTGTGAAAGTGTGCCGGTTGTGCTTTTTAAGCTCTTAAGGACATTTGCTGCACTGTCCAATAGACTTAAGGGTGATTAAGAGCTTTGGCCCCACAGATGGCACGCCGAGCGTCTGTTAAAGTCAACTGCAGCCGGCAGCACTCTCCCTCCGCCTGACGCAAAATACACGAAAACACATTTTTTCTGTGTGTGCGTAATTACTCTAATGCAGGAGATGCCTGCGTGTCACATCTGGACAGAGTGACAGAGGTGGGTCAGCTTATAAATAAAGCTGGGGGGGGCGTGTTGTGATCACCGAGCAAACATCAACAGATTTATCCGTTAGTCAGCAACGTTTCGCTGTCAGCACAGAAACACAGACGGTTATTTAACCAGGAAGATGTTTCACTCAGCCTGTTTACATGTGTGTGAAGAGGGCGGGGCTTCACACACAGAGAGCTCTGTCTAATTTTTAAACCAATGGGATGTCAGACAGGGAGTAAAATAAACATCCATCTATTGCTTTTTTCAATGTAAACCTTTTAGACCCGAGTTTAAAATGTTAAAGCCACACACACCTGATCTGCTGACAGGTGAGTCCCTGCGGGAAGGTCAATCTTTGCATACCTGCCGACATTCCCGTCTCTCACATCCTGTGAATTAATCTGTTTGTTCATGAACAAGTTGTAGTGAAACACATCAAAACCAATAGAGGTGGTGATACCAAAGCCACTGTTATGTGCACCTTTGAAAAAAATCAGGAAGTTATTAACTGACCCAGATCGACTGATCAGGGTCTCCTGATGTTCCCGCTTTGATTTTAAATCCAGAGACGCTGATGTGTGTGTGTGTGTGTGTGTGTGTGCAGGAATCAATGTAAGGCTGTGAGTTTGTATGTGTGGACTCTTAAATGTGCCCACATTTTCCACTCGATATAACACCACCGGGCACAATCTTACCAAAATGTGTCTGTGGAAACGTAAGTGTTGATTAAATATATTGATTGCAAACTGTTTGTGCCATTAAACATTTCAGCCATGAATGCTTGTTAATTATAACATTTCTAACACACCAGGCCAGTTTGCTGCCACTGAGCCGCTGAAAACAGCCGATTTTAAAAGCCAGGAAGCAGCTGGGAAAACACTTATCGTCACCCCCCTTTGAAAAGTACGTGGTGATTATTTTGTGCTATCAGAAACAAATCCTACTTTAATATATTAGCTGCTGTGTGACTGAGAAATGAACACATCCTGCATCGTATGGAGTCAGTCCACTCATCTGCGATTCTGCTGAGGCGCTGAGACCATAAGTGGCCTGTTCACCGCTGTCTCATCTTCTTCCTGCTCAGGAGGCGGCGGCGGCGTGCAGGACAATATTGACAAGTGTAATCAGCGAGCCGGTGAGGTCAATGAAACGTTAAAACAGTCGCAGTTTTCTCATTACCTCCAAGATGGCTGCTGATTGTCGGGCTGCTCTGGGATGTTTTTGTGCTTCGAGTCAGAACCAGTTCAGTTTTTGACGAGCGGCTGCGGTGAACAGATGAGACTCCTGATTGGCTCTTTCTGCTGCTCTCTGAAACAACTTCTGGGTAAAATTAAAGTTCATGTCAGCACCAACAGGACAGAAACAGACAGGAGCAGCATCTGGAGATGGGTCATTTTTAAAGAGAGGTTTTGGAGGAAGACTGTGGCTGAATCTGGAGATGGTAACTTAGGATCAGCTTTCAGTAGCAGGGTTATCGCAGAGGTCACCTGGTGGTCACTGAATCACTCACAGAGGGAGAGAATAACTGCAGTCAGCCTGAGCCAGTGTGTGCTGATGAGTGCAACCTGTCTGCAACAAGTCTCCTTGCATAATGCTGCTGCATTTGTTATGATGTTAATTATTCAATTCAATTCAGTTTTATTTATATAGCAACAGTCACCTCAAGGTGCTTTGTGTTGTAAGGTAGACCCCACAATACTACACACAGAGAAAAACCCAACAAATATTGGGTCGGTGTATCTGGATCTGCCTTGGAGTGGTTCTCATGTTTGTCTGAACGATGCGTTTCTGTGGCGGTTTCCAAGTACAGGTCATCTGCCACTTCCCTTTCCCACGGTGTGTCACCGGGTTCTTTATTGGGCCCCTTACTGTTTCTAATATATCTACTTCCTCTTCAGCATATTTTGAGCCCCGTTGAAGACATTTGCTATTGCTGCTATGCAGATGGCCTTCAGTTATACATTTACTGAAACTGAAGTCCTTGTGTGTGCTCCTGGCAGATTTGTATCTACGATGATGAAAGCTCTTGGTCCTCTTTCGACATTTGTTAAATAATCTATCAGGAACCTTGGGCTAACTTGCAACTCTGCTTTCACTTTGGATAAAGAAAGTTTGAAATCCCTGTCAGTGTAAAAGTTAAACACATTTTGGGCCATTTATATGAGATTACAGGAGATCTTATGCTTTGGTGAGTAGCATGAAATGTGTAATGTTTTACAAACCTGCCTCCTACAAGCCTGAAAATGTGATGAAAGTTCACTCGAGTGAAAGAAAATTGAACGCGCCCTTCCTTCTTCTTTAAAGGAGATATTCGACTCTATGGGCAGCAGTTCACTCTTATTAAAACACATCAATAACTGGAGACAAAACTCGGAGACAAAACATTAACTTTAATGTTAAACTGTTATTTTAAAGCACGCATACATAAGACTTTAACTTTCTACACATGCACGTGCACAAACACACACGCTTCCACACAATCCTCTCTGCAGCGTCCAGAGGTGGAGGTGAAAAGTGCTGCGAAAGCCTCGGTTTGCACTTCAAAGAGCTGTGTGGGCGGATGGTGGATTCCCGCGGAGAGCCGCTGCAGTCATGAAAGGAGCATTTCTGGAGTTAAAGCTTCTCTGAAACGACCTCTGCTGTCCGACAAACATCTGCTCAGCTCTGAAGGCTGTTCGACAACAAGCATGGAGGAGGAAGAGGAGGAGGAGGTGGGCTGGTGTAGGGTGGGGTGGGGGGGTTCAGTCACCTTATATATAGAGTCAAAATGTCTTGTAACCTTTGCATGTTCACACAGAGAGCAGGGCCAGCCTCCCTCCTGGTGATTACACATATTTTTCTCGGTGTGCTGTTTAAACTGCTGAACTTCCGTCTGCTGCTGTTCTAAGCTCTCCACCAGGCCAGCATCCAACGCAGCTGGAAATGCGAAAAGCTCACTCATGTTAGGACTATCTGGAGTTTGCCTCCACCTCGCAGAGTGAATATCTGGAAAAACTATAAACACACACTGTGCAATCAAACTGGAGCACAAGTCAACAAAACAGACGTGAATCCTGCGTGGCGAAACTCGGTTACAGCAGCCTCAACTTCAGACGCCGTCATCCGGCAGTCTGCAACGCCGTCCAGTCAAACTGACGCAAACGCACATTCCTGCTAACTTTAAATGTTTACATCATGCATGTTTGAGCGAGGAGTTGGAAAATCTAGTCTGTATTGTTCCTTTGGTTGCTAGCAACCCAGCAAATATTGTTCTAAGACTGACTTTATCTCTGCTTTTCTTATTTTTAGTACGAAGGATAAACTGAACTACTCTTGTACCCAAACTTTACTTTGTTTAAAAGTCCAAGAAAGATGTCCAGGTGAAAGGTAGCTGACCAGGACTAGAGCCCGAGAAAAAATAGCAATTTAATGTCCACGTCTCACAGGTGCCTAAACAATACCAGGAGCTGCTTCTGTTCTTTGAAGTTTACGCTGCATATTTCTGTTACAGGGTAAGACGTGATCCGTCATGAAGAAGAACAATAACATTTCTGTCAAAACATTTGGACAACGCTGCGTGATCTCAGACTGTTCCTGGAAACCATTCTTGGAGGTTTTCTTAGTTGTTTACAAGAAAAAATGAAAGAAAGGCCAAACAAACCTGAGCATTCATCGTGAAACATTATTCAGCCCATAACGAGCTGCACAATAGGCAGTAATCACAGCAATTTGAGGCAGGAAATTATAGATTGAGGGCACTGGAGAAACTTTTTTCCTTTAAACTGTTTTCATTTTAAAAGTCAAATGATGAGTCGTGTGTCATCAGTTTGAGTGAACAGACCCGAATTTTTATCTCCTGCCAGGCTTTCCCTGAGTTAGGGCTTCGATAACTCCCCACAGCGCACACGGACACATGGATGGTCTTTGTTCTTCCTCTGTCGTTGGCACGGTCTCACCTTCAGGCTCTGAAACATCCCTGTAGCTTTGAAAGGCTTGCCTATCTCCGGACTTGACTTGGAAAACCAGTGGATCAACTCTGTGAATGATTGACGTGATTTCATCATTTTAGGCAGTGCAGCTGCTCGTACATAAAGCAGACAGTGGGTGTGAAGAGCAGAGGAGGGCCGGGCAGGTTAAAAGAGAGCGCAGCATCTCTCAGGATATTTGATGACAGACTGCGAGGCAGATTACACTCATCTATTATCTCCGTATGAATGACTCTGCAAATTGTTTCCTGCCTGCTGAGTTTATTTTGCATGACTAATAAGCAAAACATTTACACTACCACTGCAACAAATTAGTCTTTTCATTACTAATATGGTTCATGAGATGTCTGTAAATAGTAACTGGATCCCAAAGTGAAGATGTGAGATGTTCTCGTCAATCGTTTAAGAAGCTCAAAGACCAAATCTGCCAGTTTCGTCCTACTTCTGCCTGATAGATCGCTGAAACAGGGAAATAATGAAAATTGTTGCTGTTTTTAATGTTTAACTGCATACGAGAATCCCCAAATCTTCATTATCTCTAAAAATCAACAGTTAAATGTTAAACATGAAGCAATTTTCATATATTAAATGGTAATAATGCGCCAGCATGAACAGATTGTACCTCAGCTAAAAAGAGTTTTTTGATCGTCTCCTTGCTGCCTAAATCTTCCTCTTCAGAGGCAGCGCTCACGCTGAAGCCGTTAGAGTGTCATCCAGTCTGAGACAGAAGGCAAGATTTCCAGCTCAGGGGATATATTACATGTAAGATTCATAACCCTGACGGCATAAACAGACCCTGTTTATGGACTTTCAGACGATCAAACCAGGAAAGCGAGGAAAAGGAAAAGAAACAGGTTTGTGCTCATTTCATCTGAGTCACCAGCTAAACCATCAGGACTCGTCTTTGTTGTGTAACAGAGACAGGGCCGATTGTGCCTCAGCCACAAAAAGCTTTACATTCAGTTGTCACGATTTAGTAAATGAAAATGTAAAAATAAAATGAATTCAGTCGTTACATGTAAGATTTAAATTTCCAGTTCCTAGAGTTGACCTTTGAAAGTTTTCTCACCTTCCTCTCCTTCATACGTCTGAAGCCTCATACATGTGTGTTGATAAACTCTTTTGCATTTAGTGTTATTATGAGAAACCTTATAATTGCCTAATTTTGTTTATTTGTTCTGTTACAAAAGCAGGCATTCTTACTTTTGTTTAATGTTTTAATCAAACTTCATTTTAATTCAACACAAAAACAAAACACTGTAAACAAAACCACAGAACAGAAACAGACCCAAACTCAGCAGCCGAGCAGTCTGTCCTCAGTGCAGGCTGAAAACCAAACAGCTTGGATGGGCTGATGCGGTTTCTCCTCTTAGTATCTGCTTCTTCTTTAAACTGCAGCCAGATGCTGCTTTGTCTATTGTGTCAGTCATATTTATGTGTTTTTGCGACGCACTCGCACTCTCCTCCTCACCGCTATCTACCATCTCACTCACTGACTGAGGGGTAGTGACGTGTGGAGCCATCCTAAAATATCCATACTTCCGATACCAGCGTTTCATGTTGTAGGATCACTTCCCATAAGAATATACATACATATATATATATATATATGTAACCAGCCACAAGCCACAAAACCTGGAGCTGACAGGAGCCTTAAAGGTCTGCAGATTTCAGCATGGAGCATTTAAATGCAGACTAAAGATCTGTATTCTGCCAGCTTCGAATCATTCGTCGGCGAGTTTCATTTTGAAAAGCCGAGGTGCTGAAACGAAATCAGAAGTTTAAACTGTAAAAACGTAATGACAACGAACAAAGCCCGCTGCGCTCGTGCGCTCTCAGGCTGTCGATTCATTTCCGTCAGATGCGAAAGGTGTCGCAGCACCTGTGTGTCAGCTGTGGGCCCTGTTCTTCATCAGGAGGCTGAGAATAGCAGCACTCGGATGAAACTGGGAACCGAGGTTTGGAGGAATGAAAACAGCGAGGCAGTGCGAGTGCACCTGTAAGTGTGAGATCACAGTTTGAGCAGGAAGGAAAGTTTCTGACACACGATAACAGCTGCTGAGCCCGAGGTGGAAAACACACTCAAAGTCTGACTGACAGGAGGGCAAATAATCATCTGAACCTGTTCATGTTCCTCATTATATCATATTTTATCACTGTTCTGGTAACTTTGTGTGGTAGTCATGGGTAAAGGCCTCTTATTGGATCATCGCCACCATCATGTCACTGATTAGTTTTGGACTCAACATTTTGAAGCCTCAGACGGTCATTTTTGGAGACATGAATGACCACATTTGGAGGAGATGGTGGAGCTCCGTGTTTGGTTCCATGTCTTTCTGCATCTTGTACTCATCCTTTGGTGTCCCTTTGCTTCTCCGAGCCTCTTTGTGTTAGTTTTGCTTCTTTTCACACACATGAGTTACACTTCTGGAAGAAATCTTCATGTTTATTCGCTCTAAAAGGGCTCCGAGCTCTCGTTGAGCCTTTGAATCCTTGAAAACTTTGGCAGGTCAATGTGACGAGTTGCGTTACAGCTGATGAGCCGGGGGTTCAGGAGTCCCACAGCACAGAGGGAGAAATAAGCCCACTCCAATGTGGCTGTGAGTCGAGGAAACTCTGAAAACAATGAGTCATCCTCCACAGAGGGGGAGACGGCATGTCTGGAAGAGTGAGGGGATGAGGAGATGAGCAGACAGTGGCAGGTGGAGGAACAATGGGTGTTTGATTTCCTGCAGGGATGCGCACATACGCCCAAACTGGATTTTAATTACTTCGTATTCTCTCACTCATTGTTTGAGCTTCTGTGTACTCCAGTATCCCAGTTCAAACCAACCAAGCTCAGCCATTTTCTCAGAGATTAGTTTCACTCATAGCTACTAATTTTTCTTTTATTGTTCTTGCCTTGTTTTATATGTAAAAATATGCTAACATGAGCTTAGAGAGGGGCCAGCAAACATCTGAGAGGATGTTTGCTGGCATGTATATCATATTTAACTTGAGTAGCGAAAGACTGCGGGGTGTGTTTGCTGTTCGGCCGGGCTCTAGTGATCCTTGACCTCTCAGTCTGCTATCGAGCTGGCGACAGGATGCAGCCAGGGAAAATGTGTATTCCCTGGTTGGTTGGCATTGTAGGCAGGTAGCTTTTGCTCGATGACATGCATAAGAAACCTCGCAGCCATTGTTTTGGTTGCCAGCAGGTTGAAGAATACACGTTCTTCCCCAGCGATAGATCGTTACTGGGGGGGTCATGGACTGGTCTGAAGGCCTGTGCGACTTTCCCAGGGATTTCCAGAAACCGCTCACAACCAGTTGGGGAATATTGATTTTTCCGTGTGGATCGCTCTCTAAGCCTTTGTGACCGAGTCCTTATTCACTTGATCATACATCATCACCGCGGTTGTCCGATGTCCAAAATAGCAGACGACATCGTTTGTGGTCACATCTGCAAAAACTCCGTACATCTGGACTTCTTTTCCCCCTGCTGGCCACTAGAAAGACTGCAGGTTTAAGACTGCTTGGTTTTAAATATAATCTATGTTCTCCTCCTTGAATCGCTACCTTATCGTGGTGGAGGGGTTTGTGTGTCCCAGGGATCCCAGGGGCTATGTTGTCTGGGGGCTTTTGCCCCCTGGTAGGGTCTCCCATGGCAAACTGGTCCTGGGTGAGGGACCAGACAAAGAGCGATTCAGAAGACCCCCATGAAAAGAATATCGAGGGAACAGTTTACCCTGCCCGGGATAGGGTTACCGGGGCCCCGCCCTGGAGCCAGGCCCGGGGAGGGTGCCCGAGGGCGAGCGTCTGGTGGCCGGGCCTTAGTCCATGGGGCCCGGCCGGGCACAGCCCGAAGAGGAGACATGGGCCCATCCTCCCGCAGGCCCACCACCCGCAGGAGGCGCCATAGGGGTCGGGTGCATTGTGAGCCGGGTGGCGGCCAGGAGCGGAGGCCCTGGCGGACCGACCCCCGGCTGCCAAGACTGGCAATAGGGACATGGAATGTCACCTCTCTGGTGGGGAAGGAGCCTGAGTTGGTGCGTGAGGTTGAGAGGTACCGGCTAGATATAGTTGGGCTCACCTCTACGCATTGTCTGGGCTCTGGAACCAGTCTCCTGGAGAGGGGCTGGACTCTGTCTCAGTCTGGAGTTGCCCCTGGTGAGAGGCGGCGGGCTGGGGTGGGTATTCTTATATCCCCTCGGCTTGCTGCCGGTACGTTGGGGTTTTTCCCGGTGGACGAGAGGGTTTGTTCCCTGCGCCTTAGGGTCGGGGAACGGGTCCTGACTGTCATCTGCGCTTATGCGCCGAGTGGCAGTTCGGAGTACCCAGCCTTCTTAGAGTCCCTGGGGGGGGTGCTGGAAGGTGCTCCACCTGGAGACTCTGTTGTCCTGCTGGGAGACTTCAATGCTCACGTGGGTAACGACAGCGAGACCTGGAGGGGCGTGATTGGGAGGAACAGCCTCCCTGATCTGAACCCGAGCGGTGCTTTGTTATTGGACTTCTGTGCTAATCACAGTTTGGCCATAACGAACACCCTGTTCGAACATAAGAGTGTCCATAAGTGCACGTGGCACCAGGATGCTCTAGGCCGTAGGTCGATGATCGATTTTGTAATCGTATCACCAGACCTGCGACCATATGTTCTGGACACTCGGGTAAAGAGAGGGGCTGAGCTGTCAACTGATCACCACCTGGTGGTGAGTTGGATCAGGTGGCGGGGGAGGACGCTGGACAGACCTGGTGCACCTAAACGCGTAGTGAGGGTGTGCTGGGAACGTCTAGCAGAGGCCCCAGTCCGCGAGATCTTCAACGCACACCTCCGGCAGAGCTTCAACAGCATTCCGAGGGAGACTGGGGACATTGAGTCCGAATGGACCATGTTCAGCGTCTCCATTGCCGAAGCTGCTGCATTGAGCTGCGGCCGCAAGGTGGTTGGTGCCTGCCGTGGTGGTAATCCCCGAACCAAATGGTGGACACCAGAGGTGAAGGGAGCCACCAGGCTGAAGAAGGAGGCCTATCGGGCTTGGTTAGCCTGTGGGACTCCGGAGGCAGCCGACAGGTATCGACAGGCCAAGCGGAATGCGGCTCGGGCAGTGGCTGAAGCAAAAACTCGGGTGTGGGAGGAGTTCGGAGAGGCCATGGAAAAAGACTTTCGGACTGCCTCGAAGAGATTCTGGCAAACCGTCAGGCGTCTCAGGAGGGGAAAGCGGTGCTCTACCTGCACTGTGTATAGTGCTGGCGGAGCGCTGTTGACGTCGACTGAGAAAATTGTCGGGCGGTGGAAGGAATACTTCGAGGACCTCCTTAATCCCACTGACACGTCTTCCGGGGAGGAAGCAGAGTCTGGGGATGAGGGGTGTGACCCACCGATTTCCGGGGGCGAGGTCACTGAGGCAGTTAAACAACTCCTTGGTGGCAGAGCCCCTGGTGTCGATGAGGTCCGCCCCGAGTTCCTGAAGGCTCTGGACGTTGTAGGGCTGTCTTGGTTGACACGTCTCTGCAATGTTGCGTGGAGATCAGGGGCAGTACCTGTGGACTGGCAGACCGGGGTGGTGGTCCCCATCTTCAAGAAGGGGGACCGGAGGGTGTGTTCCAACTATAGGGGGATCACACTCCTCAGCCTCCCCGGGAAAGTCTATGCCAGGGTGCTGGAGAGGAGGGTTCGTCCGCTAGTCGAACCTCGGATACAGGAGGAACAATGCGGTTTTCGTCCTGGTCGCGGAACACTGGACCAGCTCTTTGTCCTCTCGAGGATACTTGAGGGTGCATGGGAGTTTGCCCAACCAGTCTACATGTGTTTTGTGGACCTGGAGAAGGCATTCGACCGTGTCCCTCGGGGCGTCCTGTGGGAGGTGTTGCGCGAGTATGGGGTGTCTGGCCCATTGCTACGGGCCATTCAATCCCTATACAACCGTTGCAAGAGCTTGGTTCGCATTGCCGGCAATAAGTCGGACTCGTTCCCGGTGGGTGATGGGCTCCGCCAAGGCTGCCCTTTGTCTCCGGTTCTGTTCATAATTTTTATGGACAGGATTTCTAGGCGCAGCCAAGTGGCGGAGGGCTTTCGCTTTGGTGGCCTCAGAATCTCATCTCTGATTTTTGCGGATGATGTGGTTCTGTTGGCTTCATCGGGTGAGGGCCTCCAGCTCGCACTGGAGCGGTTCGCAGCCGAGTGTAACGCAGCGGGAATGAGGATCAGCACCTCCAAATCTGAGGCCATGGTTCTCAGCCGGAAAAGGGTGGAGTGCCCACTCCGGGTCGGGGATGAGTTCCTGCCCCAAGTGGAGGAGTTCAAGTATCTCGGGGTCTTGTTCGCGAGTGATGGGAGAAGGGAGCTGGAGATCGACAGACGGATTGGGGCTGCGGCTGCAGTAATGCGGACGCTGCACCGGTCAGTCGTGGTGAAGAGGGAGCTGAGTGTAAAAGCGAAGCTCTCAATTTACCGGTCGATCTACGTCCCTACCCTCACCTATGGCCACGAGCTGTGGGTAGTGACCGAAAGAACGAGATCGCGGATACAAGCGGCGGAAATGAGCTTCCTCCGAAGGGTGGCTGGCCTCTCCCTTAGAGATAGGGTGAGAAGTTCGGCCATCCGGGAGGGGCTTAGAGTAGAGCAGCTGCTGCTCCACATCGAAAGGAGCCAGCTGAGGTGGTTCGGGCATCTGGCAAGGATGCCCCCTGGGCGCCTCCTGGGCGAGGTGTTCCAGGCATGTCCCACCGGGAGGAGGCCCCGGGGCAGACCCAGGACACGCTGGAGAGATTATATCTCTCGGCTGGCCTGGGAACGCCTTGGTATTCCCCCGGACAAGCTGGAGGAGGTGGCTGGGGAGAGGGAGGTCTGGACCTCTTTGCTTAGGCTGCTACCCCCGCGACCCGACCTCGGATAAGCGGATGAAGATGGATGGATGGATGGATGTTAATTTATGAGGAAATGAGCACTCTGAGTAACTTTACTCTTAGCTGGTTCCACATCATAGTCTTCTTTCTTTTTCTGCTTTGGATTCTTAGGTTTAAATGATTTGGTTGTTTCACCATGAAAAGTTTCAAATAAATTGAAACTTGCACATAAAATCCCAGTTTAAATTCCAGATGCCTGATATTGTAAGTGTATTGAGTCCCCTCACTGTTTCCCTGGGAGGAGAATGAGACAGGCAAACAAAGACAAGGACACGACAGACTGCAGAACCAGGCTCTGGGTGTAGAAATCCCATTCGTTTTATTTAGTAACAGGTGACCTGCAGCTTCCACGGGTTAGATCACAAATAAAGAAAAGAATGAAAAACAAAAAGCATCTAAACATCAGGCTGACTAAATCTTACTGGGATCTTAAAACTGTGCAGCGTGAACATGAAGTGAAAACCAAACACTACACAGCCGAGTGCACCAACAGCCTGCAGCAGAGCTTCATTAACCAAATATTTTTTTCACATTTCCAACGGCTGTTTGTCATTTTGAATGATTCAAAGGTTTATGGTGAATCTGCCATAAAATTCACACACAACACTGTTAACACTGAGCTGTCTTTATAACATTAAACATACATGGCTGAATCCTGCATCAATGTCTTGGAGCATCTGCAGGGTCAGAGAGGCAGAAGGAGGCCACTCTGCAGGATTTCCTCTCAGTGGAGTGTGCAGGATCAGAAACTCTCACTTTTAGTGACTCTGATCTCTCCTGACCAACGAACCACGGCTGAATACTGGCCGATTGTTGAGTCGTTGACCAAGGGAGCTTATTCAGTATTATTCTGGTTTTGGTGTCTAAGTTAGTCCTGTTGGTCCTGTTCGTGTTTTGGTCTCGTCTCAGTGTTCTTGTTGTCTGCATGTTGCCGCTGTGTGTTTCCTGTGAAGTCTATCTTGTCTTCCTGTTTGTCTAAGTGGTCTGTCTCCCCAGTTCCTGTGTGCTCTCTGTCGACCCTCTGTTTATGTTGTAAGGTCGTCTTCACTTTCCAATCTAGTTTTGAGGTCTTCTGTTGTCTTGCCTCCCTGCTGTTCCATGCCCCACGTAAAGTCTTGTCTCTGTTTATTCCCAGTCGTGTCTCTGTCGCTCCTGCTGTTACCTGTATCTACTCCAGGCCCTGGTGTCCCGCAGGTTTTAAATGTGTCCTTGATCCATCACAGCTGATTTAAAGGCTAAATGACCTCCTCAACATGTCTTGTAGTTCTTCAGAGGCCTGGTAATGAACTAATCATTTGATTCAGGTGTGTTGACCCAGGGTGAGATCTAAAACCTGCAGGACACCGGCCCTCGGGGCCTGGAGTTGACCAAGCCTGATCTAGTCAGTCTGTGTCTCAGTGTGTTCCTGTACTTCCTGTGCGTCGCGTTCTGTTTTGCTTCTCCAACGTCTCGTTTGTCTGATTAGTTGCCAGCCATATTTCCCAGGTGTTTCCTCTTTGCCCTGTTTCCCTTTTGTATTTAGTGTCTGCGTCTCCCTCTGCTCGGCGTCACGTTCTCCCTCATCCCTGGCTGTGTGTTCGCTTTGAGAGTGTAGTTTCTTTTTTTTTTTTAAAAAAAAAAAAAAAAAAAAAAAGTGTAGTTTCTAGTATCTCCCAGTTTAGTTTTGTGTTTTTCCTTCCAGCAATGAAGCTGAGCTTTGAGTTAAGTCTGCCTGTTGAGTCTGCATTCTGGGTCCTTCATCCCTGCCTGCTTCACGCAGTCCATGACACTGACAGTTTCAGGGTCGGAGAAGGCAGCTGAGGGATGAAATAAAATCTAATATGAAAGTTGTCTGTCCAATAAAATACCTACAAGCGAAGTCTAGACACACGTACGGCGACGCTTCAGTGCTTCTGCTGTAACGATCAAACACGATATTATAATACTGAATTAGAGAAGTTACAAAATAAATATAAACAAATGTGCATTTTAATTTTTGGGGACTATTTCCTGTTTTCTCATGAAAGCGAGTGCAGGAAACTCAGGGTCGTGTTTATCTTGCCCTGAGAAAAGCCCTCTCTTTATGGTATCAGTGACTGAAATTGATTTGACCGATTGATCTCTATTAAATGTGTCTACCACTAAAAAATGATTCAAATGAATTTTCACAGCTCCGCCCTTTAATGCAACCTCTAGTCTGCAGATAACATCACTTAGAGGTTTAGATTCTGCATGAACGTTGGATGAACCGCTGCTGTGTACATCCTCCCTCTGCAATAACACAGCAGAGCCACCATACTGGAGCACGAAACAAAGCTGAATGATAGCACAAGAGCTGCGATGTTAAATGAAGATAAAAAGAAACTCTTCCTTTCTTGGAATGATGACTACTTGACTTTTAGGAGGATTACTCCTACGTTTGTATTTGATGTGGTGACTCAGACATGCTCTGAGAGAAACTTCAGAAAGGAAATCGTTTGGCTGCAGCGCGTTATTTCAGCTAGATTGATAAACAAAAACACAGAAAATGTGCTGAACCACTAACAGACCAGCATACAGTAACCACATTTCCCACCTTAGAGGGCAGAGTTGAGCTGCTGTCCTGCTGCTGTGTTCCCTGCTTCCTCTCTCGGTGCACTCAGACGCGGCACACAGAGGTCTCTGCTGATGGGATCGGACTGAAAGTAGGACGTGACGGGCAGGTTTCACCGGAGACAAAAGAAGGAACAGGTACACTGCAAAAGAAAAGAGGCACGCGTGTGCACGAGAGCGTCGGTGCACCACAAAGCACAAACAATGGCGGCTTCAGAAACCTGCTTTCATGGCTACAGCAGTCACGTCTGTAGGATCTCATATAAAAACACCCTGAATCTGTTCGTGCTCCGGTTTGACGTTCAATAAGTCAGTAAGCCAAAAGTACAAGCATTAAGCTTCTGTGGACTAGCTTAGCGTGCACACATTCTTTTTACTATGACCAAACCTGCAGTGAGACTATAATGAGGCTCTGAGGTGGCTCATTAATGAGACTAACAGACACTCAGAGCAAAGAGCACAAAGACCTTTCTGAACATTTTATATCAGACAGGTTGTTTCCTTTGCGAGCATGAAATATTGCAATCTGCATATTACAACTCAGCCCTGAGGTTGTTCGTATTTGTAGAGAATTACAAAAAACGTCCTTTTAATTCCTACAGTAAAGATGTGATTTGCAAACAACCAGAAAAACTGCTCGAGTTTTACAGAAAAGTCACTGATTGAACATCTCCAGGAAGATTTCCTGATTTGCTAAAAGCAAAGACCGCAGAGTTCTTTCATTAGTGATCAGTGAGTCTTTCAAAATCAGCAGTTCATCATGTTTGTTCATGGAAAACTACAGTTCTGTTTGATTAGAGTGACCCAAACTAAAAAGTACAAACAGCACGCCTTGATCAACCTCCTGTGGGGCAAATATGCCATCATTTCGCCAAACAACCAGCAGTCTGTGGCCGCAAATGTTAACGGTTCAGCTGGTGTCACAGTTCAGGGAAACTTCCTGGGTGAAGCCTTTGGCTGATAGCACGTGAACCTTGTGGTAAACCTGTGAATTCCAGCACAGTGAAGTTGCCTGGAGGAGTCTGGATGTGGAACATCGCGTTAAACGACAGATATACAGCAAAAGTCTGGCACAGCAGAACGTGACGAGCTCGTCTCTCAAAGTGGATTTTCTGCCGTTTAGAAATACTTCAGATGCAGTGCAAGTGATGATAACCAGGAAGAAATCAGATGCAAAGAGTGCTCTAAAGTTTTGTCTTTACTGCAAAGCAACAGAACGAACTTATTCAAAGCAAAACCTGCAGTGTAATGAAGGCAGAGGAACACAGTGCAGTGTTTGCTATCCTTACCGCCCAGTATCAGTTTGCACGTCCATAAAGGTGAACCATTACAGCGCGCCTGCGTATCCGTCCCGCTCACAAAGACTCGGTGATTCCATTACATGTGACCAAAGACAAGAGGTGAGTAATGAAGACGGTCAGCTTACTGGACAAAAGAGGTTTCCTCCCCTCGTGAATTTATTTTTCCAATGTGCAATACCTGCGCTGTGTGCAAAACGTCCCACATGAGTTACCAGTTTTATTTACATCCGTCATGCAGGCACAAAGAGGGAAAGACTATTTAGCTTCCAGGAGATGTGCTGTGACAGGCTGGAAACCTGTCCAGGGTGTACCCACCTCTCGCCCCGTGACAGCTGGGATCGGCTACAACCTGAACTGGATAAGCAGAAGAGGATGGATGGATGGATGATATGATAACATTTTTTATCAGTTGTCATCAGACATTCATCGGCTGTCGGTTTGTCCAGAAAATACCACACGAGTTGACATGTTGGGCTCATTTTCTGGCAAAATAAACTGAGTTAAAGAAGCGACAGTTTGAGGACGAGGTGTGCTATGATGGCAGCAGGAATCAGGTGGCGTCTTCTCACCTGTTCAAACAGATGGAGCGGATTCTGGAGGCTGACTAAAACCAGAAATCCGTGGGATGGTTGCCACCGCACGCCGGTGTCATAACGCGTCTCCCAGCCTCTCTCAGATCTGCTGACGTTATGAGAGCGAGGCAGGCGGCCTGACAGTCCGTCAATACCAAAGATTCTCCCCTAGCTGCTCTCTGCAGATTCCAGGACGGCCCCGTCTGCTCTCTTTGCAGGCCTCATGTGGATTTTTGTTGGGTTTTTTTAAGACACGTCAAAGATGGAAATAAAAAAAGAAAAATCGATGACTTTTTTTTCCGTTTCCCGTCGTATCTGCTGCAGCCGGCGCTAAAGGAGCCTTTTGATTTCCCATCCCTCAGCTAGTTGACATTTATTTCACAAACACTTGACATTTGGAAATGGGGTCTCTGTGCGAGCGCTGTGTGTGCACGCTTGTAACACACACACACACGGACATGCATGCACACACACACATGCACACACACACACGCATACAATCGAGCGCCATTAGTAGCCTTTGTACGGAGCAGCTGGATGGACCAGTGTCTCAGTCTGGACTGAAATCGACAGAAGTCTGAAGACTTCAGTCAATTTTAACCAGAGAGCGCACACACACACACACACACACACACACACACACACACACACACACGTCGGGTATTCATATCTTGTGGGGACATCTAATTGACATAAGGCTTTCCCAAGCCCCTTACCCTAACCATGAAAAATGAATGCCTAACCCTAACCCTTACCCTAAACCTAACCATCACCCAGTTGTAACCCTGTCACTAAAACCACATTTTGAGTCTCAAAAATGTCTTCAAACTTGTGGGGACCTGGATTTGGGTCCTCATAAGGGCTGTTGGTCCCCACAAGTATAGTAAATTTCCAATTTTTGGTCCCCACAAAGATATCAATACACACTCTCTCTGACACACACACACACACACACACACACACACACACACACACACACACACACACACACACACACACACACACACACACATCAGCGTCTCTGGATTTATTTATTCTTTATTTGAGTTTCACTTTAAAATACTTTAAAACATTGACGGTTGAAATACTACAACACTCAAACAAACTACATTCAGATGTTTGTCATTTCCCAAAAAGACATTATCAGGGACTGTAACATCTAGTTCTTTTATTGAATCTTAATTGCTGATAAATGTTCCTCATTAATTAAAATGGTACAGATTATTGATGTAAAGGGAAATACAAATGGACAGTTGTCCATGTCCTGGGACGGTTTCTGGATCCACTGCTTCTTCCATGTTTTATCAAATGAACATGTTCTAAACCGGGGGTCTCAAACTCCAGTCCTTGAGGGCCGGTGTCCTGAAACTTTTCCATGTCTCCCTGTTGCAACACACCTAAATAAAATTAGTAAGCCATTAGCAAGAGTATAGAACTTGACTGCATGCTGAAGTGGCAACGCCTAACCCTACTCAAGTAAATTAAGTGTTTGGAAAAATCTGCTTCTAAAAATACTTTTATTGCACCATGTTCATTCAGTCATGAGCTGCTGCAACATGAAACATCAAATGGCTGAACTGCCACCTCAGCATGCAGTCCAGTGCTATAGAGTCATACCGAGGTCCTTCAGACACCTCTGAGCTCCAACTCCACGTTCTTATCAGAAAAACAATCGCCATCTCTCATCATGGACATATTTAACTGGTTTCAGTGGGAAACTCTAATATCCATTTGTTAAACAGGATTTTACCTCTGTTAGCTAAGCTAACAGACTGTGTCTCATTCCAAACTGACTCTGAAGTTCCTCGAGGATGGAAACTTGTATGAGCCAAGAAAGAACTTTGACCTTTAATACTTATAAATTCACCAAAAATTCGTGAACAGAAGCTTAGAATATTACTCTGGACATTACAGTTCCTCTGGTATGAAATACACTTTTGATTATTGCTCTTGGGCGGCCTGCTTCATACTTTTACATGTAGTTTTACGGCATCACTCTGAGACAGGGCGTTCTTAGTCTAATTCCTTATTATCAGGATGTCCCAGTAGCTCTTTGAAAAGCCTCTGATGTGAAATCTGAGACAGGAACAAGAGACCGAGATCATACGTCTCCTATATTAGCTTGTCTACCTTGGCTCCATGTTATTGGCTCACCTGAAGCACTTAATTAAGTTTCAGGTAAAACGGCAGCTGCTCTTGCAGGAAAGCCATTACGGTGTTTGGAGCGGTTTATGGTCTGAGCTCCTGAAAGCTCGGGAAGTTTCAAATTGCATTTGCACAAATAAATCCGATGTTTGTAAGCTGATAGCAGAGACTAGCAGAGGCACCGCGCATAGAAAGAGTGCATGCTGAGAAGGAGCTTACAGTAATGTGGAAATATGCTGAGGTCTGTGTTTTTCCTGTTGTCTACCTGGGCTGGTCATTTTAAGGTAATGACTTCACCTCCTTCCTAGCTTCTTTGTAGAATTTCACTCCTCACTTCATCCCAGTTTGAAACTCTGCTTCAAGAGTCAACATTCATGGGCTTTATCGTTTCTTCGTGTTATGTTCTTTACGAGCTCGTTCCAAACTTAAAGGTAGCTTTTGTAATTATACTTTACAAACTAATGAAAATGTTCTCCACCAGGGGGCAGCGTTTCCCCCATTGGTTTGCGCTTCATCTTTCCTTATTTCTTTAGTCTTTTTATTTCCTAGAGTCTTTGCCATAATAAAAATGGACAGTGGACAGTGCTACCCCACAGCTTCCTATTAAATACACCTGTGGTATAAATTTAAAACTCTTACATCGCTTCGTTCTTGAGTTATCACTTTCAGACATCAGACACTGAAAATTTAATGTCAAAATGTTCTGTTTTTATATAGACATTAGCACAAAAATGGTCCAAGCAACATTAGAAGAACAAATGAGCAACATTTTGATGGTTTTATGCCACAGTATTAAAAAAAATCTGTCTTTTTACATTCTGTAGTTTGAAGCCTCATCATTAGTGTTTTGGTTACCACAATGCTTCAGAACCACAGTTGACTATATTTAGAAAAATGGACAGAGAGCTAGTTATTAGCTGACACACTTCATCCATTTGAATAACACCTCAAAAGCACAAACACTGCCAAAGAACAAGTTTAGTGACTCCACATAATTACAAAGAATAACATTAGCCATGTGCTCAGGCTTAAAAGAAAGTTATTAAAAGAAACAAAAATGACCTCCATAATGTTACGAGGGGTGAAACTTCCCATACAGATCTAAACTGCTTGTTGGAGCAGGCTGTATACATGTTTATTGCTGATGTAAAGTTGTACTTTTTAACATGCGAGTTTATGGGGATTGACTCACTTTTGGGCCCAGCCTCAAGTGGTCGTTAGAGGAACTGCAGTTTTGAGATTCGAGCTCTTGGTGGGTGCTACTTCCACATTATCAGACACAAACACTGCGTAGTCTGAACCTGGCATGAGCTACAGTTTCTTGAGTTTTCAGAGTTTCTCCTTTACTGCATTTTCAAAGGAAACACACTCTCCTCCTCTGCAGTCATCTCTGGGATGAGTGCCTATATTTCTATTTTCAGCATCACTGATATTATCTGTTTGACAGAGAGGGAAAAACCCATTATCCCCTGTGGTATAGCAGCTTGATTACATAATCACTTTGATATCGTAAACGCATTACAGTGAGAATATAACCCTCAGGGCAAAACAAACCAGCATTTCACCCCTGCTTGAGCTTCAGTTTCCTTCCTCCAGTCAGCGCCTCACACTACCAGTGCAGGCCACCAATGTCCGACCACTACAAGCTTCGTGTTTCTCTTCTTTGAGTTTCTGATGTTTCTTCTGAGGCATGGCTGCACAAAGTCACTGAATACTCTGATGGAGGAGAAAGCAGGTGTTGACCAGAGAAAAAAGGAATCCTGAATTATGGCGAGGAGCCGGAGGGATAAAAACGTACGGGTATTCATGTTTGTTTATGACACTCCGGAGTAGAGAACATATGCGGAGTTGTTGCTCTTTGTCTTGTCTTTTAATTGGTATTTCTTTAGTCCCACCCTACAAAAGAGCAAATCTTTTTTATAACCCACATCCTTTACAATCACTGTAGAGCCAGAAGGCACCATATGTCATGTTTCTTTTATGGTCCCTGTGGTATAGCAGTGCTGCCCACAGCCACTCTGGTGTCCCTTCGACACAAGCCAGTTTTACTGTGTGAATACTGATGGACAGGCCTACAGTCTGCTGGTTATTTAGACCCTAGTCACACAGGCCTAGAGACCGGTCAGTACTGGTAACTACCAGTTCCAAGGGAAAAAGACCTGACTGGTGGCTTACTGTTGCTAGGTGAAATTGGTCAAAAAAGTTAAATGATACTGCACTAAAAACGTCCTTGTGACTGCTTTATAGTGATGTGCGGATCGATCCTGAAATATCGATTCCTCCGATACCAGTCATTTATGTTCTAGAATCGATTCTCACATTAAAATATCGATATTTTAGTAATTTAGGGTAAATTTGTAGTTTATCATTAACAGGAACACAGTGGGAAGAAACTATAACATTCGGATTGTCTGCATTCGAAGGAACTACTTCCTCTTCTGCCTTTCATAGTCATGTGCGAAATACGGCTGTATAAATGTGTTGCAGCCCCTGGCTGAGCTTAATTGGAGTCATGTGCGGATGTATTTTACCTCCACAAACAGCTGAGACGTGGTTTGCAATACATGTGGCAAGAAAGTGAGGTGTTGTGGCAACACCACTGACCTCGCCAAACACCTCAGAATAAATCATATCACAGAATATGACGAGCATATGTTGAGGCGAACTGAGGAGGAGGAGAGGACAGGGACAGATGCTGCTAGGGCGAGACAGACGTCTCTCACGGAGTCCTTTAGTGCTGCAGGCAGGCAACGTGTTCAAATAGCACACAGCTTCAGTTTTTTTTTTAATTTCTATATGATGAACTTCGCATTATTAAGCGATAAGAACAAGTAATCTGATGTCCTGTAATCATTATGATGCTATAATTTGAGATACAATAAATAAAATAAGTTTCTCTACAAAGTATGGGTATCGGATCAGTATCGTCGATACCACCCTGAATTTTACTTGGTATCGGATCGGAAAGGAAATCAGTGGTATCGCACATCACTACTGCTTTATTCCTTAGAAGATTGTTGTTGTCGGTCATAGTCTGCATGGAAGACAGTGACTTGTCCTTAAACACTTACCAGTTACTCAGTAAGTAGTTGTGAATCGGAAACATGCAGCAAAAATGGAAACTGTTCGAAAACAAAGTAAAAGTGTGGGTTTTTTAAAACATGTTGGATTCAGCAGTAAGAAACAACTTTAACTTTGAGGGTGAATGTGCTTCGTTTCCAGTATGTGTTTTTTAAGTTTCACTGCTGCTCGCGGTTAATTAGCAAGTGTTGGCAGACAAATTGGGATATTACATAAGCAACCAAGGCGACCTGCTAACAGCCAAACCTGTCATGGCTACTGAACGGACCCACGCGCAGACAGTTCTTTCAAGGAAACAAAAAGGGGATTTATTTACAATAGGGATCACCTTAGTGCAAAATATATGTACAGTGAGTTGGGAGGGGGTCCAGGGCTCCAGGGAGAGAAGGGGGGGGGGGATCCACACACACGCTTCCTCTTCCACTCAGTCACCGCCACCGCTCCTCCGCACACACGCACTCCTCTTCAGCCGCACTCGCTCCAACACTCCACACACTGCCCCACTTGGACAGGTCCGGTGATTCGGTCCAGAATCTACAGACAGAAGGTCAAGGTTAGTTCCACAACATAAAACACGTGTAAGCGATTCTTCTTTGAATATGCCGCGAGCACGAACTCAGGTGGTTCGACGTTCCAGCGGCGAGCTGCTCTGTGCCACTGCCTTAAATAGCAGCTGGGGAAATCAGCCAGATCAGCCGCAGGTGGACACCATCCACAGGGGTGCGTGGGCCAAGAGTGAGAGCCCGTAATGAGCTCCACCTAGGCAGAGAGGAGGAGGAGAGACAAAAAACTAAAACTAACAACAACAAAACCTGTAGCCAGCGTGGGCCAACCAGAGAGACACGGGGACCGTGACAAAACCAATCAAAGCCGTGTAACTCAATCACTTTTACCCCGCAACCACTCGCCAACTAGTTGGTGAAAACACATTTTTCTGGTGTCTACTAAGACAGCGGTCCCCAACCGTTATTGCGCCACAGACCGATTTAATGTCAGACAATATTTTCACGGACTGGCCTTTAAGGTGTCACGAATAAATAAACCCCGACTTACAAGTACCCCGTTACACGAAAAATTCAAGTTACGAAGGCACTGAACGGCAATATTTCTGCCCATGTTACGCAAAATGCCCGTGTTACGAAATCTGCTGGCTCTGATTGGCTCAACCTAGAATGCCTACAATGCCCACAATGCCTTCTGAATCATGTGACAACCCCTTGGCTTTCGTACTTGCGCTTCGCTGTTCCACTTAAACGACATATTGTTGTTGCTGTTAGCAATTAGCCTATAGCCTATCGTTCACTCAAAAGGCGCGATGGGTGCTTCGACTTATGAAAATTTTCGACTTACGAAAGACCCTCGGGAACGAATAAGTCGGGGTTCCACTGTACAACAAAATAAAACGATATGACCAAAACAAAAACTGTGGTATTTTGTAAATATAATAATAAACGCGAATTCACTGTGTAATTGTGTAACTTTATTAGCAGCGTCCTCCTTAAATGCACCAACAACATTGAGAGTAACATCCTCCTCTCTGCCCCTTAATGCCCTCTGGTCGCTGTGGTAACGTGTAAATATTTCTTTCAAAATAAGACACACAACTACAACACGGGAAAAGACCCAGGAAAAGCGAGTTAACAGTAAAACCCTGAAAACCATAAATTTCACACCCGAGCCTCAACTCTGTCGGCCGGTTACCAAAGGACCAGTATCGGTCCGTGGCCCGGGGGTTGAGGACTGCTGCACTAAGAGGTCTGCAGCCGGTCTCTAGGCCTGTGTGTTAAAGCTTTAAATAACAATGTTATTGCTGATGTGGACTGATGTTTCCCACATATCCACCCTCTCACTCACAGATGACCTCACACCTTTCATCATCCTCTTTTGCACATTCCTCTTGTCAAGGTTTAATTTTTCTTCTTCTACAGTTGTTGCACCTGCGCCACAGCTGGCGCTCAGGTGCCAGATCAACGCCAAACACCGAGCGCTCCTCAGCCTGTGGGCGTCCGCTCTCCATCGGCTGTTTGCATCAGTCTTCATCCAACACTTCTCCTTAGCTGGCTGGCAACATCACCCGTCTCCTCCCCAAGACACACACATATACACACAGCATCAGCACCACACTTCTCCACAGTAGTTGAGCTGCCGCGCACCATCTGCTCCCTTCAGGAGAGGGTGATTGATGCACCGTCCATATAAAAGCTACGGGGATGACTCATCGACTCCCCGCCACGATACTTGGTGCAGTGAGGAGGTATGTGTGTGTTTCTCCTTCTGTTTCATATCTCACATCACTTATCCTCCACCTCGCCAGAGCTTTAAAGTTTGCACTGTCTCAAGTTATTAACCAGCAATCGATGCTTTTTTGATCAGTTGTGCAGCTCGTGGAGTGATTCGGAGAAGTTTTACACTCTCAGGGTGAACTGACACTGACGGTTTTACAGCGCACTCACTCGACCAGCTGCTCCACA
Organism: Maylandia zebra; assembly: GCF_041146795.1. Taxonomy (NCBI): domain Eukaryota; kingdom Metazoa; phylum Chordata; class Actinopteri; order Cichliformes; family Cichlidae; genus Maylandia; species Maylandia zebra. The sequence goes on from NC_135184.1 coordinate 3,509,506, forward strand.
ACGAGGAAGTCCAAGAGAATAAAATGTGAACTTTTACTGCCCTGATATAACATTTCTAATTAGCTCGTTAGCTGGTTTCATTCAAAACCTGATGAGCCAGGTTAAAAGAAACATATTTAAATCTAATTAATCTTTCAGTATGAGCTTTACTTACCCATCAGCTGATAACAGCTTGCCATATTCCCCAATATTGTCTTTCAAGGACTTTATTTCACCAGAAAGTTCGCAACAGTGGACATGCTGAGCCCGTGCCTGGTGTTGAACTTGTAGAGCTCAGATTTTTTTCGTTTTGATAAATGGTGCTTTCCATGTGAGCAACAGTATAAATGTCTTTCAGAATAGACTGTGTTTGTCTTGTGCTTGACCAACATACCATAAGCAGTATTTGTTGTATAACCTAGTCCAATAACATGGTTTCATGGTCAGTGGTGTGAAAAGGGTTAGGGTAGGAACAAGGAGCTGGCCAACAGGAAGAAAAGCAAGAAGGGTTTTTTTGGAAGAGTAAACTGCAGCCGATTCCTCCCAGCTTGTCTTCTCTTTATTGTTTTCCGGTCTTTAAGTCTGATGCCATTAGCTGTTTCTGGGTCCAAACTCTGCTTCAGGTCCCAAAGTCAAACGATCACTGCGGTATCACTGAGAGTTACAAACTGTCTAAATTCGGTAATAAAATGATCAGTATGGCTGCTCTACCAGGTGCAATGAAGTTTAACATCCAGGCATTCATGAAAACAGGATTTATGAAGCTTGACGGAGTTCATACCCATATGGAAAAGATATATATAAATCTTATAAAGTTTTTATCTGTCTTGTATGAAACTTGTATGAAAAGCATACAAGAGTGAAAACACATATAAGATCCCTTGAAAAATTATATAATGAAACTTGTATGTTTTGTATACTTACTAAAAAAAAATATGAAAGTAATGAGAAAGTGGCCACTTTCATGAGTAAATCATGTAAGCCTTATGATTTATATATGATTTACTCATGAAAGTGGCCACTTTCAAGAGTAAATCATATATGTTTTTACTATTTCTTTTCCATATGGGTAGTTAGCAGGAAGTTTGCTTGCTAGTTTCTATCCAAACATAATATAGCATGTTCTGACTGAGGGATTTCTGAAAAATTAAAACGTACAGCTCTGCTATCACTTCCGATATAAATGAAGACAGAAAACTAAACAGCAGTGACTTTTGTAGGGTTACTGAAGTTTGGCTAGCTGGTATATAATGATGTGCTACGTGGCTAGCTACACAGCTATGGTTAGCATAACATAAACACAGTGAAGCCGGAGGATGAACCCTAACTTTTCTCCACTCGATAAAAGTTAACGTCACGAGAACAACTGAGATAATCCATCCACAATACGAGGTTAGTCATTAATATACTGCTGCATGGGCTGGGCTGTAGTTACATCGTAAGGTTTTAAAAACCGAGCTTTAAAACGAACAGTGGTAATAAAAACCAAGAGAGGTCGACAGTGATCACTGACTATTTTTAGGGGCTTGTTCAGATTAAACAGAAGAAGATACAAAGCATTAAAACATGTTAAAAACACACCAGCCTTATTAAACAGTGTTTGTAAAGCCTCCATTAAAACCATATTTCAAAGTCGTTTTGTCTGATAGATTTATTGTGACTCTGGCTGTATTACAATGTAGTACAAATGAGTGTATGAAGTAGCAAAGAAGCAAATGGATGTAAATGGCTAACAGCAGGCTGAGTCTGACTGCTCTGAAGTAGATAAAGATGAACACACGGCCATTAAAGTTTCCACAGTTTACAGTTTTCCCCAGAGCTCCGACCTTTATGCACACGATCAACGCTAATAATTGTGTTAGTCCCACTGAGTGCTGCTCGTGGGGACATCAGCAGCACGTGTTAGTCTGGTTATTTGTAGATTATACTGAGAGAATTCTCATTTCTTGCTATGACTTTGATTTTCTGAAGTTTTACAACAGTGTATCAAATCTTTGTCTTTCATTGACGAGTAGAAATGCACGTTCAACTTTATTCCCCAATTTTAAACAGGGCACATAATTGTCCTTTGGACCTTAGAGTATATCAAACTGGCATCTATGCTTCATTTTTATTTTTTACTCTCAGAACGTTAAACACCATCACCTACACAGCAGGCATTTTTCCTCACCCTCTTGTCCTTAATAGGTTCAACTTTATTGATAGAGTTGTTTTTCTGTCTCACTTATCAACGTGCTTAAAGCTCACTTACAGCACTTTAGATACTGTAACACTGTTCAGTCCTTTTCCTGCTGCTGCTTTGTCTGCAGCAGCTGTGTTGCTTTCAGCCTCTTCATATTTTTCTAATATCATAGTTTTAATTTCCTTTTTAAAATCCGCTTCTTTGCTTCCAGTAGACTTATCCATGTCTGTGATTCATCGGATGCTGCCAACGTCACCCATTTATTGCTGTTGTTGGTGCCTCTAAGGATCAAAACATCATGTAATGATGTGTTTGGCTTATTGGGGTTATATGGGCTACACCTGTGCCCAAACACACCTCCAAGTTTTGAAGACCTACTTGAAAACCAATGAAGACTACGGCATGCTGCCTGACGTTTACAAAAAACTAGGTTGGAAATTAGTAGTAGCTACAAACTGTGCAGTAAGTCAGATTTATGGTCTGTATCGGAACTATGTACAAGTGCTTTGTCCCTCTCAATTAAAAACATGAAAAATTTGATTAATTTGGACACGAAAGAAGCCTGAGAAAGACAAATATTGCAGAAATTAGAAGATGCACTTCAGCAATTATGCTGGGATGACATAGATAACATGACAAATCCCGGGCAGATGTTATATGTGATAAACATATACGTATTAAATTTTAATCTCTGCTTGTTTTTGAGGTTTGGATTTCCAAACATTTGGCCTAATTTTTGTCTCCATTATAAGAAAACAAAACATGACAAACACTGGAAAGAAACTGCAGATTGTGAAAGCAAACATTCACACTTTATTTCTCCACCTTGGAAATTAGTAGAACCTTCTTTGTTTCCTAGATGTATTTTCCTATCTGAATGCGGCGGTCCCAGTAGCCTCACATTGTTTTGTCGCCTTTGAATGCTGAGCTGTGATCAAATTCCTCATTGAGATGCAGATGGAGGGCCAACCTGCCTCAGCCCCAGCTCGTGGCTTTGGAGGCAGCCGCCAGGATTGTTTGTTCTCCCCTCCGTGATTTCAGCTCATCATCTGGAGCAGAGACTAACAGGATCTCCTCCTCTTTTCACACACAGCTGCACAGCCACTTCACCTCTTTGCAACCTTATTGTGCCACATGAACCAGTGTTAAAGCACGCTCAGTGGAAATACACAATGACACTGTGCTGGTACAGAACGCCTCTGATACAAATCGCACTCATGAGGGCAGACGATCACAATACACATACAGAAAGTTAACACATTTCACATTTCAAAGCATTTAAAATAAAAGCATTCAGAACTGCTCCAACGCTATTGTGCAGGCTTAATACTCAATCTGTGCAACACTTCATTGTGGAAATATTTTGCTAAAGTGGGGCCAACTACAATCACCAAACTCTGTTTAATGACAAATACAAGTTAAAAAACAGAACCAGCACAAATGGTTGAGCTCACCGTTTGAAATCGCATTAACACTCACAGAGTGAAGAGCATCTAACACCCGTGGACTGATTTCTCCGTGAAGGACTGGGGACAAATGGGTGTGATGTTTTAGCGCTAGCTTAGAAACTGGAATCCACTAATGATGATAAATGACTGCCTGTGTATACACTGAGCAACAACATCTAATAGCTTACAAATGAAGTCCACTAATCACCTTCCTCAATAACCGTAAAACCCAAGGGGCCAAATGGGAGGGTGTGATCTTGTCAGCAGGATAAAGAGGGAACAAAGGGGGCATTTGGTTCATGGAGGGGCTTTTGTACCCTGAGCTAGCTTTGCTCTACTTCGTGTTAAAGCTTGCTTGCCTTGTAATGGATTGCTAGCTGTTTAAATTACTGTCCTGAATGGATAAAGTCAGTTAACTTTAAAATTAAAGCAAAGTTACAGCTAGCTTGCCAATCTTAGCTTATTTGCGACCTAACGTCATAGCTAACAAAACACTGCTATCACATGTGTAGATTAGTTAGCTTCCCAGCTAACATGATATCCACTTAGAGATTACAAAGGGTGACCAACCGTCCTCTTTTCCCTGGACATGTCCTTTTTTCACGTTCTGTCCGGGGCGCCCAAGGGGTTTTTCGAGATTGATAAAAATGTCCGGGTTTTCCTATATTCCGACAGAGGACCCATGTGTGTGACGTCAGTCATCCCCAAGCTGCTGCTTTGTGAGCGCTTGTTCTGCGCTCACAGACAGGACAGACAGCGCACAGCAACGCGCCTAATGATATTTAAAAGGTCCCAAAGCACAAGTCCATCTTTTCAGACAAACTGCAAAAGAAATTTCCCTCGTACCGACCATAGCTGTACTGGCCATTTTTTGTTTTTACGGGCCGATGTTTTTCTTTGCTGTTGTTGTTTTTGTAACGGTATAAACAATGAAAGCTGGTGGATTGGCCAGATGCTGGCCGATGTATAAAAATAACTTGGTGGTGGCTATGGCGGAGCTGCCACAGAGGTCAGCAGGTTTATGAGGGAAAGGGGAGGCAGGAGGAGGAGAGACCCGAGGGGGCCGCTGGTCCGAGTGTCAGGTGAAATTAACTTCAGGTAAGAAGTTATGACCTGCAGTCTATCTGGGTCAGATATAAACCAAGTTCAGGTGGAGTTTATTTTCCTTGTGCTGACGTTTTACAGTCAGTTACAATAACTCGTACGGCGTACTAGTTAGCATGAGTTTCTATACAGCTGGGTGGGTGCTATGATGTTACTGATAGTGAACTTTATTTATAAGAGTTAGTTAGTAGAGTTGCCAACCGTCCCGTAAAAAACGTAATCGTCTCGTATTCAGAGAAAATATTACGCGTTTCGTATTGAGCTGAAAAGGAGCACAGTTTGTCTCGTACTTCAGCTAGAATGGAAAAAGACACAAAGGTGGAGTTATTCTGTCTTTACGCTGCACAGCTGCCTCTTCTTCTCTCATTCTCTCCCCTCTCTCGCCTGTTTCTACTTCAATCATGAAACTGATCAATGATCAGCTGATCGGCTTTTCTCTCTTGTTTGTTTAACGCCCACTTTGCACCAGAAAGAGGAAACCAGCAGATGTCACACTAAACAACAGCAGCACGTTTAAGCTTGATCAGCTGTTGTTAGAATTTATCAAATATTAATTTCTAGTATCAGCTGATGTTTGCTGGAGCCACAGCTGTAAACCTGCTGGTCATGATATCAGTTTGGACATGAACATGAAGATGAAACCAGGAGATGTCCTTACTGAATCATCAGAGCTGAACAGGTGATGGAGAAACAGGTTTACCTTTTAGGTGACATGAATGAGTTGAAGGGACGTTATGAACTGTTTCTGAGAGACAAATAACACCAGGATCCTTTTTTTTATGTAGCTGACAGCTGGTAAGTGTGCAGGGGCGGGTCTAGCAAAGTTTTGCCAGGGGCCAGGTAGGGCATTAATGGGGAATATTACAACCAAAGTTTTCATCTGATGTAAAATTATATATATACCAACAAGACAGTGTACATCACTGTCACAACAGCGTTTGTTTTCATTCAAAGGCTTTATGGTTTTTCCTATAATACCTGGTGGGGCAGTCTCTAGTCAAAATGCCCGGGCCGATTTTATGTTTCTTTAAGGAAGTTCTTCATGACTGAGCCAAGTGTCCTCTTTTTTGGAAATCAAAATATGGTCACCCTAAATTACAAAACACTGAATTGATTTTAGCTTAAGATAAATAATGGTTCAAAAAAAGGCGTTTAGTGAAAGGTTAGTTTCTACAGTGCTAGCATGTAGCATGTAGCACTGTTCATCATGTCCATGCTTTGTTCATATACAGGGATACTGCAACATAGACTTGCTATGAGCTACGACCTGAAACGACTTCATGTGCTCCTGTGGGAGCAAATCAGTCTGATATGAATAGTGTTTTAACAAAAATATGTTTATTAATTTATTTTTTGTAGGTGTATCCAAAGCCTGACAGACATGATTCCTCTGTTGTGTAAAAAATAAAATGTAACAGTTAACCACAGTGTTGCACTTGGTTTATTACCATTAATAAAATCTATGTACTTTTATATTAACATTAAACCCTCCCACAGATGATTTGCAGCAGTTGCTTAAACAACTTTGCAAATGAGCTATTACTAAGTGAATGCACTGGAGTACACAGATTACAGAACTTTGCTCAGGGAAAAAAAAGAGTCATTACCTGAACAATGATGAGCAAACAACAGAAGACACGACATGTCTGAACATTCATTTTAAATAATAAACAAAAATGAAAAAAGCTCACTCTTTTTGAGAATAACACATTGATATGGAAAAAGCAAGACGGTGCAACAGAAACAGAATTTTCTAAAGAGTCCGCAGTAATGAAAGGAAAGCTATTTCCCCCATTCCTTTACCCAGAAATGTACATAAAACCGAGCTAACCAAATTAAAATGTCTCTGAAGTCAGTGTACAATAAATATCTAGCAAGTCTAATATAAGCCTCTGGGAAATTTATACAAACATGTGTAATATTAATCTCTGCCCTGCTCCTGACATATTGACCCTTTCCTCAACTGGGAGGCAGATTTAGATCTTTTAAAGTGTTCCTATAAAATACACACTTCTGATTCAGCTCATTCTCTGCCTTATCTCTGCTGATGCATCTCTTTTTATTTGCATCGAGGGCGATTTAATTAAAGGATTCACCAAGTGTGAAGCAAATAAACTGCCACAATGCCCTGACTGACACTGTATGACAGCAGATAGCTTTAGGACTTGGGGGGGTGACATTAACATGCATGGCTGAAATAACTGGACAGTGAATTAACCTTTGCGAGTACATTGTTCAGCACAGCGTAAAATGATGATCGCAAACGAAGGAACGCAGCAGAGGAATACTAAATCCACTGTGTGAAGAAAGTTAGCTTTGAATTTGCAGGGCTTATGTGCTGAAGCGAAACGGTAATCACTTTGGAATAAATGAACAGAGCGCAGCGAGTCGTCAGCGGCAGAAAGACTGTCGTACATTGGTCTTTTATCGCTTGGTGAGTTTTGAAATTACTTTTTGTCTAAAATCCGAGAATGATAGAAAAGTTCATTCACAATCTGAATTTTGGCTTTGTGATTAAAGTTATTATGTTGGACTATTTAACACTTTGCAGTTCTTGGTTCAGTTTGTACAATAACAGTAAATCGGATGAAAACTTTCTTTACAAATTATTCCACAAATAGATGATAGATTAATTTAAAATTAAAAATTTAATTTTGGGGTTGTTTCAGATTTTATGCTTCAAGAAAAAAAAATCATATTGTCGTTTTCTGTGTTTTGTGTTTGACAGTGATTAACAAATTCATTAGACCACCTGTCATAAAACCAAGGAAACACAAATATTTTAGAAATCAATGTCAAAAGCTTGTTTAAAACTAAAAAATACACTTTTTATTATTCAAATAACAAACTGAATTGATGTTTTTATACCCAGATTTGAGCCGCCACACTGGACTTTCCTGAGAAGTCAGAAAGTGGTCAAGCTTAACATCTAACATGCTTAACATTCAACTGCTTAAACTAATTTAACTGTAAATAACTGTAAAACATTTATTGAAAACAGGACATTTGATCATACATCTATCTATCTATCTATCTATCTATCTATCTATCTATCTATCTATCTATATATATATATATATATATATATATATATATATATATATATAAAAAACACCCAGCACGCCCCTGCGGGCGGTTTATCCTTCAAGCTCGGGTCCTCTACCAGAGGCCTGGGAGCTTGAGGGTCCTGCGCAGTATCTTAGCTGTTCCCAGGACTGCGCTCTTCTGGACAGAGATCTCCGATGTTATTCCCGGGATCTGCTGGAGCCACTCGCCTAGCTTGGGAGTCACCGCACCTAGTGCTCCGATTACCACGGGGACCACCGTTACCTTCACCCTCCACATCCTCTCGAGCTCTTCTCTGAGCCCTTGGTATTTCTCCAGCTTCTCGTGTTCCTTCTTCCTGATATTGCTGTCATTCGGAACCGCTACATCGATCACTACGGCCGTCTTCTTCTGTTTGTCTACCACCACTATGTCCGGTTGGTTAGCCACCACCATTTTGTCCGTCTGTATCTGGAAGTCCCACAGGATCTTAGCTCGGTCATTCTCCACCACCCTTGGGGGCATCTCCCATTTTGACCTCGGGACTTCCAGGTTATACTCGGCACAGATGTTCCTGTACACTATGCCGGCCACTTGGTTATGGCGTTCCATGTATGCCTTGCCTGCTAGCATCTTGCACCCTGCTGGTATGTGCTGGATTGTCTCTGGGGCATCTTTACACAGCCTGCATCTGGGGTCTTGCCTGGTGTGATAGACCCCAGCCTCTAAGGATCTTGTGCTCAGAGCTTGTTCTTGTGCTGCCATGATTAGTGCCTCTGTGCTGTCTTTCAGTCCAGCTTTGTCCAGCCACTGGTAGGATTTCTGGATATCAGCCACCTCCTCTATCTGCCGGTGGTACATACCGTGCAGGGGCCTGTCCTTCCATGATGGTTCCTCGTCTCCCTCCTCTTTCTTGGGTTTCTGCTGCCTGAGGTATTCACTGAGCACTCAGTCAGTTGGGGCCATCTTCCCAATGTATTCTTGGATGTTCCTTGTCTCATCCTGGACTGTGGTGCTGACACTCACCAGTCCCCGGCCCCCCTCCTTCCGCTTAGCGTACAGCCTCAGGGTGCTGGACTTGGGGTGAAACCCTCCATGCATGGTAAGGAGCTTTCTTGTCTTTATGTCAGTGGCTTCTATCTCCTCCTTTGGCCAGCCCATTACCCCAGCAGGGTACCTGATCACGGGCAGGGCGTACGTGTTGATGGCCCGGATCTTGTTCTTACCATTCAGCTGACTCCTCAGGACTTGCCTGACCCTCTGCAGGTACTTGGTGGTTGCAGCCTTTCTAGCGGCCTCTTCATGGTTCCCATTTGCCTGCGGGATCCCCAGGTACTTGTAACTGTCCTCTATGTCTGCAATGTTGCCTTCTGGTAGTTCAATTCCCTCAGTTCTGACTACCTTCCCTCTCTTTGATACCATCCGACTACACTTCTCCAGTCCGAACGACATTCCAATGTCATTGCTGTATAGCCTGGTAGTGTGGATCAGTGAATCGATGTCTCGTTCACTCTTGGCATACAGCTTGATGTCATCCATGTACAGGAGGTGGCTGACAACTGCTCCGTTCCGTAGTCGGTATCCGTAGCCAGTCTTGTTAATGATCTCACTGAGGGGGTTCAGGCCTATGCAGAACAGCAGTGGGGACAGAGCATCTCCTTGGTAGATCCCGCACTTGATGGTGACTTGTGCTATGGGCTTGGAGTTGGCCTCTAGTGTTGTACGCCACATCCCCATTGAGTTCCTGATGAAGGCTCTTAGGGTCCCATTGATCTTGTACAATTCTAGGCATTCCAGTATCCAGCTGTGGGGCATTGAGTCATAGGCCTTCTTGTAATCAATCCAGGCAGTGCACAGGTTGGTCAGTCTGGTCTTGCAGTCTCGGCTGACTGTTCTGTCTACCAGTAGCTGGTGTTTTGCGCCTCTGGTATTCTTGCCAATTCCTTTCTGTGTCCCGCTCATGTATTGACCCATGTGCCTGTTCATCTTAGCCGATATGATGCCTGACAGGAGCTTCCATGTAGTACTGAGGCAGGTTATTGGTCGGTAGTTGGAGGGGACCGGTCCCTTCTTGGGGTCCTTGGGGATCAGGACCGTCCGGCCTTCAGTTAGCCATTCCGGGTGTCTCTCGTTAACTAGCAGCTGGTTCATTTGTGCTGCCAGACGCTCGTGGAGTGCAGTCAGCTTCTTCAGCCAGTAGGCGTGAACCATGTCGGGCCCTGGTGCTGTCCAACTCTTCATACTGGAGACCCTTTCTTGGATATCTGCCACTGTGATGGTTACTGGACCCTGTTCAGGGAGGTCGCTGTGGTCTGCCCTCAGATCCTCTAGCCACTGAGCATTGCCGTTATGGGTTGCATCCTTCTCCCATATGCTCTTCCAGTATTGCTCCGTCTCCAGCCTTGGTGGTGCTGTTCTCTTATTGTTCCCCTGCCACTGAGAGTACACTTTTGCTGGTTCTGTGGAGAACAGCTGGTTTATTCTCCTGCCTTCTATCTCTCTGGTGTACCTCCTCAAGCGGCTGGCCAAGGCTGTGAGTCTTTGCTTGGCAGTTTCCAAGGCCTCAGGTATGGACAGCTTGCTGTATTTCTTAGGCACCTTATTTGTCGCACCTTGCTGCAACTCCGTTAGTTGGCTAACCTCCCTCCGTGCTACTTTGATCTTGCCCTCTAGCCTCCTTCTCCATGGAGGGTACTGCCCCTTGTCGCTGTTCAACTTGTAGCCAAGCATCTCACTGATCACTGCTGCCGTATTGTAGATCAGCTTGTTAGTGTCGGTAATCGTGGTTGTAGGTATTGCCCGTAGTGCTGCATTAACATCATCTAGCAGACCTTCTGAGGGTACTTCACGTAATCTTGGTAACCGGCTACGGGGGATCCAGGTTTCAAGCTTGGCCATGATCCTATTTTTCAGGTCAGTTCCTCTCACACTCAACGATCCTTCTCCTATCGCACTTGGGGCTATGTACCCAATCTCGGGTGGGGGTGATGATATCGCCCCCCTGACCTGGCGTCCTGACTCCTCCTTGCCGTAGCATTTGTGTTGTACCTCGTCAATCTCTAGCTGTGAGAGCAGTCCCTTCTTTCGAATGTTGGAACACTGAGCTACTAGTTGTTTCGCCGTCATTGTGGATGTTGGGTATCGAAGAATCCATAGGTCCCTCATCCTATTCATGTAGCCCCTTCCGCCGGGGTTACTTGCGTAGTAGCATTCCAACAACGCCCTGTTTTCGTCTCTTGCCCACCGATGCCTTCTTGTTCCAGTAGCCCACTTTTCATCAGGGTGCCCTGGTTCCTCAACACCTGACGCGGACCTTGTTGATCCGGGCGACGTCCGAGCCGGCATGCCTTCATATTTATCTGTCTCGCTCATGTCTGCGGTAGGCTTGCTTAGCTGTATACAATGCCAGCCACTTGGTTAAAGCGTTCCATGTACGCCCTTTCCACTTGGGTTACTTGTGTAGAAACATTCCAACAGGGCCACCGATGCCGTTTTGTTCCAGTAGCCCCTCATAAGGGTGCCCTGGTTCCTCAACACTTTACGCTGACTCCTGTTCCAAAGGTGTGTAGTCTTACCAATTAATTTTGAAGCCTTGATGTTGGTGTTTTGGCAGCCTTCATTTTGGGTTTTTGGAGGCACATAAGTGAGCATATTTATTTGTTACAAAACACAGACATGAAACTGTGAACTAGCACGGCAAAGGATCCTGGCTGGACACAAAAACAGTCAAATAATGAAGCAATCAAGCACAACTGTTTGCTATCATAAGTGCACACACAATTTCTCAAAATTACATCTGAAAGATGTAGATTACTGAACGATATTTGATGCATAAACTGCAAATAATGCAGTATTTTTCCCCATGTCCTGGGGGTGCGAGCTGACCAGTCAGCCAGCAAAATTTGTCCACTGAGTGATACTGAAGATTTTCTGTCTTTAGCCTGTGGCAAGAACTCAGTGTGGACGTGACTGATTGATGATCAGAAGTCTAATCATTTATGAATGTGCTACAAGTGACCTGTTTATCCTATTTTCTATGTCATTGTCACAAAATCCCAATATTCAGAATAATTTATTAATCTTAGAGGAAATGATGTGGTTATATATCATATAGATTAAATAAGTGAAAATATACCTGTTTCACGGTCATGGTTTACTGGGACACATGATGAAACTGAGGCGTCATTGGTTCCACCTTTCCCTGCTGTGATTTCTCAACAGGAGTTGCTGTGAAAAACGTCTGGTTAGTTGATTGTACATCAGCTAAATGAACTTTCCCCCCCGTCAGTCTTACACATCTGCTGAAACACAGTTTGTAATTAAAACTGTCTTTCACTGAGAACCTTCACAGACAGTTTGTAATTAACCGTCCATCACAGCTTTTATTCGTTTTGTCAGCCACCCTGGCATCATGCGGCGTGCTGTGGTTGTGGACGTAGGCAGACCTTTCCAAATACATGTTGTAATGTTTTAAAAGACACTGCGCCATCTCAGGAGACATGTCATCGGTCTCACCGTTTGATAATTAAATCAAGAAGCCACGAGCCAGTGAGCAAAGTGGAGTGAGTCAGGTTTTCACAATAATCAAATCTTCTAAATCTCTCGTTTCAGAGGGTCCTTGAACACATCAGCATTGTTGTCCTCTACAAAGGGCCCCATCATGTTGCCCTACACTCAAATCATGACTACAAATCCTGATATCACTACAGCATTTCAACAAGCTCTGTATATGACTCATGTTAGTTTTGAAGGGCGGTCTTGTCGCTCACTAACAGATGTCCCGGGCACGAAGACTGAAGTGTTTAACCTTTCTGAAATGGACTGCCTCCAAGCGCCCGTTTTCATTTTAGAGTGGCAATTGTATCGCTGTACGTTTAAATAAACGCATCATCAGTGGATATACAGTACAGCGATAAATGGTTATTCGTGAATTAACCCAACCATCCACAAACCCTTGCTGGTAATCACAGCTCTGACCAACTCGGTAGATTATGATGAAGCAGGATTTTCTTCTATTTGTAGATTTTTCTTGGTCATTGTCCACTGAAAGCCTTCTTTTAGCATATCGCAATAGCACCCCTCTATTTACTGTATTTTTTGGACCATAAGGTGCACCGGATTATAAGGCGCATTAAGCCAAACCTAACAGTCAGATTAGTCGAACTTTATTAAACTCATTCACAATAACTCTCAATATTGTTAAGTTGTAACACATTAAAAATTGAACAATAAACATTCTGCTTCCACAAATCCATCAAATTCCTTTATCTTCAGTGTCTGAGTTCAACAGTTGGGCGAATTCGGCCTCAAGCATGCCCGGATCCCTCTCATCATTATGCGAATCAGTCTTGTTGGTCTGGAAAGCTCGGACGACACTTGAGACCGATACCTTAGCTCAAGCATCCACGATCCATTGGCAGATAGGGGCGTAATTCGCTCGCCGTTGTCTCCCTGTCTTGGTCGCAGCTCGCAATTTGACTTTGAACGACCTGTTGACACCAATATCTAGTGGTTGGAGTTTTTGGTTAATCCACCCGGAATGATGGCAAGCTCCGAAATAGTTTGCTTCATTTGGGTTTTGACAGTATCGGTGAGATGGGCGCGCATGGAGTCGTATCAATAGGGACGGAGATTTGTGGAAAAAGCCGGTCTCTTGACATAAATTCCCTCAGCCACTCGCTCATCTTCTCCTCGTCCATCCAGCCCTTTGAGTTAGCCTTGACAATGATGCCGGCCGGAAACTTTTCTTTTGGCAAAGTCTTCCTCTTGAAAATGACCATGGGTGGTAGTTTCTGGCCATTAGCTTGGCAACCCAGAACTGTAGTGAAGGATGACTTCTCGTTCCCTGTGGTGCATATAGATACCGTACTGGTCCGTTGCTCCTGATGTTTCTAAATGAGAAAAAGAAGAAACCGAGATTCACAGATTAATACGGATTGAATCTGTGTTTCAGGGTGGAGCAGTTTGAGCTTTTGTTGGCAGAGTTGGGAACACATTTAAGATGGCTTTGAAAAATCTTCAGAGATTTACCTGAAAAAATGCTAGCTATGTGTCTGAGGTAAACTAATATCATTATCATTACATTATTTGTATATTCAGTACTGGTTTTGAGTTACAGTCCACTTTTTGCTAAATGCAGTCATCTGACTGGTTTATTATCATCATGAAAAAAAAGCCACAAATTCACCCAGTGAAATTACACGTTCAACGAGTCAGAAGATATTTTTAATTGACATGAAAATATGCATATACTTTACACGTCTGGAGTATAAAAACCTTCAGTTTGAATAAAAGACAGTTTGATGTCATTAAAGCCTTCAGTCCTGTGTTAGCTACTGGTTCTGGTCAAAAACGTTACCTGAACCAAGACCAAATCATCAAACAAATAAAGGAAAATATGTATTTATTAGTTCTGATTACTTTTTGAAAATGGAAACATTACAATTGACTATCGTGCGCGGCACCTGGAGTACCTTCAAAGTCCATCACGGGGTAGCTGCTTGTAAGAGTTAACACAAACCAGAAAAGTGAAAAACTTCACTACAGCGTCACTCTGTAAACAAACAGTCCTTCAAAATGTAGACTGGCTTTGGGGATAATAACTGTTTACTGTTGGTCAAACTGGGAAATTTAAAAAGGTACAAGAAAACATTGTTTTTTAGGAAGCTGCAGGAAGGTCATGCTGTTGTCTTCTCCCTGACTAATGTAAAGTTAGCGTGGACCATGGAGCCACAGTATGCTAGTGTGAAATAAACCAGTAATCCTTTAAACCCTGACCGCTCGGTTCGATCGCGCATGTGTTCGTTTGACTATATTTTTCATGCCCTATGTGCACTGTTAGATGTTGATAATACTGCTAATCTGTCTGTGGCACTGCTGGAGCCACAACACAGAGAAAATAACCCACAAAGAGGAGCAGATTGTTTCAATGCCTCTATTTACAATGATGAAAACACACACAAACACACACAGACTCACACCCTCCCCCCAGGTCAACCCCGCTGGATCAGTATTATTACATCTGGTCCAATGCTGAGCAAATCCCGTCCATATTTTTTTTCAAGTTAGCAAGAGAAAGGATGAGAAAGACGATTAGGGAGTATAAGCCACAGTGTGTGTTTATATGCGTGTGTGTGTTTATATGCGTGTGTGTGTGTGTGTGTGTGTGTGTGTGTAATGGCATGAAGGCTGAAAGCATGTTAGTTGAACCATGGCAGGCGGCCAGCAGCAGCAGCTTGTCCTGCTCTGTTGTAGACTGAAAACAGGAAGGAAAACATTGCATTTGACAACACAGACCCATGAGTTAGGGTGTAATTTCCCAACATTTATTGTGTAATTCTTATGAAGTGCGTGTTTTATAGTGATCACAGTGGGAAAAAAATGCTTCTATGACAATGTAAATCAGTGGCATTTCCTCTAATGGGCACTTGAGTGACTCTAACAGTGAGTCAGTCCCCGTAGTCTCCCATGTTAAAATGTCCAACTGAACAGCAGAAATAAACACGATTACAGCTGCTACAAAAACCAGCTTTGCGCCCTTTGATTAACCCTCCTGCCATCCTTTAAAAAACTCACACCCATCACCCTAGGGACCATTCTCAGCCACGCCATAAAAAGACCATATATCCATATCTTATTCCACTTTAAATTAGCCAACCTTGTAAAACTACTTCTCCCTGAAATATTCATGTAAAGTTTTAATTATATTTTCGTTGTTTTAACCCTTCAAATCCCAGTGTTATTACATGAGCGCCCTGTGTTATAAGCCCCAAAAACCAAAAAACGAAACTAAATATTTCCACAAAAAACCAGTTGAAGTAATATGTGATTGTCATTATAAGTAGGCCTTTAGATGGACCAAAGATTGGCACCAACATACATTTTGACCTGCCATTATTTTTTTTGCATTTTTTTTGCAATTTAAAAATTAAAACTTCAAGGCCCTGAGTCTTCATTGACATCCAAGAAAAGAAGAAAAAATAAAATCATATGATGATAATTTGGGGTTGAAAAATAGCGTTTATAATGGAAGTCAATGGGCAGAAAATGGTCCCCAGGGTGATGGGTGTGGGGATTTCTGCTGCTCAGCCATTTTAGGCTGATTTAAGGAATTCACACTGGAATATTAACATTGACAGGTAAAAACTATCCTGTGGCAAGTTTGGTTATATTCCACTGAACACAGTGGAAATGGCAGCCATTTAACACATAGCAGTGGCACAAAAAGGTCCCAAGAAGGCAGGAAGGTTAATTTGCCCCCGTTCTTTGGATGTTGGCTGTCTTTTGTTCTGTTGTCTGTCAAAATGATCCCACCGTTTCAATAACATTGAGATCCGGACTCTGGGGAGGCCAATCCACGACTGATTGTGTTGCCCTGTGTTTTACTACAGTGTGTTTGGGATCACGGTAACACTGAAAAATGAAGCTGTTGCCAGTCAGATGCTTTCCAAATATTAGTGACGTGCAAATTAGAATCTGATGTTACTTTTCTGCATTTGTAATTCCATCTATCTCCAACACCACTGATTTAAATGCAGCCACAAACAATGACAGAGCCTCCACCGTGCTTTCCATAAAGCTGTAGACACACTCCTGATGCTCTCTGCACATAATAACAACAATCTGAACCAAAGTCTCAAATTTCGATTTATAATTCTATAAGACCTGTTACCACAGATTTTGAGGAAGTGTAATTTGGCATACTTCAGCCCTTTTCCCGTTTCCTTTCCTTAATATTGTCTTCTTGAGACAGTTGGAGGAATTTCCAGCCGGAGTCGATGCGTTCCCTGTGTCTCCTCTCATGTGTGGAGTTTCTGGTGTTTCACCTGTGTTGCATCCACGGCTAAACAGCAGTAGGGTTCTTTAGACCAGCGCTGTCCTCCGCTCTGTGCTAGTTCGTCAGCTACCTCTTGGTGGTAACTAGACTTTCCTTGTGTCTTGCCTCCACGGTTTATTCTTAATGTGTAATCTTGTTCCTGGTCGCGACTTCCAGGATCCATCCACTGCCACAGTTTCTGTCAAGTGCTGGTCCTACCTGCAACGCTCATCAGTAACTATCTGGAAAACAGAACTACTCACCTCACCTGCCCTCCTGTCCACCGTGCACCTCGGGGACTTTGGAATTTCGAAGCAGAGCGCCGTTAACCTCTTTGCTCGTTCCTTCCCTAGACACTCCTTCAGCTACCCTACTTGAAGCTCCCATTCTTCACCTGCAAATAAGCAAACATCCAGCAAGAAATACTCACCTGTAGTTTCATTCTTCTGTCACTCAGTAACCGCTGTTTCCTCTGTTTCACAGCTGCTAATCAGAGGTCCCATTCTGCTCCCTACTGGTATCTTCATAGGTATATAATCAAACCTCGTCTCTTGTGTGTAAATAAAGTCTAAGTCAGTTCTTGAGTCTGCTTCTGGATTCGCATCTTGTACAGACCTTTGGTTTGTGACACACCGTTCCACTGAGAGCATTTCTGTCAGGGTTCTGGGTGGCTGCTCTGGATGTTTCACCATTACTGCACACAGCAAAGGCTTCAGTTTGCACTTCACTCCAGATCAGGTTCAACCAAAAACATCTGAAGGGAAAGTTAAATACAGTGTCACGGCAGGGTGTGCCGGTGTTTTTGGAAACAGGACCCAAAAGCAGATGCTGACAGAGGAGTTGCAGGTTTTAACCAAAAATAAGCCTTTAATTTTGGCCGAAAAACAGCAGTACTATGAAACTATGAAAAAAAAACATGAAAAACTATGACAACTATGAAAGACTATGACTGCAGTGGAGAGAATAACAGGTGACCTGAGAAAAAACACAGAAAACAGGACTTAAATACACAGGAGGTGATCAGGGGAAGTGAGAACACATGGGGAAACAGCTGACTGATCAACAAAATAAAACTAAAATACACTAACCAGTCCATGACATAAAGCATCTGTCCCGGTACAGTGCAATGATTACTCTCTTCAGCCACAAAGGCAGAGCATGTGGGATCTAGCTAGCCCAGCAGCCGAAGATGAGCAGCCTATGGAATGCAGTCCTACAGTGGATCATGACTTTTGTCCCAGAACCTTCTGGCCTTGACCTGGTAGCAGCCAAAAACAGAAAAGAGGTGGAGGAACTCAAAATTTAATTCACTTTCAGATTACAAAGATTGGTTGGATGTGCTGATTCTACCCAACATTTGCAAGTTACTTCCTGACGCTTTGAGGACTAATTGAGCCATCTGTCCACAAAATGGTTCGCACATCAAGAGCCAAAGTCTGAAACACACATGAGGCAGTCACTGCAACCCACTGATGAGCTCTGGCTCTTCTAAATGTACCTGGCTGCTAGTCTTAAGGAGACAGACTGTACAGCCACTGTAAGTCGCATTATTTCTTCATGGACCAACAACTTTTACACTCTCTTGGGTTCAGTGCGAATTTGGATTGATGCTGAGGACATTAAAGCTCACCTCCCTGATTATTTCAAAGACTTTCCTGATACTCAGGTGATTGCAGATTGCACTGAGCTAAAGTATCAAACCCCATCCTCCCCTGTTCTCCAAAGTGAGATGTTCTCCAGATACAAATCTCAGTGAACTTTGTTTCTTCACTCTATGAGGGGTCAGTAAGTGATGAAGAACTCTTTAGGAGATGAGGGTTGGCTGACCCAGAAGACATGGCCATAATGGTTGCCAAGGGATTCCTCATCTCTGACTGTGTAAAGTTCAAGGTTTACTGTCTGCCTTATCTCAGCAAAAGAAGCCAGATGCCAGCACACAGCTTCCTCCAGACACAGAAAATCACACGTCTGAGAGTGCATGTGGAGCATGAAATTCGAAGGGTTAAGTAAAAAAAGCCGTTTGACGAATACAGATTTCCCTTGATTCCACAAAGTAGACAAAACAGAGACATTTTGAACACAACCAAAAGAAAGCTGCAAGTTTCTAAAAATGTTTTTTTCTTTTTCTGAATGGTTTCTAAGATGTAAAACAATGATTTTATTGCAACAAACTGTTGTTTTGTATGTATTTCATGAATAAATACATGAATGTTGGCTAACAATCAAAAAAGTAAAAAGAAAAATCTTGTTAGCAGAGGTGTGGACTCGAGTCACATGACTTGGACTCGAGTCAGACTCGAGTCCAAGTCATGTGACTCGAGTCATTAATTTTATGACTTTAGACTTGACTTGAAAAAATGTTCTAAGACTTGTGACTTGACTTGGACTTTTACACCAATGACCTGGGACTTGAATTGGACTTGAACCGGTTTACTTGAAAAGACTTGATATTTTACCCAAAATATAAAATTTAACATGCATATTATATAGAGATTGAAAATGTGACGTCATTCACGGGTAGAACCGCAAAGGATTCTGGGAACTCGTGGCAAGCGGTACTAGCGCAGCGATAAAAAGAAACAAAAATGTCAAGAAGCTGTTGTATTATTAACTGCAATAGCCGGTCGCATGACAGCCACGGGAAGCCGACGAGCAAAGAGATCGGTTGTTATCGGATTACGTCGTTGAAGAGAAATTGTTCGAGCCGTGTTTCCGAAGTAACAAAGAGGCGACTGGATTGCAGCCATTCAAAGACAAAATATAACGTCCCAGAACACTCCAGCTCACAGGTTAGTCTGCTCCAAGCATTTACACGAAGGTCAGTGTTTTTTAGTAGTTAATGCGTCATTTTTCTTAACATAATTGGTGATATAGGTTACAAGCAAGTCTGGCGCTGAACAGAAATTGTCGCGCTATGCTCCTTTGTTTATTGTGCATAAATAGTGAATTGTCCTGACACAATATTGCGTTTCGCTTCTGTTATTATGGTACATTGACAAAAACATATACTTTTATTCACAGGATAAAACAGGTTTTTTGTATCACTAATTGTCCAGTACGATTACAGCATACAGTATTATTGTCACTGCTACATTTCTGTGATGCTACCAGAAATTATTTCCACTGCTAATTAATTACCATTGAGCTCAAAGGTCCTATTAATAAACGGTTAACAAATGTGTATTTATGGAGACGATTTGTGAGACTGGTAAACTTATGATACGTACGATGGTCTTTCGTTCTACACGGTGCAGTTCAAGGTCCTGTACCCATCCGTCGGTAAACTGTACCTGGGCTTGTTGCAGTGACCTGAAGTTACTAAACTTCATGAGTGTATGCACTCACTCCAAGAACCGTATGATTATAAATATGCATATAAATATGCTACGATGAGATAGCTGACTTCATCTAACTAGCAAATGTTGTCCAGGCTACGTTGGTGATGCAGTTTTTTTTAATGTGTATGATATTTTTGTCATGCGATTTTAAAGCCGGTCCTACAACCGCATCCAAGAATAACATGCAGCGTATCTCAGAACTGTCGGTGAAAATTATTCTTGGAGCTAGGTTTAATTGAGCTGCATTCTAAAGAGGTGCAATTTCACAATTTGTGTATATTTTCTAAGTTCACTATTTTGTCATGTGTTGAGAAAAACACAGATTTAAAAATTACATGGTCTATTATTTACATTTAGCATAACTGCAACATGCTTTTTTTCGTTTTTTTTTTAAAGACTCGAAAGGACTTGAAATTCAAAATTTCAGACTTGTGACTTTACTTGGACTTTTACACCAGTGACTTGAGACTCGACTCTGACTTGCCTGACATTACTTGAGACTTGACTTGAGACTTGAGGATAAAGACTTGAGACTTACTTGAGACTTGCAAAACAATGACTTGGTCCCACCTCTGCTTGTTAGTGCAAAAACACATTTTTATGCCTTTTATCTTTGGCATTTCTTGTACATTCAGCTAAAGAAATGGAAACAAATGACGCATATGCTTTATAAGTCAGTTATATGAAAACAGTAGTAGTGGTTCATCCGTTGAGTTAGGTATCTTATTTATGCTTAAATTCCTAAACACTGCTCTGAAAATGTTCAGGTGCAAGAACTGGACTGAAAAGGAGCGAAAAAGCAGCCCAAGAGATCCTGGAGAACCACCGCTTTTAAAAACACGATGAAGGCTGGCTCGAGACTTCTGCACAGACTTGCTGATTCCATCCACTCACGTGTGTGATCCTGGACTTAAATAATAATTGACTGTGCCTCTTTTTGTCCCACATTTATTTGTGATTTTGTCCCCTCAGCTCTCTCCTTCTTCCACTTTCCCCGTCTCTCAACGCTCCACATTTGTGAGTTCGAGGTTGTGTTTAGCCTCGTCCTTGTGTGGTCTAAATAAAAACCACAGGTGATCAGAGATTCTCTGAGGAAGATCAGCGGCTCTGTGGAGCTTCATTTAACCCAAGATTGTGTGAGGGTACTCACTGTGTGTCTGTGTGTGTGTATAGGTTAGACCTGAAAGCATTTGCTGTCCATCAGTACCACCTACAACATGTTTTCCATTATTCAGGTTATGTTCATGATGCATACATGCAAACAGCTTCTCAGCATTTTATTAGTTAGACTAAACTAAACAGTTTAATAAACAGTTTTGGGATGTAGATTTCTTAAAGAAGGATGTAAGTCTGGAGGCTGCAGTTACTCTTGCTGTCTTGAGGCTTCAGGTAAAGCCAGCAGTTATCTGGGTCAGTTTTGCCATCCGGTCATTGTTTACAAATGCAGATCACGAGGGGAAAAAAAGAATAAGCTAAAAATATCTTCAGCCAGCCACTGATGTTTAAATACTTGCAACAAAACCAATTCCCTGTCCTCTGCCTACAGATTCTGCATCTGTAACTTAACGTTGGTTGAATGAGACTAAGCTTCTCCAAATCTAAGGCCACGGTTCTCTGAAGAAAAACGATGGAGAGCATCTAACGGGTTAGAGAACAGTTGTTCCTAAATACGTGGAAGTTTTAAGTATGTTGGGTTCTTGTTTATGACTGAAAGCAGGATGTGATTGGCAGATCGGCAGATTGTTTGCAGCATCAGCAGTAATGAGGACATTGCACTTTTTTGTTGAAGACAGGATGCCTCCCATTGGAGGAGTTTTGGGCATGTCCAATTGGGAGCAGAATTTGCAGGCCCAGAATTTTACAGGAGGGATTATATATCTCATCATACTTGGTGGCAATTGGGAAATATTGCTAGAGGGAAAAAAACAAAAAGGCTGATGGGGGCGTTTTTACCTCACAGATTACTGTGATTTTAATTACCAATATAAATAAGAATGACATTCACTATTTTTTTTCTGTTTTCCCCATTGTGTTGCTTATCTGCACCTTCAGCTATTAACTCTCTAAATGTCCACAATAAGCAGAAAATGTGAAAAGAAAGGAGGTGAAGGAAATCAGAAATCCAGTGAATAAGGACATGCTGACGGCTGTTTAATCAACAACTGCACTGAAGCTGCTGACAAGAAGAAAATGAGAGTTTGCAGAAAGAACATAAATACACGGTGAACTTTTCAACACTGACATGGACGTAAACATAATGTCAGGTAACAACAGTACAGTGGTGATAAATACATATATTTTTGGGACATATTGGTCACAGCATACTGGTTTTCTAGTACAGGTCAGGCTGTGACACTGCACACCTCAGTGACAATTAAAATATGATAAATTAAAATATGCTACGTGCACGGTATTTAGAACTGGAGGTGGGTTCAAGCTGCAGTGCCCGACCTGTGGCACACTCTGCCCACACCTGATGAGGTTTAATGACTCTAAACACTTTTATAAAGGACCTAAAAACTTATTTACTTGGGCAGTTCACCAACAATTATTACTGGCCTAGACTGTGATACATATTGAGCCATACGTGAAACGTAAATATAGCCTGAGTAAGCCTGAAAATTTTAAGTATTTCTGTGGCAAAGGTGGTAGATTTTTTTTAAATGATTGATTTACTTTGGCTGCTGTTAATTTCCCACTCCTATTTTCACTTGGATTGTAAACTAACTGTTAGGAGGCAGCTAAAAACACGTCTTTACTCGAAGCAGCAAAAACGTGTTTCGTGTTCGTTCTGCTTTTGTGCAATTTTGTCCTGTAATAATTGTACTGCTCCTAACCATGTTTCAAACAGTGGCTCTTAAGAACACATTACATTTTACAATAAACAGTATGTAATTAACATTATGAACTGCCACAGAGTAAATTAAACAGTATAAAAAATAAATGGGTTTTGCAATTGATTTGGAGGCAAATGGCGCCTTTGTGGCTAAGGAGTTGGACAGTGATTTGATTTCCTCAAGCCCTTACTTTTAAGTGTTATTGGACAGGTTACTGAACCCTAAATTGCTCACAATTGCATTGCATTCATTGACACGAGTGTGAGCAACAGAGAGGCCAGTGCGAGTTAAGGTGCTGCAAGAATGCATGTGCCAATGGTTAATGTGGCTTTTAGCATAAAAGCCTTTTAAATGGTCAGTTAGACTAGAAAAGTGCTACATCGATACAGGTCCATTTACCAGAGGTAACTCTAAAAATAAAAACGGGTTCCTGTTTGTTGGCTTGACTCCACAATTACACGAAACCACAACCTTTCCCTTTAAAAAAGAACGCTGCCAATAAAATAAACGTATAGGTTTGTGTTTGTGAATGAGGGATTGCCGTCCGGCTGCAGAGATAAGATGGCGAGGTTATAGGTTGTGTCCTGCTTTCATATCAGCCAATGATCAGCTGCGGCATCAATCAAGGGCAAGACGAGGGAGCGCATCCGACTCAATTATTCATTAGTAAACTCTTTTGTCTCCAGTTAGCAGATCAATAGCTTCTATAATCAGCTTCCCAATGAAGAAAAGTAGCACAGTGCTCACCCGGAACATGACATATGTCTCGTGTGGGGGAATAAAGAAGCAAACAAACATCAGGAACTATCGGCTGTTAGGCAATCAGATGTCAGTTTGAGCATCTGCACAGACCCATAAAAACTTAGTGTGCTGGGAAAATTTAAAGCTGCCTCTTTTTTAAAAAAAATCTTGTGTGTTCCCACATTTTGACATTTAGCAGCTGATTGTGCCCAAAGCTTCCCTAAAGTCCTCAGCCCAGACAAACCAGTTAATAGTTTTTCCTTGTAGGGTCAACATTTCCTCAGGCACAGGGATTTTAATCCCATATATTCCATTCCAGATAGCTCTTCACCCATCCCTCCCTCCCGCTCTCTGTCTCCACTATTTTCCAGTAGATTTGCTAAAGTCTGCTCTCTATAAGCTGATGATCCGTTTGCTTAATAAAACTCTGGAGAATGATACTTGGGCTGTAGTTAAGCTTCTTACCCGGGATCCCTGTTTGCAAGCGTGACCTTAGAAATGGAGAATTTGTCACTGCTGTTCATAGTTTGGAAGGAAAATGTGTTCACAGTAAGATTTACAGCAAGTTGTCTTGTTCAGTTTTAAAAAATGGCAGCAAGGCGAGTGGACGACATTTAACAGCTTCCTCTTCGCGTTGTGTTGTGTATTTATTGGGTAATGATCTTCATTCTTTTTTTATTCATTTAGGAACAAATCTATATATTTTTTATACAATAACTTTACATTGATGAAGAAATTCTATAAGGCTTGAAAAGGCTGGTTCAAAATTACAGCCAGAAGACGAGCCTGGTCTTAGAATGTAGGTGAAAGGGAGACGTAGCTGTGGCAGAGGTGTGGTCTCTGGCCTGCTGCAGAGGACAGGTGGCACAGTGAGCTCGCAAGGGGGACACGGAGGCGTGTTTGAAACACAGGCGTGCTGGAGCGGGGTAAATGACACTGCTATCTTCTTCGGTTTTTTCCAGTGATGGTGAAGCAGGAGGACGTGTGTGGCAGCAACCTTGGAGTGACTGTTTCCAGCGTGCAGAGCACCGAAACAACAGTATCTGCTGCCCATAGACAATCAAAGTTATCCGAGCAAACTGGCAACTGTGTGTGTGCGTGGGGTCCGTGCCACACTAGCATATAGCTGTTCATCTCCCACATAGTGAAATGAGGTTTAAAGTCGTGGGGGCAGCAGCCTAAGCAGAGAAGCCCAAACCTCCCTCTCCCTGGCCACCTCCTCCAGCTTGTCTGGGGGAACATCAAGGTGTTCCCAGGACCACACGAGAGATATAATTTCTCCAGTGAGAGATAGAGTGAGATGTTCAGCCATCTGGGAGGGGTTCAGAGTAGAGCTGCTGCTCCTCCACATCGAAAGGAGTGAGGTGGTTCGGGCATCTGACAAGGAGGCTTCCTGGATGAGGTGTTCGGGGCATGTCCCAGGACACGCTCGGCTGGCCTGGGAATAAATAAATAAATAAAATAAAACTATCTGTAACATGTCAGCATTCCTTTCATTTCTCTGTACTTCCATGTTGCCTGATGACACTGAGTAGATGATAACAGCTGCCACTGTGAGAAGGGACAATGTTTCGGATAGATTATCATGATGTTTAAGCTCGGTCACTATGATGATCTGCTTTTCTGTTACCTGGCTGGACGGTACCACAAAGTCTCTCTGCAGCATGACAGGGGCATGCATCTGCTGCAGGTCAAAGCTCGGAGTGAAACAAACTCACGATAAGACGTATAAAAAAAGTGTTAGTGTTAAACAGAAACAGGAGGTTGAAGAAGTTTATCATCTACTTTCTATGGTCTGTAGTCACCATGGTGGCTGCGAAATGCTCCCAGCAGGATGTGGAGTCTGTGAGGGATTTTAATGTCTCTGCAGACAAAGCTGAATTCAGGCTCGTTTTCTAGAAGAAAAGCTAAAAGACAATTCATACTGATAATGTGATTGCATGGGAAATCGCAAAACTTAGCTTCAAATACATATCGATCAGCTCCATAATGGATCCTCCAAGAAGCAGCTCAAGTGACACATGACACAGACCACAAAATTTCAGGGTTATCTCATACATGTCCTGATGTTTTTCATTTTAAAAACCAGCTAGTCCTTCACTGGGTCCAGAAGATCTCAAGCACACTAATAAACAGTCAGCACTCTGAGCATCTGGGCTTGTATGGCCGATATCTGGTCCTCTGGGTAGAAGATCCTCGTATGTTCAGAATTGCTCCATGTG
This sequence comes from Maylandia zebra, assembly GCF_041146795.1. Taxonomy (NCBI): domain Eukaryota; kingdom Metazoa; phylum Chordata; class Actinopteri; order Cichliformes; family Cichlidae; genus Maylandia; species Maylandia zebra. The sequence continues at coordinate 3,535,217 of NC_135184.1, forward strand.
GAATGGAGTGGTGTTCCTGCAGGTTGCAGAATGGGGCCTGCATGGATCTGGCCTGAACCACTGCATCCAGCAGGTCGTCAGATGGATCTGCAAAGTTTGTGGAACGGGTCAGCATTGTGGGCTGTACTTCAGCTCTTCCCAGCAGCACGATCTTCCTGAAAATTCATTTTTTCATGGGAGATTGTGTTTGATCTGCAAAAATGTTCAGGAGCATAGCTAGTATCAAAGTTACACCCAAACCAAGTTTGTGAGAGGATCCTGAATCGGTCCATTTTTATAACTTCTGGGGTTCGTCTTCTTGCTGTCAGCGATGTATAATGTAATGGAAATGGTTCAATAAAGCACAGACAGGACAGTTTGTGTTGTGCTATAGTGCTCATATTTACTCCTGATGAGTACATTTCTGATGAAAGTGTCTTGTTCTGTTAAACATAACCTGAAGAATTTAAAAGGCCGACAGGATTTCTTCTTTGCTGGTTCCGGTGTGATATTCACTGACGTAACCTCACTAGAAATGTGGAAATATGTGGAAATTCGAAGTCTTCTCAGAGAAATGTTTTAAAACATATAAGACTGAATTCAGAAAGTAGTCTCTGTCCTGTTCTCTGCAGCGCAGTCACAGTCCGTCCTCTGTAGAGAAAGAACAAATGGAATATTTTAAAAAAGTAAAGTCACTTCACTAGACTAGAATGTAAATGTCACCGAGAATTAAAATGAGTCAACATGAAGCTCGTACACTTTCTGTTAAACATTAAAATCCTGAAAGAGGCCATTCTCACACTTCTTTGTTTTTCTGGTTTGGCTGAGACTGAAAATGTGGTGACAGCAGCAGAACATCTGGTGAGGAAGAAAGTATAAATGTTATTTTCAACTGTGTAATCATTTTAACAACAAATACATCCTCGATAATGAGCATAAATAATGACTCAGAGAATTTGCATCACAAAAATGATGCATTCATACATTTACACGCCAGGTTATCTCTGCAGCCGTGTGAAAAACGGGGCACAGCCTTATGTAACTGGGAGCCAGATGACTCTAACTTGATCCTCAATGAGGATCGACCATGGTTCAGGGGGTTGGGAAGCTCATCTTGTAACCGGAAGGTTGCCGGTTCGATCCCCTGCTCTGTCTTGGTCATTGTGTCCTTGACACAAGACACTTCACTTACCGCCTACTGGTGTTGGCCAGAGGGGCTGATGGTGTGATATGGCAGCCTCGCTTCTGTCAGTCTGCCCCAGTAGCTTGTGAATGTGAGAGTGAATGAATAGTGGAATTGTAAAGCGCTTTGTGGGCCTTGAAAAGCGCTATATAAATGCAATCCATTATTACTGAGGAATGAACAAGAAGCAAATTCACCCTCAAACCATGCAATGATCTTGAAGAGCTTCAAGATTTTACAGGACTCAGTTATTATGTCATGTGTTAAAGATCAAGCCGGAACAATTAGAAGAAGGCTGAACAAATGGGAAGGGTTTGGAAGGGTTGCCACGAGAAAGCCTCTGCTTTTAAAAGAGCATGGTGGCATTGGTTAGATATGCAAAGTTGCAATTGAACAAACCACAAGACGTCTGGAGCAATGTCCTTAAGACAGATGAAAAAACTGACATCCCAGTGTGCTTCAGACCCAGCAACACACTCAGACAAAAACTGGTTCACCTGAAAGACAAAACTCCAAAACACAAACTTAACAATGTGGTGTTTGCTGTACAGTGCAGCGAGGAATGCTCAGACCTCCACATTGGAGAGACCAAACAGCCACTTCACAAGCGCATGGCACAACACAGAAGAGCCACCTCCACAGGACAAGACTCAGCAGTCCATCTGCATCTAAAGGTCAAAGGTCACTCTTTCGAGGACACCAATGTTCACATTTTGGACAGAGAGGACAGATGGTTTGAAAGAGGAGTGAAAGAAGCCATCTATGTCCACTGTGAGCGACCATCTTTGAACAGAGGCGGGGTTTACGACACCAACTCTCTGCCATCTATAATCCAGTTTTGAGATCCCTTCCCAGACGCCTTAACGCCCACTCACATCCTGGGCCATCTGACCTCAGGAAATCACATGATAAGGTGGGGCCAGGTTTCACAATGAGCTCACCTGAAACCCTGGCTGATTGTGACCCACACCCAGTTTCACACCTTGGCTCATGTGATTAGGTAGAGGATCATCAGGGGGTCCTTTTGTCCCTCTTTGGGGGGAAACTCCCACTGGGTTTAAATCTGGGACTCTCCACCATTTGACCTTAGAACTGAAGAAGCTTCTCGGATGAGAGGTGAAACGTCTTCAAGCAACTTAAAGGAGTCCAGACGCTTTTCCAGAAGCTCCTTAGACTACCATGTCTTGATAAACTGAGCAGATATTTGAAGTTTACACAGCTACATTCTCTGAAAATATCTTAGAAATGTATTTTGTGACCCAGAAAAAGTAATAAGAGTAATTTTAAAACTGTAATTTTAAAACTTCCAACAACTGCCATTGTTGGAAACTGGATGTGGCTGGGCCGCGCTATGAATTCTGCGATATGGTGGGCCATGAAGGATACACCCAACCCATTCTTCAAATCTGGGGAAAAGTAGGACGCAATTGTCGGCCACATTTGGAGGAGTCTACAAATTTGGACAGCCTTCATTACGTCGCTGTGACGTAATTGGCCTACAAATGCGGCCTCAGGAGGATGCAGCCTATGAATTTGGACATCCCCGATAACAGCACAAACACCTCATACAGTCCCTCACTGTCAGCGCAAGGCAGAGAGCCCAAGAACAGCACAAATCTACAATAGAACCAGTTTGCAAACTTAAATGAAAACTTTTTTTTCAAAGGGCAATCTGAAGAGTTTCCATAGAGTTTCATCTTTTAGGCCAAAATTCAGATTTGCAAGTAGAACAAAGACGTTCTCCTCCAGAGCAACATTGAAAAGCATGGCTCACATAGAAATCTGAGTGATCAATGTTAAGTGATAAGTGTTGTATCAACATTAAAATACTAACAAAAGGTTCTGTTTGATTGATGGTGTGTTTACAGTCAAACAGGTGACCACACTGAGGTGGAAAACCCAATGATTAATAGTTGACTGAGGAATTAAAGCTATTATCACCTGGATTGTTCCGCTGCACTCGTCTCATAGTCATTGATTTATAGTTGAGCGGGATGGTAGATGACATTACTGCACGCCAGAGATCCATCCATTACTTAGCTGGGGGGTCTGAAGCCTATGTCAGCTGTCATAGGGGTTGCCAATCTATCACAGTGCAAGCATTCACTTATTTCTAATATTTAAATTGTGAAAGATGTAAATTTTAACTAGCTATATTTTATCGCGTATCATTCGAGGGTGCAAAAGTGATAGATCAACGTCAGCATTCAGTTTTCGTTTTGAATCAAAGTTGCGTCTCAGAAACAGAGGAGCGGCAGCCTCGTCTGTGAACCATCCAGACATTTTACACTTTCATGCCTCTTTTTATTTGAACACAGGATCCAATTTGAATGGCAGCGTGATGTTCCGGTCTCCAGTTCAAACTGAGCCGCACCTTAATTCACCTGACAAAAGACAACAAAGAACGAGTTCCCCCCGGGTCTCTTTATCTTTCTTACTTTTAATTGGGCCACTCCAAAGAGGGATGTCTTGCCAATGAAACACTGTGTCATTTTAATTTTCTCTCATTAGCTTTTAAATTGCTTGGCGGTCCTCCGACAGGAGACCAGTCATTTTTTAAGATGGAAATGAAAGAGAGGCTCGCGGTAAAGGAAAAAAAGAAGCAATCTGCAGAGCTGCTGCATGCCTGCTGCTATCCTCGTTGTATATAGAGGACGTGTGATCGTTGACCTCTTAGATAGGCGATGATGTAGCAGGGAAAGATGATAGTCAAGACTGGATAGATGAAAATGGCAAATTATCAATTTCTTTCCTCCTCAGTGGGGTTTTAGTGTGTGAATTACAGTCGATATGCAGGATTTATCTACGGAAATCAAGAATGGGTCACCTACAAAATACAGTACAGCTCTTTAATGCTAATAAATGATTAATATAATATGAATTATGTTTCTCATCAAGCTCATGGTATTTAAAGGCTGGATGGTGCTGATGTTCTCTGTCAGATCATTTAGGGTAATAAAGTAGAAATCCCAGTTTGTTACCTGCCAGTTTTCCATCAGCCTCCTAGTTGTTCCGCTGACCTGTTCACCTGGATTCCTGCTATCCTGAGGAGTTTCCCAGTCATCGCCATCCACTCTTACATTAACCGGTCAGCCAGTCTCAATACTTACAAAGTAAGGGAATTACCTGTAATCTACCTGCCTGCTCACCCTCCATCACCACTCACCCATTTTCTCAGATTTCTCTCTGCCAGCCTTGTACACCTTCAGAGCATCTGTTCAAGAAATAAACAAATGAAGCCGTTAAACTGATCACAAATATTACAAGCTGGACTCACCTTTGCCCCTCTTAACCCCCTCTCTCCTCGCTGACAGGTCCCAATGCTTCCTGTCCTTCACTGAACACAGTAAAGCTGCTGTCGCCTCGTTGAGTATGAGCCCCGAGTCCAAATTGTACCGAAACAATAATAATTCCACCTGTTTGTTTTGGTTCATGGACACAAATCGATCTTTTTCTTTTTTCTTTTTTTTTTTACAAAAAAACTTCATTAGAACAAGTCGTACGTTTCATGTTTCATGGCTGAACGTTGTTCTCTCTGAGGATGTTTTTCATTGAAAACACGAGGCTGAATAATTGTCAGTGGTTTTATCTGAATCCAAAGCATCTATTTCTAAATCCGACCGAGTAGTTTCCTTGTTTAAAGGTAACAACACAACACGAACGCTCTTTCATCCTTTACAGCTGGAAAAACTGACAGCAAACGTCTCCGCAGGACAGTCGGGCTCTCCCAAGCCCAGGAAGGTGTCAATTCTGTTACGGGACCAGTTGATCAAATCCATAATTTTTTAGGTTTTAGAGAACAAGACTGAGAAACTCTTTGAGGGTTAGAGTTAGATGAGATTATACAAAAGACATGAGAAGCCAAGCAGGAAAGATAAGTGAGAGGGAGAGGGGGAGGGAGAAAAGTGCGACCGCCTCCGTCAAGAGCCAAGAAAGAAGAAAAAAAATTCAACAATCCTTGTAATTGTATTATGGATCTAATATGTGGAGATTTCCTTCCTTACGAATAAGAGAACAAAGAGCTCCTCAGCATAACAAAGGCCTCAGACTGTCCAGTTTGAATGCAGAGTGAGTAAATGTCTCCTTTCGAGGTTTATTCACTACAACTGACTGAGAATGTGTTATCATCTCCTCCTAGCTTACAATTTCAGTCAAGCAATGGGACATGTTGAAGAAAAATGCAAAGAGCACGCACCTTTCAGACTCTCAGGCTGTTTCGTTGAGGCGATTTTTATAACCCGACACTCTGCACGCACTCTCTGCTGTTCACTTCACACCGAACAGCCATTATCGGCCTTTCAAAGCATCTAAAAGCTCTTTTCCTGCATTGACCTAGTTTCCGCTTCTCTTCCAGTTACTTGTGTCCTGCTGGTTTGATTGATGGGTCACGAGTCCAGTTGTTCAGGGTGTCAGCACTCTGCCAATTAAACCAAAGGGGAGAAGGCACAGAAGTGGAACAGGTAAGTCTATGATTAGATCCAGTTGGGAAGCTTTTACCCCGGTGAGGTGGCTTCGAAAGAACCTTGCGTGACAATTCGCAAACTCTGGTTTCAGACAAAAGCCCGGTGTGAGATGGAAGCGAAAGTGAGCATGTGAGTCAAAGGAGCTGCAGCTGTTCACCTGCGAGGCCTTTCTGAAAGCAGCTGCACTTTTCTTCACCACACTGCGAACGCACTAAGATCTTTACTCTGGGATGCAGCTAGCTGTTACTTATATTATCAGATCTCTCAATCACTGTTCCAGCTGCACCGTAAAGACACACAAGCACAGCCACAACAACGCACCGTACACCCGCATCTACTCCGATAACATTTAGACAAGTCGCCCAGGGACATGGACGGTCAGGAGGAGAAACGCTGGAGCAAGGAGGGGGAGAAGAAAAAGAGAAAGGCCTGTGGCACAGATGAAGATAATGACTACGAGATAGCTCCACAGCAGTCATCTCAAGGTGCATTATACTGAAAGGTAAAGACCCTCCAACAGCGGTGGGTAACATTGTTTCTGCAGAGGAACACACTGACCTGCACAGTAAGCGAAGGGCCACGCTCAATAACTGACTTTACTGCTTAGCATAAAGCTTGCTTTTTTTTTAGGTTAACCCTAACCTCCACCAAGGAGTTGATGTGTTTGCATGTGTGTGTCTGTGAACAGGATAAACTGTTTGGCAGTCGTCCGCACAAAGGTCTACAATTTATTGGTCAAAAAGTGACAAAAATGTCCTTTAACCTTGAAAATGTGTTTCTTACTGAGGTGTGAATTGTCTAAGGATATAAAGATCACATTTGACCTCTGACCTCTCCTTCAAGGTCAATAGATTGATCTAAAGGTCAAATTGACAATGCTATATGAAGCTATTTTCAAAACTACTACTTACTGCTGTGGTTTGTATTGACAACATATAGGACACGGGGATTCTAACGATCACGTTACATTAAACCTCTGACCTCTTTTTCAAGGTCAAATAAGGTCAAACTGTCATAAAATGTCTTTCATCTTTAAAGCTGTGCTTAAACTCTACCGCCTTCATTTGTATTGATAATGACTCCGACAAATGGGGGTTCTAAATATCACATGACATTTGACCTCTGACCTCATTTTTATATTTTATATGCTTTTCCTTCGGTTTGACCCCTAAGCGTATTGTATCTTTAGAGAAGCTATTACTCTTTCAATGGTTTTAATGCATAAAGCCATAATGATAACATGTTAAGGTGGACAGAACGGACTCAGGCGCAGACTCAGGCTCCTTGGAAAAAGAGTTTGACAGTTTATTTAGAAAACCAAAGTGCCGAATATATACAAGGTGAGGGGCAAAGCGTCCAGGGCTCCAGGGGGGTATGTGGGACATCCACACGCTTGCCTCACTCTTCGTGCTCACACTCTCACTCCTCTTCTGCCACTCACGCCTTTTCACACTCTACGCAGACAAACAGGCACTCCAGGAGGGTTCGGGGACAGGTCCAGGAAATCTATGTACAAGGAGACACAGGTCAGGAACACCAGCTAGCGAAGCTCGAGAACAAACACTAGGAAGTATCCGGGGACACGAACTCCAGTAGCTCAACGATCCAGCGACGAGAAGCTCAGAGCCGCCACCTTAAGTAGCGTCAGGAACTGTGTCAGTGAGCAGCAGCAGGTGGTAATCAGGCCAGGTGTGTGGGCCAAAGGCGGGAGCCCATAATGAGCTCCGCCCAGCCAGACAGGAGAGTGAGAACAAAAACAACATGTGGCCTGGAGTGAGCCAGCCGGAGAGACACAGGGCCATGACATAACATCTTTAACCTTTGACAGAGTCAGTGGGCCATTTTCTTTATAATTTGATTTGGACTTGAACCCCAAACTTTAGTTCATTCTGAAGTTTCAGCTGCAGTCTCTGAACTGCCTTCACTCTGCTCCTCTGATTTAAAAAATATCCTCAAAATCCTCAAAACTCTGCACCTGCAAAATGAAATTCCTCCCAATCCAAAGCATGATGAAAAACGGGGACACGAGAGGTTGTCTGGTCATTGTTTGGTCCAAGGTTGGAGCAGCTGCAATCACACCGCAACTTCTCCAGGAATAAATCCCGAGCACAAAAATATCATTTCTCCTCTCTGCTCTGTTCTGTTCTCTGCACTTGCCAGAAGACGGTACGGCGAGGAAGGAATAACGACTGTTGGATCAGTGCCAAACATGAGGCTTAAGGAAAAGAAACCTCCAATGGACAATCAGCGTTAACAGTGCCTGTGAAAAACATCCTGAAGCTGTACATAAAAGCCTAACAAAAAAATAAACAGGAAATACAAGGCATGAGAAAAATAGAATGACCTCAATAATGTTTAATAATCAAACTAATGAGGAGCAAATGAATGTTGGCAGGTTTATATTTCTGCTGTCAGAAGCAGGGGAGACGACAACATGGAATAAAAGACGGTAAGAAGCGGCGAAACACTAAGTGAAGACGGCTGTTTGATGTTTTCTTCCAGATATCAGATTAGAGGAATATCACTGAATTGATTAGCTGATGTTCATGGCTGGTCAGGTGCTGAAAAACCCCGATGGATCCTTTTCTTGTTCCTCATCGACCAAAGAGCCAAAGAAAGATGATAAGAGCCTCTTTGGGTGAAAGTCAATATTGTGTAGGTTCATTTACCTCGCTGTCTCTTAACCTGGAGGTCGCAAGCTCAGTCTCTGTCTGTCAGTGTGAGTAACATGGCAACAGCACAAGTACATTTTTAGAGTGAAATACCCCCCCACCCCGTGTTCATGTGTGTTCCTGCAGCTTCGCCATTTTCCTGCTGTCGTTTCCAGAGATCCGAGCGCTCTGCGTGAGTCTGTCCGCATACATTTTCTTCTGGTTGGAGTCAAACTGTGCTGGAGCCAGCGAGCAGGTGGCTGATTGTCAGCCAGATGAAGGCGACAGGCTGCATGGCAATAAAGAGGGAAGAAAGGCTTCTGGAGGAAATAATTAAGGACTCGGCGTGTTCATAAAAAAGCAAATATTAGTGTTGAAATCCTGAGGTTTCCGTCCTCTGCAAATCCCCCCCAATGACAGGCTCTCTGACACACATATGAATTTTTTTATTTTATTTTTTTAATCCTTGAAAGGTTAAATTGCAGCTATTCAATTCAGAAATTATCCATAGCTACTGGGACACGCCCACCTGCTGGGCAAAATCTGTGCAGCCATCCTTCGACTTTAACTTAGCCAAAATGCCGGATAGCTTCTTTGCTATCAGATGCACTAATCAGTGTTTATTTACAGCTGCCAGAAGGCCGTATGGTACCAACACGTGAGCACAACTCTTCTAACCCTGCCTTAGAGACCAAATCGCACCAATCCCTCCTTCTCCACATTGACTTTCATGACGGCTCATTTAAACTGTACCTGGTCAACTGCTACTGTTATAACACAAACAAAGAAGAACTTTTTTGGCCTACGGATTTAAATAAAGCTAAATCACAAGTCTCTTAAATTCATAGTTTCCCCTCATCTCATCTCAATTGATAGCTGATACAGGTAGTCTTGGCTTGAGACAGGTGAAAAAACCCAACTTTTTATCCTGCAGTACTACCGACTATCCTTTTACTTTTTGCTGTCATGATGGAGTATTGTTTTCACCCGCCAGGTAGTGAGTCAGTCATGTGACTGAAAATCGGCCCATTGGCCGGGGAAGCACCAAGGTGTTCCCAGGACCACCCTAGAGATATAATCTCTCCAGTGTGTCCTGGGTCTGCCCCGGGCCTCCTCCCGGTGGGACATGCCCAGAACACTGCATCCAGGAGGCATCCTTGTCAGATGCCCGAATCACCTCAACTGGCTCCTTTCGATATGGAGGAGCAGCGGCTGTACTTTGAGCCTCCAAATCTGAGGCCATGGTCCTCACCCAGAAAAGGGTGGCGCGCCCACTCCAGGTCAGGGACGAGTTCCTGTCCCAAGTGAAGGAGTTTAAATGTTTCTTTTTCTTTCCTTCATTTTAAATTTTTTTCTTAATCCTGGCGTGTCGAACTCGAGTGCTCGAGGGCCGGTGTCCTGAAACTTTTAAATGAGTCCCTGCTGCAACACACCTGAATAAAATTAGGTCATGAGCAAGACTTGACTACTTGGTGAAGTGGCAACCCCTAACCTTGCTCAAGTAAATTTAAATAAATTTAAGTTTTGGGAAAAATGTACTTCCTAAAGTACTTTTATTGCACCGTGTTCATTCACTCATAAGCTTCAGTAACATGAATCAAATGGCTGAATTGCCACCTCAGCATGCAGTCAGTTCTATAGAGTGTTGCTAATGACCTACTAATTTTATCCAGGTGTGTTGCAGCAGAGACACATGGACAAGTTTCAGGACACCGACCCTGGAGGACTGGAGTTTGACACCCGTGACCTAATCAATCTTTTTTCCACTTATTATTGTCCCGAGTGTCCCTAATCCACCGTCGCAGCACAGCACTAGAGAAGACCTTTAACTGTGTTGTGTACTGAGTCCTGCATATGTAGACTCATACCTGTTCTCCTGGAGGAAAAAGCAAAAAACAGAAAACTAATTTAGCACACGGTGGCTGTTCTGGTTGCAATAACTTTTGCAGTCACTAACGATGTGTTCGAGCACACTGAGGGTAAAGCACGTAGGTCATATCTGTTCATTACAGAGGAAAGCTTTAGCAAAGTTTTATCCTGGCTACTCTACGCCTGTATCCACCAGGCCCGAGTATTAAATCTGGATTAAAGAAACACATGCTATCTGCACAGTGACATTAAAATCGTGTACATGCTGCAGAACGAGATTAATGTTGGGCCTGATAAATGATTTCTGTCTCCCTGCAGTAAATCTGCGTTGTGCTCGGTCTGTTCGTTGATGTGCATCGGCCACGTCACCCCGATGCTGTGGAGATTTACGGCGTGCGTGTTTGTTTTGGGCCTCGGTGTCACGTCGCGGTGTCCAATCCGTCACTCGCCCGACAGTCGTTACAGGGCAGGAGGTAGCACTGCTGCACGTGACGCCAGCTGTTTTAATTATGTGAGCCAATAAATCTGATCTCCAGGAAATGTCAGCAAAGATATGGCTGCCTGTAAAGTGTTTGGCTTCAGCTGCAAAGGTTCAACGAAGTCAGAGACTATCAGGGAACATGAGAAGGGTGTAACTGTCTGTTAAAGGGGACCCATTATGATTTATTTTCTGTCATAAACACACCCTGTTGCAACAGTTCACGCTCATGTTAAATATGTGACATAACAAGGCCAGTGGATGTTTTTTTTCTGCTTTTCTGCATGATGTCAGAGCTGGTCATCTCATGCACTCACTGCTTCACTGAGTGAATGGGTTAAAGAGAAGAAGAAGAAGAATCCTTTAATTGTCCCAGATGGGGAAATTTGGGTGTAACAGTAGTAAGAAAGACACATATACAAACAAACAGGACACAGAACAGAAACAATTTTTACATATTTACATCAAGGACAATGGTTACCAAAAACAGAGTATCCATCCATCCATCCATCCATTTTCATCCGCTTTGTCCGGGGCCGGGTCGCGGGGGCAGCAGCCTCCTGGGTGAGGTGTTCCAGGCATGTCCCACCGGGAGGAGGCCCCGGGGCAGACCCAGGACACGCTGGAGAAAAACAGAGTACTGTACCGTTATTAAATTAAATAAAATTAAATACAGATAAGAGGCAAACCCTAGTTATAGTGTGAATCGGTTGATAAAATAGTGCCAAGTTACAGCGTTGTTATAAACATCCATGTTTGTTGGGAGCAGTTCTGGTAGTACAGTCTGACAGCTGCAGGGAGGAAGGACCTGCGGAAACGCTCCTTCGTGCATCGAGGATGCAGCAGTCTGGCACTGAAGCAGCTCTGCAGCAACACTTACATGCATGGGGTGGGAGACTCTGTCCATCAGAGATGTTATTTTGGCCGGAGTCCTTCTGTCTCCCACCACCTGCACTGGGTCCAGGGTGCCTCCCAGAACAGAGCTGGCCTTCCTGATGAGTTTATCCAACCTCTTCCTCTCAGCTGCCGATAAACTGCTGCTCCAACAAACCACACTGTAAAAAATGACAGATGCCACCACAGAGTCATGGAAGGTCTTTAAAAGTGCTCCCTGGACTCCAAATGACCTCAGCCGCCTCAGCAGGTAGAGTCTGCTCTGACCCTTCCTGTACAGAGCATCAGTGTTGTGGCTCCAGTCCAGTTTATTCCACTATCTCAATGTCCACTCCCTGGATGTTCACCGGTGTCAGTGTGGTGGGTCTGCGTCTCCGGAAGTCCACCACCAACTCCTTGGTTTTCCCGGCATTGATCAGCAGGTGGTTCTGCTGACACCAGTCCACAGAGTCCAGAGTCCAGAGTCCACCGTCTGTACTCTGAGTCGTCCTCACCTGTGATGAGGCCGACTATGGCAGAGTCGTCAGAGAACTTTTATAGGTGGCAGCGTGGGGAGTTGATGGAGAAGTCTGCAGTGTAGAGGGTGAAGAGGAACGGTGCCAGCACAGTTCCCTGTGGGGCCCCCGTACTGCAGACCAGCGTGTCAGAGACACAGCCCTGCGTCCTCACATACTGTGGGCGTTCTGTGAGGTAGTCCAGTATCCACTGGGACATGTGGTGGTCCACTCCCGATAGCTCCAGCTTTTCTCTCAGAAGTCGTGGCTGGATGGTGTTGAAAGCACTGGAGAAATCAAAGAACATGATCCTCACAGTGCTTCCAGGCTTCTCCAGGTGAGTCAGGGCTCGGTGCAGGAGGTAGATGATGGTGTCCTCCACCCCGATGCCAGGCTGGTAAGCAAACTGCAGTGGATCCAATGAAGACCTCACCAGGGGACGCAGATGGTTTAGAACCAACCTCTCGAGGGTCTTCATCAGATGAGATGTCAGGGCAACCGGCCTGTAGCTGCTGAGGTCCTTGGGATGGGAGGTCTTTGGTACCGTTATCACACAGGAGGTCTTCCACAGCTGTGGTACTTTCTTTTTGCAGCTGGGGGGATGATGCTGGGGGAGGGGTGGGTGTTTGATCAAACCTATTAAAATATTTATTTAGGTCATTCACCCACCCCAAGTCTCCTGCAGCCTGGGGGGTTGGTTTTTGTCCTGAGATTGTCTTCAGGCTGTTCCAAACCCCTCTGATGTTGTCCTGTTGCAGCTGCTCTTCCATCTTCCTGCTGTAGTTTTCCTTCCCCTGCCTTATCTTCCATTTCAGCTTCTTCTGAACAACTCTCCGCTCCTGTTTGTCTCCAGATCTAAAGACTCTCTTCTCCTTGAGGAGAGCCTTTATTTCAGGATTTATTTATGGATTGTTGTTAGAAAAACACCGTACCTTTATGATGGGTACGGTGTTGTCCACACAGAAGTTCATGTAATCCGTAATGCAGTCTGTGATGCTGTTGAGGTCATCCTCCAGGGGGCTGCAGAGGTTGTCCCACACAGTAGAACGGAAACAGTCCCTCAGGGCCTCTTCAGTCTCTGCCGACCATTTCCTTACTGTCCGTTTCACAACTGGTTCTCTGTGTACCAGAGGTTTATACACAGGCTGGAGATGAACCAGATTGTGATCTGAGCCCCCCAGGGGAGGAAGAGGTGATGAGCTGTATGCCTCCTTGGTGTTGGCATACAATAAGTCCAATGTTTTATTGTCTCTGGTGTGGCAGGTAACATACTGGGTGAAGGTGGGGAGAGTGGAGGACAGGGAAATGTGATTAAAGTCCCCAGAGATCAGGAAAAGGGCCTGAGGGTGCTGTGTTTGGAGTCTGCTGGTTACAGTGTGCAGGACCTCACAGGCTGCTGCAGCGTTAGCAGAGGGCGGGACATACACAGCTATCATAATCATGTGTTAAACTCTCGCGGTAGATAGTACGGTCTCATGCTAACCGCTAGCAGCTCAATGTCCTTACAGCATAGCGTCTCCTTGATAGATAAATGCCCAGAGTTACACCATCTATCGTTCACAAACACAGCGAGACCCCCTCCTCTCTTCTGACCACTCTCCGCTGTTCTGTCGGCCCGGATCAGGTGGAAACCGTCTATGTTTATGTGTGAGTCCGGAGTTAGCGTGGTTAGCCACGACTCTGTGAAGCACATCAGGCTGCACTCCCTGTAGCTCCTCTGATGTCGGGTTAGAGCCGCCAGTTCATCCACTTTTTTGGGGAGCGATCTCACGTTCCCCATAATAACAGATGGAATCGCTGGCCGGTACCTCCTAACCTTACTGCGACGCCCAATCTCGGCCCGAGTGCCATGTCTCTTCCTCCTCACCTCGTTGCGGATGTTGGCTCGCTCGGCGGTAGGCAGAACAGCGGAGGCCCTGAGGGCTAACAGCTGATCCTTGCTGTAAACAATGGGCGGTCGGACCTCCGAGCGCTCCCCAGACACAGATGCCGTAAAAATATGTGATAAATAACACAATTGTCCATAAAATTCTGAGCTCCATTGTGGAGTAGTACAGTCCACAATAAAAAAAAAAACAAGAACAAGAAACACAATAACAACAAAGAAAGAGAAAAACGACTCGGTCAGGTCGGAGCTGCTGATACTGGCTGCCAGCTCGGAGCGGCGCCGGAAGTGATGTAAATGCAGAGAGAAATTTCCCACGGGCACATTATTATCTTGGACACACAGAAGCTCCACCCACCTGCTATTTGAATCTTTGCTTCATGAGGGTCAGCCAATCATAAAAAAGCTGGTTTAAAGAGAGTCGAGGGAGCCAATGGGAGTTTCAGATTAAGCCAGAAGTTTCGGGTTCCCAGTTGGAATTTTAGTCTGGAATACTGGGTTTTCCAAGCTGGAAACTCGGAGGAGCCCCACCAACTCTGAGATAACAATTCAAGATGGCAGCAGTAATCTGTCCATCATTGTTGTGTATCTGTGACTTGCTAAATAAGTGCAGACCACTGATCAGGCTCTATCCATGAATGTGCTGCAATTGTGCTGTGTCGCTAGTGATGCATGAATGGCTCCACTATTAACACCGTTATTCACACTTTTCCGAATTTACTACTGGAACGCACTAACTCATTCTAACGTCCGAGCGAGAACAGATTTACTGTTTTATTGTGATAGTCTTGCGTTCCGTGTTGAGTGTGTCTTCTGTCTCGTTGTGCCTAATTCGTCCCAGCTGTGGTCCCCGTGTTTCTTTTCCCTCGTCACCCTCATGTGTATGTATGTGTTTAGCTGTTATTCAGTCTTTGTCAGGTCGTCTGTTACGTTCACGCCGTGTTTCCAGTTCTTCATGTTTCCATGATGATAGTTTCCAGGGTTCGCGCGTTTAGTTTAGTCTTTAGTTTCCCAGTTTAGTCTTAGTTATTTCTCTTCCTGACTTTTGTTTTGTATTTCGGTTATCGGCCTCCAATAAATGTCTCACCTTCTGTTCCACCTCACTCATGCCTCAGTGTCTGCATTTGGGTTCTCCTACTCTCACCACACGAGCTGGGTTGCAGATCCTGACATCTGAGGCACGACAGAATCTTCAGTCACCATAACCAGCTGCTTCTTATACACACATTGAAGCTTTTGTCGTGGTTTAATGTTGATTCAATATATAACTTGGAAAGAGGTGAGAACACATAAGAAAATCTTAACTAGATCATTTCTTTTAGAGCAACAGTATATGACAAAAATACTTCCCCACAGCACGAGGCAGTCCTTAGTGACGGTGTGGAGAAGGGGCTCTTTTTAACAGGACGAGATCAAAGTTTAAGGAGGGGTAGTCGTCTTCCATGACTGAACGAGGGGAGGACGGAAAGAGAAGAGAGAAAAGACGAGCACAGAGAAAGGAACTGAACAAACCACAAACTACTGGAGAGAGCAAAGGAAATGTTAATATGGAGCTAGAAATGAGCAGAGTGCACAAAACTGAAAATATAAAGTCAAGTTGAAAGCGCCAACGATCACTCTAGTTTGAGTCTTTTGCAAGGTGACAGCTACACCTGTCACGATACCTGTTTAAACAGGTTATTGCCACAGAGAGAATAAAAGTTTATTCAAGGATCACTGCTTTCTAATTAAGGAAGTTTGACATTTAACATCGGCTTTACGCTTACTTGGCAGGAAACAGTAAGACAAGAGATCAATAGCAGTATTTTTAAAGGTAATTCCATTAAAGATGCTGCAAAAGTAAAATTCCAGACAGAGGTGAAGCTATAGCTGCCAATCAAAGCTATCTAACTTTTATAAAAGGAGAAACTGACCATAGAAAACTGTTTTTTTCTACTAAAACATTAAAAAAAAACAACCCTCCAATATGGGACTGCTGTTTCAGCATTGGGCTTCCAAAACTTGCTACCTCACTGTCTGGTACCACATTTCATGTACTATGGTTGGGATTATGCTTATGTTAAAGCCATATCCCTTTGTTTTCTAATTGCTTCCTCTTAATTGCTGTAATTCCTACTTCCTGTCTTTGTTAGAGTCCCTGCATCGCCCCGCCGTCATCAGTATCGCCTGTGTTTAATTGGCGACACCTGTTTCCAGTTAGTCACTTACCTCAGTGCATTTCCAGTTGCCCCCCAGTGACCTTTATATCTTATGGTTTTCTTGTGCATGTCTCCTGCTCCCTGCCAAACTCCCCTCCTTCCTTGCTGCACATCCTGACCTCCTGCATGACTTATTCTCCGCTTAATTTTCATTTTTTATTGTGAACTTCTGCTCCTGTGCAGGTTGCTGACGGCTGGCTCCCTGTCAGTTTGGCCCTGACCTGATTTCAGGCCTGTGAAGACCACTGGAGCAAACTGAAGCTCCTCATAACCTTGTGCTGCTGCAATTCTGTTAAAAGCCTCCAAATCCTTCCATCATTAGCAAAGCTCTGAGCTCTTCTCTGATTGTTTTTGTGGCCACAAATGGAAGAGATTTATTCCATAACATATTGTACTTCTATTTTGGGAAGAATGTTCCTCAGGTTTAATTTGGAAATTGTGGAGGGACCAGGCTGGAAGGCTGTTTAATTTCCCCACCCAATGACATATTTAATATTTTTACATGAGCCTAAAAAGGCAGTAATCTCTTAATTCATTTGAGCACATTAAGCATGTGCTAATTTTGATTTACTAGCATGAAAAACAGCAATGTCTAAAGCTTGCTGGCAGCAGCTCCATCAGTCCTAACATGCAGGAGGTATTGTCTCAGAGTTTGGTGTTTGAGGTGGATTTACTGGGCTTGTTTGGTGAAAACAGCTGCTGCTTGCTGCTATTGCAAACAACGACACTGAAACCTGCCAGAAATGAGCTGCAAAACCAAAACTGGAAGCTAAAATAACCCAAAACACACGGAAGAACCGACTCTGAGCCTTTTGTCATTAAAACTGCTATCTTCATAAACCAACATGTTTCCCTTTAATGCTTAAACTTTGAAGTTTACACTCTATTTGCACCCATCCTGGGGTGTCACATAAGGGTGTTTTGTCAGATGCAAGCAAAAGGTGTCCTGTGACTTTATGTGATGTCCCCGTTTTAGACATCTATAAATTGTGCTGGACAAGCTGGACATTTATCAGGAGATTTGGACTTTGTGTTTTTTGCCTGCCTTTAACTCTTTATTTTCACTTTCACTCGTGAGGTTTCCAGAATAAAAACAACTTGATTAGCTTTAAGAAAAGTGAGGTGAGGAGTAACAGCTTGTTACGTGTCCCCCAAGTATACTTAGAAACGTGCAACTGAAACACACTGATGACTAAAGCGACGTGTGTTCGTCATTGGAAAGAGGTCATTTCTCCGCTACTTTGAGCTGCTTTGCCAATGTTCCACCTCTCTCTGTGCATCCATAGCTCCCACATGCATTGCATAAAACCATCTGCATGTACACCTTGTTCCACTAAATCACTTCTCATCAGTATGTCTCAGTTCCTCAACACACATTGCTAATCCGGGTCATGAGTGAGCTGGTATGCTTCAGGGGGCTAACACAGGGACACTTACTGGATCTATCGTTCCAAAGGTGGCAGTGGTGCCACTACACTGTCCAGCTACTCGCACCACAAATCATCTCCAAGATACCCAATGCAATTGCTGTTGTTAGATCATAAGTTTGCTTTCCACTGTGGTTCCAAACAACTAACCAGGCTACAGGTTGGATCTTCAGAATCCAAAAGTAAATCTGTACAACGTCCATCTTTTATATAGTCTGTTCACAACTCGTGATGCAGCCTTCCAGTGTTGAAGTATGACAAATGTTCGCCCATCATCTCCTGCCTCGATTTGTTCCCCCGGTTCAAATCACAGACAAACAGGATCCCACAGCTGTTTATGTTTTTGAACCCATTTTGCACAGAGAGGCATTTTTTGAAAAATGTATTGATAGCAATGTTGAATATTATTACACAGGAAAGAAACAACTACAGTAAAATAATCACACTGTGACGCCTCTGCCTTTGTAAATGGAGGGACAGTAACTGCGTGTAAAACCTGCAGACAGTCAGATTAACAGTATTTCATCTCTATCTGCCATTCTGCAATTCATCTCATGTAAACAATAACGTGGCCACAGCGTGACGTGAAAAGAGGCACATTGCGCAACAAACTTTGTATTCCTCGTCCACACGTAAACGCAAAAAAGGAGTTTTAAAAATCTCAGTTTTTGGTGATTCGAAACGCCGTTTATGTGTGGAAGAAAGGTCCAAACGCACAGAAACCGCTGTGTTTTCAAAAATACTCGTGTAGGTGTGGATGCAGCGTAAAAGAATTTGGAGATTATTTTATTACTACCTGTAATTTATTGCAGTTTACTTGTATTTGCTTATTTGTTTACTAAATGTTTGAGGTGTGAAAGAAACCGCAGTGGAGTTTGAAAACAAACTATGTGTTTGTGCGTGGGGACGGGCATTTGGTCCCCATAAGTGACTGCTGGTCCCCACAATTAGCATGCCAATTTTCTGTCCTCACAAAGAAGCCTAAACATGTACACACACACTTCATAAAAATGCATAAACGCTCTGCTCTGGACGTTATGCTGCACTGGTCAGGATGGTGGGGAAAATGACTGACAGGTGTCACCAGCTGAATTATGTGTTGCAGGCACAAAGTGAATAACGGCTGTTTAAAGCCTGAGTGCTCCAGACAAACACCGCACCGTGCCTTCCTGCTCTGACGTGAGCTTCCAGTCTAAGAGAACACGACGGGACACTTTCCCTTTTACAGCATCAGTTTTGTGCTTTTGATTCAAACACCTTCTGCTGCTGATTACAGGTTGCATTGTGAATGCTGCGAAACAGCCTCAGCTCCCTCTGCGTTTCACAGCTGTGCTCATCTCTGCGTTTCACAGATAACTGTCTGCCTGAATGATGTATGTGTCTCTTATTTCTCATTATTTTTATGTGTGCAGATTACAGAAAGCTGCAGCTCAGACTCGGTCATCGTAGGAAAATTTATGAAGGTCATCTATTTTGTCCCATTAATTTCGGCACATTCAGCTTCCTCCCCAAACTCTTCGAGATGTCTCACTTTGTTCGCTGCGATTCAATTCAGCTGTGTGGGAGGGCCAGAGGGAGGATTTTCTAAGCCCACCCCACTCCCACTGTGACAGACTTTTTCATTTTGCTGATTCAGAGCCACTCGTATCCATGGGAGACATCAGACTGTGCCGCCATCGCCGCCTCATTAAGAGTGCTGGTGGGTTTGATCAAAGGAGAAAGTATACTTATCCTGCAGATCCATTCAGCTGTTCCCTGAGATTTAACCTCAGGAGACTTGTACAGTCACTGCAGGCTGAACGCCAACACGCTGCGCCCGTGCACGGCAGCCCATTACGCCACGCCGCAGCAGGAAAGCAGACGTACATGCTGTGAATGTCCCACTTCACCTTTGTGTTAATGAATACCTTTTCTAACTAGTCTCATTCAGGTGGGCATTCATGTGAATTTTCCCAGTCACTGTAAGATACAGATGACTCTGCCTCACAGCAGACCATCAGACATCCTGTCACGGTTGGGCTGTTACAGCAGCAGAGGCCATGCTTGACTCAAACTTACACTTGACTGTAGCTGCCTCACACACTGACTTTACTGCCAGCAGTTTAATTTAGCTGACTTTATTGGCTGAAAACACAAAGTCTAAAATTGAACACGTGGAGCAAAAACTGGCAGCAAAACAGGAAAACACAAGGAACTAAACAGGGAACTAACCAGGGAACTAACCAGGGAACAGACATGTACACAATCTGAATGACTGGTGATGAGACACAGGAGGGGACACCAACCAGAGGGAAAAAATTGTCTCTGAAGGATAGCTAATACAATCAAAAGACAAACTCAATATTAAACACGAGTCAGGAGCAAACGTTTTGGCAAGTTGGCAAGTTTTTCAGTGCTTCAGGTTTAAACTTTTAATATAAAAAAATGAAGAGGATTCATTTTAAAGTATCATAAATATAATTCTAGCATTTAAAATGAACCAAGTCATTTGAAAATCTGTTGGAAATTGAGTTACAATTTCTATAGTTTCTCCTCACACACACACACGTAGGAGGTCTAATGTGGCATCTGTATTGACGTCTATACCTCCACTGCAGTGAGGCTGTCCATAGTTGGCCATTAAACTGACACTGGGAGCAGTTTTTAGATCTTCTTCGTGTCCATATTATTATTATCTTGTCACTAAAGTGACCCTGAAACCGATGACTGATGGATCAACAGGAGCTATCTCACTAACATTAGCCAATTATCTTAACAGTGAAGGATTTCTTTTCTTCCATCTGTCACGTGGCAGCATTATTAACCCATTTTACCCTGGCAGCAGTTTAAGGGAGGGATTCTCCAGATGGTACTAATATATACATGTACGTGTGTGTGTGTCCAGTGCTGGCTGGTTTGCCTTCCAGGTATTCAGTGAAATGACTGACAGTTTCGCCGACATTTTTGACAGCCTGGTTTGCGTCTCTATGAATAGATTCCTCCTTCTAACTGTACACTTAGTGATTTTGTTTACTGGAGTTAGGGGCGTGGCCTCAGTTTAGCTAACTGGAGTCACTGAACTGAACATTTCCACTGAGTTTGTGCAGTTCAGAGCGTGTTTTTTAATGGAATTATGTGACCGATAGATGTGTTCCGGCTCGATCGTTTTACTACATTTTAGTGAGTGAAACTAATATTTTATTAGTCTTTACAGGGCGTCTGTAGTCATGTGCTTGACCCAGATAGTCATCGTCATGTTATGTTCCAGTACATAGCAGTGTGCTGGACTGCATTTTGAAACTTGCATCCATACAGCTGCAGTGCAAAGGAAAGATCTGCTAGTTAGTGACAGACTAATAAAATATGCAGCATAAAGGTAGTGGATGGTCTGTACCACCTAAGTCCTGATGTTTCCCATATACTCTTATTAAAAAGGCACCAACAGCGAGGTGGAGCTCAGTGACTCAAATTTGGGGCGTTTACGCCAGAAACCATCATTTATTTACAGCACATGTTCCTCTGACAGTAAATGTATTTTTATGGACAGTTTGGTTGGAGCAGATCTGCACAGCAACAGTGAAATATTAAAAAAATATAAAATGTGTAGTTTTGCCTCCTCTGTGCTCGGTCTCTTAAAAACAGCTGCAGTGACTTTTTCTCAGCTGCTGAACTCATGAACAATCAGTGACTCTGGAGAGTTGCTTCAGTGAATTACCATTCATCATATGCATGCCAATCAAGAATCTTGTTCCTCTCAACACATTAATTTCACCACTTTAATAACAAGGTCACTGGCAACATCCGTGACGGAGAGCTTTGTACAACCTCTGAGAGCGGCTGATTCCCTCTGAGTGTGACGGTTAAATGAAGAGAATGGGCCGGGATTGTTCTCTGACATTGGCGTGTTGTAGCTGGATGCACCTCATCAACATTTCATTTATACATTAGACACGGAGGATATAGTCCTCGTAAGTTACGGGAGCCATTCTTGGAACCCAAGTTGCATATATGAGATGAGCGTTGTGTAAAGGAATCGTTTGGGCATCTCTAATTTTAAGAACTGACATATGAAACAGCCTCCAGGTCACAGGAGGACAAGCGCTCGACCTACGCCGGCCACCGGCGTCATCGGCCCATGTTTGCTCTCCATTATTGACGGCGTATCAATCATTCGCCCCAGCCTCCAGGCCTCCCCTGGGTGTCTTCGCAGCCCAGTGGTGAGTGTCAAATGCTCCTGTAATGAGTTGTTATTGTGCACGATGATGTATATGAGCATCCCTCATGAGCTCGGGTCACTGCAAGAAGAATGTATCATTGATTGCACGATCAATGGCTCATAGGAGGAGCCGAGGGGGTCGTTGTTGGGTGTTGAGTCAAGCGTCAAAGCTCCTTAATGCCTTCACAGCCTCTGGGGTGCACGCAGTTAGGACCCCCCCTGGGAAAAAACAGCATGAATCACAAAGTTTTGTGCTTTTCAAAGTTAAATGAAGTAAGAATGAACCTTGGCAGACATTACATCTCGCAAACACTTTTTTTAGCCAGCTGAGAGTCAGTGTGGCCATTAGAGGAACCATTAGTGTGTGTGTGTGTGTGTGTGTGTGTGTGTGTGTGTGTGTGTGTGTGTGTGTGTGTGTGTGTGTGTGTGTGTGGCACATCTGCACTGGTTTCACTGTTAAATTCTAAAGGTTTCCAGGTCGGAGAGACAAGGCTGCTGCAGATGAAGCTGCCAGGCTGCAGGTAAAGTGTAAGTTTATGGCAGTGGTTCTTAACCTGGGTTCGATCGAACCCTAGGGGTTCGGTGAGTCAGTCTCAGGGGTTCGGCAGAGCCTCCGCCGTGACATGCATGGCTCATTTTGTGCACCAGTAAAAAACATACCTATGTCTTGAATTTGAAAAAAATCACATTTTATTTTTCACTAAAGAGGCTTTCAGTGAATGCGCATATGAAACTGGTGGGGTTCGGTTCCTCCAACAAGGTTAAGGACCACTGGTTTATGGACATGCAGGTCTTCTGCGCATATAGAGGAAGGTGTTGCTCAAATGGGAGCAATCAAAGAGGGGAAATAGTGAGAATGTCTTTAGTTAGTTAGGATAGCCAGTAAATTGGACAAAGGACTGTTTAAAGATGGTCTGCAAGATGCAGTTCCTCTAAAGTCCACTTGAGGCTCCAAAAGTGAGCCAATCCCCATAGACTCCCATGTTAAAATGACCAGGTTTAAAGCAGATTTATACCTGGTCTGTCTCTCAGTGGATATATTCCTTATGCCATTAGTTTGCCCTAGGTCATGGTTTCCTTCCACATATGGCCTTGCATACAAAGAACTTGCAGCAACAGAAACATAATATTCCAGAAACACGCTTTGCCGATCCAATCAGCTGTTCATTCAATTCAATTCAATTTTATTTATATAGCGCCAAATCACAACAAAAGTCGCCTCAAGGCGCTTCATAGGTACAGAGAGAAGCCCAACAATCATATGACCCCCTATGAGCAAGCACTTTGGCGACAGTGGGAAGGAAAAACTCCCTTTCAACAGGAAGAAACTGCCAGCAGAACCAGGCTCAGGGAGGGGCGGGGTCATCTGCTGCGACCAGTTGGGGTGAGAGAAGGAAGACAGGATAAAGACATGCTGTGGAAGAGAGACAGAGGTTAATAACAGATATGATTCAATGCAGAGAGGTCTGTTAACACATAGTGAGTGAGAAAGGTGACTGGAAAGGAAAAACTCAATGCATCATGGGAATCCCCCGGCAGCCTACGTCTATAGCAGCATAACTAAGGGAGGATTCAGGGTCACCTGGTCCAGCCCTAACTATATGCTTTAGCAAAAAGGAAAGTTTGAAGCCTAATCTTGAAAGTAGAGATAGTGTCTGTCTCCTGAATCCAAACTGGAAGCTGGTTCCACAGAAGAGGGGCCTGAAAGCTGAAGGCTCTGCCTCCCATTCTACTTTTAAATACTCTAGGAACAACAAGTAGGCCTGCAGAGCGAGAGCGAAGTGCTCTAATAGGGTGATATGGTACTACAAGGTCATTAAGATAAGATGGGGCCTGATTATTTAAGACCTTGTATGTGAGGAGCAGGATTTTGAATTCAATTCTGGATTTAACAGGAAGCCAATGAAGGGAAGCCAAAACAGGAGAAATCTGCACTCTCTTTCTAGTCCCTGTCAGGACTCTTGCTGCAGCATTTTGGATTAACTGAAGAATTTTCAGCGAGTTTTTAGGACTTCCTGATAATAATGAACAGGTCAGAAGTCCTGACGCTTGAACAACTACTCTTTCAAGGATTTTTGATATGAAAGGAAGGTTGGAGATTGGCCTATAATTAGCTAAGACTGCTGGGTCTAGAGATGCTTTTTGAGTAAAGGTTTAACTACAGCCAGCTTGAAGGCCTGTGGTACATAGCTGATTATTAGGGATAGGTTGATCATATTTAAGATCGAAGAATTAATTAATGGCAGGACTTCTTTGAGCAGTTTTGTAGGAATGGGGTCTAAAAGACACGTTGATGGCTTCGAGGAAGTAATTCAGTGTGTGAATGTGTGCGTGAATGGGTGGATGACTGGATATGTAAAGCGCTTTGGGGTCCTTAGGGACTAGTAAAGCGCTATATAAATACAGGCCATTTACCATTTACCAATTATTGAAGTTAACTCAGAAAGATCAATTGGAGAAAAAGAGTCTAACTTAACATCAGTGGTACTAAGAGTAGCTGTAGATAATATTACATCTGTGGGATGATTATTGGTATTTTTTTCTCTAATGATAAAAATTTTATTTGTGAAGAAGTTCATGAAGTCATTACTAGTTAACGTTAAAGGGATGGTTGGCTCAAAAGAGCTCTGACTTTTTGTCAGCCTGGCTACAGAGCTGACGAGAAACCTGGGGTTGTTCTTATTTTCTTCAATCAGTGATGAATAGTAAGATGTTCTGGCTCTGTGGAGGGCTTTCTTATAAAGCAGCAAACTATTTCTCCAGGCTAAATGATGATCCTCTAAATTTGTGACACGCCATTTCCTCTCTAGCTTACGAGTCATCTGCTTTAGGCTACGTGTTTGAGAATTATACCACGGAGTCAGGTACTTCTGATTAGAGACCTTAGTTTTCACTGGAGCTACAGTATCCAGAGTCGTACGTAGTGAGGAGGTGAAATTATTAACAAGATAATCGACCTCTGTTGGAGCAGCGTTCAGATAGCTGCTCTGCTCTGTGTTGGTACAGGGCATTGAAGATGATAACAGTGGGTGGATTGTATTCTTAAACTTAGTTACAGCGCTTTCAGAAAGACATCTACTGTGATAAAGTCTACTCTCCACCGCTGTGTAATCAATTATTGTAAATCATAACACTTCCTATGTTGGAATAGACATCAGCGCGAACTATCGCATGTCCACCATTACTTGCCAGAAACCGGAAGTGATGTCATTTTGGCGGAAAATTTAGTTTTTTACCTTTAGAGCCTTATAAGCCTGTACTGGTGTTTTCATTTTCAACTTTATGCTTTTCTGAATAGTTTCTGGGATGCTTAGAACCCAAAAGGCACTGCTGGAAATAGTTTATTTTGACGCATATGCTCTTTTTTTGCAAATTTGCATTATAATATTTATTTTCGTTTTTCCTGCAGTATATAATAATTGGTGTATCTCAAAAATAAAACTATGAAGACGCTCAAAATAAATTTCCTGTGGTGGGAAACTATTTTGTGCAACTTTTATGTATTTACAGTTTTGAGGGATAAACCTCTTAAATTTCTCTAACTAGAAATATATGTAAAAAAAAAAAAATCAAATACGATTTTCATTTTTTTTGTAGTTTATTGCACTTTTTTGCAATTTATGTAGCTACTTTGCACTTAATGCATACATATTATTAAAATTTGGGCTATGGTGGTTGTATTGATGTATAGCAACTTGAAATGCTCCCAAAAATGGCACTACAGCATGTGAAAATATAAAGATAAGCTCTGGCAGACTTGGTTCTATGGTAGGTCTTAAAGGGTTAATACAGCATGTTAGCATGCTGGGTAAGCTAGCTGTTTGCTGCTAGTATTTCACTGATTATCTGGCACATTACATTTCATACACCCTTAAGAAGATCAAATAAAAGGATCAAACTTACTGCATGTACATTAATTTTTGTCAATGTTTACTATATATAGTAATAGTGATAATGTTTTTTTACATGCTGAAAGCTAAACCTGTTGGTAGGACCTGGTCACCCAAAATTAGCACAAAGTAATATATGCATACATATGTAATATGTATCTATAAGTAAACAGTGAAAGGATAAAAGAAAGTTGAAGTTTGTTCGTATAGCCGCATGCATTCGCCTTTTGATAGTCTTGTATGTTTTTTCACTGATGGTGTTATTTGCTGATGCTGTTCTGTCTGGTGTAAATGGTGTAAATAAAACAGTCTGGTGATGAGGCTAAAGTGCAAACTTTCATATTCATGCTTAAGGTTTCAGACATTTTCATTTATCTAAATTATTTTAAGTCTAAATAATTAACTTTAGCAGAGGGGAAAATATTTAACAGGATGCAGAAATGAGACATTTTTTTCTGGATAGAAATTTTGACCCAGTTTATGGGCCAAACATGGCATGAGTGGACTTAAAATAGCTGCAGTGCGACTAAAAAAACGATACTGTCTGATTTTTCAGTCTCTTCTTCCCAGAGCAGGTTTTTCTTCCAGCCTTTGCTTCCATAAAAGTCAGTGGATTTTGGGTTGTGTTCTCGTGCCATCCCTCCTTAGTGTGGCTGCTGACCCGTGGCCCGTGTCAGTAAACACATCATCCTCAAACAGCCGTGCTGTCACCTTGCTCAGGTCACCCAGAATATTAGTAGGCTTCACTGGACTCTCATGCCACTGGTTCAATGACAAACGCCTGACAGAAAATAACACTAAGATGGGTGAATATGGAGTAAAAAACTGTGAAGATGGTTTGTTTACTTCTGATTCCAACAACAACAAAAACAAACAACAACAAAGTAAATTTGGATATATCCATCACGAGGACTGTTGTGAAGAAAAGAAAGTTGAACAAGCCTGAGATGTAAAAAAGAAAATGATTAATAAAGTAACAGACAGTCAAAGGAGCTTGCAAAGAAAAGTGTCTGGACTTCTTTAAGTTGGGTGAAATTTCACCCGAAAGACAAAACTCCTAAACACAAACTTAACAATGTGGTGTTTGCTGTACAGTGCAGCGAGGAATGCCCAGACCTCCACATTGGAGAGACCAAACAGCCACTTCACAAGCGCATGGCACAACATAGAAGAGCCACCTCCACAGGACAAGACTCAGCAGTCCATCTGCATCTAAAGGTCAAAGGTCACTCTTTCGAGGACACCAATGTTCACATTTTGGACAGAGAGGACAGATGGTTTGAAAGACGAGTGAAAGAAGCATCTATGTCCACTGTGAGCGACCATCTTTGAACAGAGGCGGGGTTTACGACACCAACTCTCTGCCATCTATAATCCAGTTTTGAGATCCTTCCCAGACGCCTTAACACCCACTCACATCCTGGGCCATCTGACCTCAGGAATTAGCATGATAAGGTGGGGCCAGGTTTCACAATGAGCTCACCTGAAACCCTGGCTGACTGTGACCCACACCCAGTTTCACACCTGGGCTCATGTGATTAGGTAGAGGATAATCAGGGGGTCCTTTTGTCCCTCTGTGGGGGGAAACTCCCACTAGGTTTAAATCTGGGACTCCCCACCATTTGACCTTAGAACTGAAGAAGCTTCTCGGATGAGAGGTGAAACGTCTTCAAGCAACTTAAAGAAGTCCAGACGCTTTTCTTTGCAAGCTCCTTTGACTACGATGACCTGGATGACTGAGAACCTTCACAGACAAAGTAACCGACAATGCAGCAAAAACTGATCATGTTATGTAACATTACAAAGAACACTGGCACTCACTAATATCTGCATTCTGCAGGAAAAAATGGCAGAGCTTGTACAAAAAAAAAAATCACCATCAGGTTTAGGACGCACGCAAGCTAACCTCCAGGTGAAGCGGAGAAAGCACAAAGTTAGATAGCAAGGCGAGTAAAAGACATTCAAGAGAATTTTACAGCTCAAGAAATGAAAACAATAGTCTCAGAGAAAGAAGCAAAAAAGGCACGCTTTTCAAAAGTGTTTCCACGGGTGTCACGATGGTGAAAAGAAAAAAAGGCTGGGCTGTACAATAAAGCCGTATCCTCCGAGACCTGTCCAGACACATCCAGCAACGCTTCAGCAGCGCAGATGTGCGCTCTGTTACAGCGTATGTGTGGACGTGGACGTGGTTGTAGCAGATGGGGTCAACAGCCATGTTTTTTTTTTTTTAAAGCCATGTCAACTGTCATCTAAAATAATAAATTTAGTATTTAAGCACAGACAGAACCCAGTGTTTCGATTTAATAACTTACTCCAAATGCATTCCTGCTGTGCTGCTGTCGTGGGTACATCCGGTACATCAGACTAAAGGACAAGATCAGAGAGGCTAAGGACAATTACAGGAGGAAGCTGGAGTGGAAACTCCAGCAGAACAGCATGAGAGAGGTGTGGAGGGGCATGAAGACCATCACTGGATTCAGGCCAACCAACAGCAGGGGAGCTGAGGGAGGTGAGAATAGAGCCGACGAGTTGAATCTGTTTTTCAATAGATTCGACACCACAGTGTCTGCTCCCACCCCCACAACCTCACCTGCAGTCAGCCTGGAATCCAGAGCCACACCACTGTGCCAGCCTCTCTCTTCACATGTTGCCTCCTGTGAGATTCCTGACACCCCTCCCCCACCCATCACCTTCACTCAATACCAGGTTGAGATGCAAATGAGGAGACTTCACTCAGGCAAGTCTGCTGGACCAGACGGAGTGAGTCCCCTTGTCCTCAAGACCTGTGCCCCCCAGCTGTGTGGAGTCTTTCATAAACTGTTTATGCTGAGTCTGAGTCTGCAGAGGGTCCCGGTGATGTGGAAGACATCATGCCTCGTCCCTGTACCAAAGACGCCTCGTCCCAGTGGCCCCCAGGATTACAGGCCCGTGGCACTGACCTCCCACATCATGAAGACCCTGGAAAGGCTCATCCTGGACCAGCTGCGACCCATAGTAAGACCACATCTGGATCCCCTTCAGTTCGCTTATCAGCCTCGTCTCGGAACAGAGGACGCCATCATCTACCTGCTCAATCGTGTCTACACCCATCTGGACCAGCCGGCGAGCACTGTGAGGGTCATGTTTTTTGACTTTTCCAGTGCTTTCAACACCATCAGGCCGACCCTCCTGGGTGATAAGTTAGCAGCGATGCAGGTGGATGCTTCTCTGGTGTCCTGGATTGTTGATTACCTGACAGGAAGACCACAATATGTACGTCTCCCACAGTGTGTGTCTGACAAGGTGATCAGCAACACAGGGGCACCACAGGGGACTGTCCTCTCCCCCTTCCTCTTCACCCTCTACACCACAGACTTCAGCCACTGCACAGAGACCTCCATCTTCAGAAGTTTTCTGATGACTCTGCGGTGGTTGGATGCATCAGCAGGGATGATGAGACAGAGTACCGGGCTGTGGTCGATTCCTTTGTCACGTGGTGTGAGCAGAATCATCTGCAGCTCAACGTGGCAAAGACCAAGGAACTGATCGTGGACTTCAGGAAGACCAGGAAACACTTGACCCCTGTTTCAATCCAGGGGGTCAGTGTTGACATTGTGGAGGACTATAAATACCTTGGAGTACACATTGACAATAAACTGGACTGGGCTAAAAACACCACAGCACTTTACAGGAAGGGCCAGAGTCGTCTCTATTTTTTGAGGCGACTGAGGTCCTTCAACATCTGCCAGAAAATGCTGAGGATTTTCTATGAGTCTGTTGTGGCCAGTGCGATCCTCTATGCTGTTGCATGCTGGGGGAGCAGGCTGAGGGTCGCAGATGCCAACAGACTTAATAAACTGATCCGTAAGGCTAGCAATGTTGTGGGGACGGAGCTGGACTCCCTCAAGGTGGTGTCGGAGAGGCGGATGCTGTCCAAGATAAAGACAATGTTGGATAACACCTCCCACCCACTCCATGACATGTTGGTCAGTCACAGGAGCTCGTTCAGTGAGAGACTGAGATTACCGAAAAGCACCACTGAACGACACAGGAAATCATTCCTGCCTGTGGGCATCTCCCTGTACAACGCATCCACTTAACACACTGTTTGCTGCTACAACTACACATGTTTCTTTTCAGCTATTTATTTATAAGTGACTTATGTATGTATGTATGTATATATATGTATATATTGTACTATTCTTAGTTAGCGTATTGTCTGTCTTGTCTTAATGTTGGTTTAAAATGGAGCACTGTAACAAAAAATAATTTCCCCCAGGGATCAATAAAGTATTCTGATTCTGATTCTGATTCCGATTCCAAGACAATCTGACGATTCACATATTACCTGAACATTGATCATATTTAAACTGCATATTTTAAATGGAGTAAGTAGACGAAATTCTGATGCACACATAGGGTCGCCCTATTGCTCCAATAGCCTGTTCATTATAATGTAATTTTCTTCAGGCATTAGCCTGATAATTCCATTTAACTCTGGGAATTAGAAGCCACAGAAATCTCGGACCGATCCGCTCCTTCCCTCAGAAATGTCTCTGTAGCCAAGAAAGTGATGGTTCATAAAACTTGGACCTGAGGTTGTACGGGCTGAGCGGTGTGCGTGTGTTGTCTTATTTCTATTCCAAGGAACTGATTCAACAAAAGACTATAGGCTAAAACTCAGTAAAATAATTTCCACCTTTCCAATATTTCCGACCTGAAGGTGCAGGGAAAAAACCCACCCCAACCTGCCGCCTCTCACCAAGGGCAACTCCGGACTGAGACAAAGTCCAGCCCCTCTCCAGGAGACTGGTGCCAGAGTCCAAGCCGTGCGTTGACTTGAGCCCGACTATATCTAGCCGGTACCTTTTAACCTCACGCACTAACTCATGCTCCTTCTCCTTTTGATAGTCAGGGACTGGTCCGCCAGGGCTTTCATTCCTGGCCCCTACCCACAAACATTGCACCCAACCCCTACGGCACCTCCTGCGGGTGATGGGCCTACGGGACGATGGGCCCATGTCCCTTTTTTTCGGGCTGTGCCCAGTTGGGCCCCGGGACTAAGGCCTGGCCATCACACGCTCGCCCTTAGGCATCCTCCCCGGGCCTGGCTCCAGCGCGGGGTCCTGGGCAGGTGAACTGTTCCCTCAGTATTGGACTCATCTCCTGAATCGGTCTTTGTCTGATCTTTGTCAAACTGGTCACCCAGGACCAGTTTGCCATGGGTAACCCTACCAGGGGGCAAAAGCCCCCCCAACAACATAGCCCCTCCACCCCCATAAGGTAGCGATTAGGAGGGGATATCGTTTTCCGTTACAGCTTTTTTTAATGAATGTAGTTAGCCACATGGTCACGATGAAGGTGTTCATCAGCTTGGTCCACCCATAATTCTCAGTTTAGCTGCAGACACTTAAATAAACAGTGGAGTTTGCAACATTTCACTAATCACACTGATATTTATTTCAGTCTTTATGAAAGCAGCAGAGCGAGAGTGAGCCGGGGAAAGCATTTATGGCTCTGTAAGAATGTCAGAGATTTAGGTGCTTTGCAGTAACACTGAAAGATTTCTGCTATACTAAAAATAAATTAGCTGGCAGGTGAGACGGAAAGCTGATAAAAGATACAAACTGTGTTAGAGACTCATAAGTATCACAGCTCTATCATTAAAGTCTGGGAGGGTCTGATGGATTACAGCCATTATTCCATGAAATTAATGTTCAGACGTGTGTAAAGCAGCTTTCATTCTTTCAGCTGCAGCCCAGGTTTAAGAATAAATATATAGGCTCAGTCTACGACATGTTTAATAAGGCCAACAAGTACAAATAGGCACCATCTTTTACCATCATATACTAATGCTTACAGAGGAATAAGAAGCTAATATAGATATAGAAACTTCAGTCTCTCTTAGATGCGCTTTTCCTCTCCACTCTGAGGTCTGAATGGTCAGTGTTATGGTCTCTAAATTTATGGCTCAAAGGAGCCTAACATGAGATGCTCACATTCAAGCTTTTTACAATGGAAACACAATTATTTACCAAGGACAAACAAGCAAAAAGGGATGAGAGCCATGGCTATAAAAAAAGAGGAAGGAGGCTGTGGACACAATGGCCCTCAGATCCAGCTTAAACAAGTTCAGGTAAAGAAGACAAATGGAAACAGAAACGGGAACGGCCGACTCCACCTATATTTAATAATAATTAAAAACAAAAAAAAGTAAAACTGGTACTGATGGAGGAGAGGAAGAAGGCGAGACGGACCAAGATGCTCCGCTTTCTCTGTGTTTATGCTCAGAGACGAGCATGAGGGTGACAATAAAAACACGATGATGATGATGATGACTGGACCAACATACTGAGGTAACGGGATCAGGTGCAATAGTCAGCAGGTGGTCATTTCATGCCTTGTGATCTTGTATTGTGTACAACACGCTCCAGGGCAGCACATCACTGAAAACCAGTTAAACCTTGAAGTTACTTCGCTAATCCCTGAATCCTGCTCCGAGCTCCAGGCCTCAGGGAACACCAGCTCATGATGCAGCACCACTGAGCCCAGTTTGGTGGATGCTTGGTAAACGCTGGCTCTTCTGACGTCATACATGTAATGCTAATAACTCTGCTGGCAGCAAATCAGCTGTGAGAGACAGTCAGCGAACGTGAATTTAAAGTTCGGAGACATTTATGAACCAATAATTAGTGGGAACATTTAGACAGGAAGGCCTTCTAGGAAGAGGAATGAAAGAACTGACCTTCAGCTAAAAACATCTCCGGTCTTTGTGTGGAAATTAGCAGATGAATGGTTTTTGTGTCCTGTCTTTGCTCTTCCTGCAATTGATCACAAGCAGATGTTTCAGTTTTATCAGATATATTGCTCATCTTTTTCCCCACCTTTCACTTATTCCTTTTTCCTTTCTTCTTGGAATTGTTTGTGTCTTTCCAGCCATCACCCCTCCTCCTCCTCCTCATCTCTTTACAACTTTTAGTCATGAAGCTGCAGAGGAAATTGATATTTACAGCAAAAG
This sequence comes from Maylandia zebra, assembly GCF_041146795.1. NCBI lineage: Eukaryota > Metazoa > Chordata > Actinopteri > Cichliformes > Cichlidae > Maylandia > Maylandia zebra. The sequence continues at coordinate 3,567,820 of NC_135184.1, forward strand.
AAGAGCTCTTTAAAGAAAACCTCTTTGCTGTGATTTAAAATATTTTCCACCTAACATGATAGTATCAGTGATGTAAAGCATCAGAAATGTCCCTAAAGTGGGTCGACATATTTTCTTTTAACCTTCTTATGGTGATATATGTGGGAAGTTGCATCACTCGAGTTACTGCCTTTTATTTATGTTTATGTGTAAGAATCAGGAACTGGGCGGATGGTTAGCGAATGCATTCATGCACACTGACTTGTCGATGGATGCATGTTAAACCCGAGCCAGCAGAGCAGCGAGAGGCTGACTCATCCCTGCAGGCCGCTGTTTGCATGTAAAGTTCACCATTAATCCACAAGATACAATTTTATACATTATGTACATTAGAGACTAAAAGAAATTACAGTTTAATGTGGTTTCCTCTAATTAAATACTGAACACTAAACTTACAGTGGTGCACTCGTATCAGGACAGGAAGTGTTTGCTCTTCCTCAGTTCAGTGTGTCTTGTGTAAAGTGTGATGCAAAGAGAACACAAATGCAAAACTCTGAAGCAAATAAGTAGTTTTAGCTGCAGTCCAGCAAGAAACAATTCAGGGTCGGTAAACTGGGACAACAGGAAAGCTCAGGGTGAAAAGATCGATGCAGCCCAGTTGAAAGCAGAGTGAAAATCACTCGACTGACAGGACAGACGTCGACTTCCTGTCTGCCATCTTGTTGTTTTCTCAGTGACGCTAACCCGTCACACTTTGAGCCACAGACTACTTTTGCTTGCTTTCCCTGTTTTTTTTGTGCATAGTTATTGTGCAGGTATAATAAATGCATATAAAAATGCATTTAAGTGTATTCAGTAAACATTGCATAACTGAGTGCTCAACTTTATCCAGCCTCGTTTGAGCCCATATGGCATAATTCAATCTTTTATTTATTATGTTTGCTTTTATTTTGACGTGGATGCCAAATTCCTGTCAAATACCTGGAGTAATTCAAAAACTGTAATGATTTTAAACACAGTATGTGCGAATAGACACGCATGAGCATGACAATGAAGGCGAGGAGGGGGTGGTGAGGATGAGGAGTTTATTCTGGGTAGGAAGGTGGTTGAGGTAGGGTGGGGGCATGTTTCCATCAGGTCTTGAAAAATAACTGGGCTGTGAAACAGAATTAAAGGATCAGTGCAGCTAATGCATCAATCACAATAAATGACTTTCGCACACAGTTCGGGTTATTCGCGGTTTCTCATTTCGCCTCCTGCTGTGACCATCTGAACGCTTCATTTCTGCAGGAGGCGTGGGGGTCACTTTAACATTAACCACACTGGTCAGTGATTTAATGAGCGCAGTGTGGAGTTTAACTTCAGGTGAATTTAAAGAGCGCTGACAAATTTGACAACAGGAAGTCCATTACATGGGTTGTTGACTTGGCACGTAGTTTCATTTGAGTAGCATTGAAACGATGTGGAACTACAGAAGATCAAGAAAAGGCAAAGGATTCTCATCCAGAGGCCTCGCATACACCACACATATATATCACACACATCTGACAGAGCACAGTCTTTGGATGTTGCAGACTCTGAGGTTGGAGAAGTCTCTACAAAGAAAATCATACACATAATGCTTAATATATTATATTTAGTATCAGCTTGATAAGTTTGAAATTTACCAACTGGTCACACTATGACAGCATTGTTGTATGGATGAAAAATAACCAGGCCACACAGAAAGGCCACAGTTTTTATAGAATAACTTAAATACCATGTTACCCTCATGTAAACTCTAAAACAAACAAACATCAACTGACAACACCACTAATTGTGGCAAGTACGGTGAGCTACATTTAGCTGCTCCCTTACCACAGCGGGTAGTTGCATACATTTAATTTAACAGTGTTTATGTCAGATGAACTTCCTGAGAAAATATCAAAACTGTGGAAGCGGGAAAAACAAACAGAGAAGACGAGAACAGGTTTGCAATATGAGTCAGAGGGAACAAAGACAGACTGAAGCTTTAAATAAATTCAGAGGTTAATCAGGGAAAATGGAAACATAAGCGTAACTGGACACAGCTGAAACGAATTAAGACAATGGGTTAAGCATCGGTCTCTATCACATCCAGCTCGTCACAACATAATACACTTTCCTACTGACAGTTTTTGATAAAGCAGAATGAGCCAAATCCCTGCAGCTGCAGTCTGTGTGTTATCAGGACAGAGGACACAGCCAGGAGTTTAGACGGTCTACTGACCCTCCTCGCTTTACCTCCACAAACCTGCAATATCACTTCTAGCATTCATTCACATTCTGCACAGTCCTGCAATAAAAGAGATATCTGTGCATCATTTTTACGATCGTGCACTAGAGACTAAACATTTTCTCTCCCCCAGAATTTTTTCTTTAGTTGTCTAAAGAAAAAAAACGATGAAGAAAAGTAAGGCAGACAGTTCATCCTTGGAAACATCACTCTGTCTTTTATTCTTGTATATGCTGAATGTATTTAGTGACCCAGTTTCTATTATAAGTTGATTTTCTTTTGTGTGCTTGCTCTCTCTTCCTCTTCTACGTGCTCGTATCTTATGTTTAGTCCTGTCTCCATTACTTCCCTCTTTGTGACTGATGATTGTCCTTCACCTGTCCCTGATCGATCTCACCTGTCCTCTGTTCTGTTCTAATCAGTTCCTCTGTTCTGTCTTCCTCTTTGTCAGACAGTCTGTTATCCATCCTCATGTGCCTGCTTTGTTTTCCTGTTGTGCCTTTGTTAGATTTTGAGGTTAGGTTAGGTTTTGGCAGTTTTGTTCATACTTTTGTTGGTCAGAACAGAAGTTTTCTGGTGCCAGATTTCCTGTCAGAGGCTTCACCGTTGGACTGTCAGTTTTCATTCATTATGTCAGACTTCCACGGCTGTCAGACTGTTGTGGACTACAGTCGTTTCAGTTCTTGATCCATATTCAGCCTGATGTCCTGTGGCATAAAAAGCTGTGTCCAAACATGAAGCAACGTCGCACCGCTGTGAATCCAGAATCCGGAAATACTCTTAACAGCCAGCAAATAAGTTTTATACTTTGTGTTTCACCAGGATCCCTGTGATATAAATTTCGACATTGGACAGTGAGTGTGAGGATCAACGTGCCCTATAATCCACATTAAAAACCCCAGGCAGCAGACTTTAAGCAGACTTCAAAGAAGTACAATAAGAACAACTACTCCACCGTTGTGTCTCGACAACACAGTACAATCCAGGCTTAAGGAGCTCTTACACAACGAAAGCTGAAATCAAGTTACAGTGACGCTTTTTTACAACTTACCAGGAAGTTCTCGCATTTCACATATTACTGTGCCAATTGCCAACAAGAGTCACCTCAAGGCACTTTACATTGTGTGAGTAGAATAAACTAAAAATTAGAATAGAATGTGCTTAGATAATAGGGGGATCAGAAGAACAGGAAATGATTTGTGAGTGTGTTTGGTTAGGATGACGCGGTCAACCCCTGTTTTTATTCTCAAAGCATTTCATGTGACGTTAAAGCTTTCAAGAATGAGATTAAGTTGCTGATCCCTGACCTGTGACGTGCCAAATAAGTTGGTTTCTCACTGTATAGTGTGAGGAATTTATTGACAGGTGGGGGTCTACCTATCATAAAATGAGGAGTAAGAGCTGCCTTGGCCACATAAACAGGAAGCCACAGCTACTAGCCTGGGGGAGGACAGCCCCCCCCCCCCTCGACTGAACAATAGAATTAGTGGAAAACTGCTGAACTCCTCAGATCCACTTGATGCTTGCTGTGGCTGCATGTAGTGGGATCTCCCAATGCACATTGGTAATAAAGCTTTGATGAAAAATCCTCCAGCCTCATCTGACTCTTCTTCTCCAGCTGATATCAGAAGGATCGGTGAGGTCAAGAAGAAGTAAACCTCAACAATCGTAAAGTAAATAAAACAAACAAAATTCAAGAGAAAACTTCCAGCAATCTGTGAGCAGCACCTTCTGATGCTGGGAATAAAAAGCCTGCTTTTAACAGGACGAGACCTCCAGCAGACCCAGGCGGGGGTGGAGCAGCTGTCTTCAGTGAGTGGTTGGGAGATTTGGGGAAATACAGAATTGCAATCATATCAGTTTGATTGGAAGACACAACAAAAGCCGCCTGTGAATACCAATGAAAATCTTTTATTAGTCTGCATTCATTTATATACATCGAGTGTGTATAAATACGAGTTTGGGCTGCGAGGAAATCTGGTCTGAGCCGCGAAACATTTTTCCTAATCTGCTGTTGTCCATACAGCAAATGAAATCGGGGCTGAAGCAGCGAGGCAGAAACATCACATTTTAATTCATTAAACTGATGATTAAAGCTGTGTTAGGACACAGTCGGCTGCTCCATATTAGTTCCCAGAAATCCTGTGAAGGGACTTCAGTCAGCCGTCCGTGATTACACGCAGGCCAAAGCAGAGCACACTTTGCATGTTTGCGACGCGCCCTGGTGCCGATCGGACGTCCGCTTTGTTTTATTTTTCCAGTCTGTGGTTTACTGTGAAGTGAGGCGGTGATTAGTATTATACAGTGACAGCTGGTGGAGAAACCTGCCCGGCTCCAGAGACAATATTTACAGGTGTGACCTTGAACTGTGTGTTCAGATTTATTCGGTGCTGCATAACGAAACACAACTCGGGTCCACAGCAAGTCCATGTAGAGCGATGACTGCTCACACTGACTGCTGCATGATGAGAACCAGTAGGTAATAGATGAGGACGATGCAGTGTGGCTGAAAATATATTTTTTCTCTGAATCTGTTAAAAGCATTTCTGTGTTGTTTACTCATAAAATATAACTATACTTTAAGCAATTATGTACAATTCTGGCTGGAAGAAGTTAGTGAAACCTTAGATTTGAAAGGGAAGTTTGCAGAACCGGTAAGAAGGGCACAGATTTTTTTTTCTCCAAAGCTTTGATATCTGAAGTTCGCTTGTAGTTGGTGGCATAAAGGCAAATAGTCAGTACAGCGAGCCTACGTGTCAGGTTATGAGGTGTAGAGAGGACCCAAACGCAAGACACAAGGACAGAAGAATGAAATAAAATTTCACTGTAGCTGAAAAAACAGGAACACTGGAATAATCAGAGCTGTAAGTGAAGGAGAACAACCAGAGGCTTTGAACAAGAACACATGACAGATCAAGATGGTGTAATTAACAAACGTCTTAGCAGAAAATGCAACACTGCAAACAAAGCGAGAAGTGTTAGGTTGGCAAAAAAAGAATGCATAAATGTAACTGGTGTGTTCCTGCATTGTATCTGACAATGAAAGATGAAAAGAAAGACCTCCAAGTAAATAACTGGCCCGCTCAAGCTCCTATAACCAAATATAAAGCAAGACTGATCTGTTCAAGCAAGCATTAACAGCACCTATACACATACGTGGCACACACATATTCACAGCATGTAGTAAAGACAGGCGTAATGATGACAACACAATCAGAAACATCAGGGTGGATAAAGGTACAATTAGTGTTGGAAAAGAAATGACACCGACCTCTCCCGCAGGGGAATTGTAGAAAAAAAGGAGAGGCCAAAGGGGTACCCCAAATTTATAGGGTTGCACCAAAGAAGAAGAAGAAGAAAAGGATGAAGAGGGGCTCTAACTGATAATGAAGATAACTACAGGCTCGGAGGTCCTAAAAGTCACGTATACCAGGAACAGTTTGGGGTTTAGAACACATTTTGTGTGATTATAATAATATGTAATTTACGACCCAGTTACATATTTCACATCTACCTCTTTCATTTGCAGTTGAAGGAGATACTCTGGTTTTGCCTGAGCTGCCATCACACACACCTCACCCCCAGAGATCAGCAGTCATAGCAAAGTAGCATATTCATAACCATAGCACAGCATAGTTAGCTCATTTATTTCACAGGGTGAGGACAACGTGCAGCATTCTCCTGACCTGTGGCCTCCACCTCTAGACCTCCTGGGAATGTCTCCAGCATTAAAGGTCCCATTGGGCAGCATCCAGAAATGGAACCACCAGGACTCTTCCTAAAGGTGGCCGTCTGGCCAATCTGAGTGATCAGGGTAGAAGGGCCTCAGTCATGGAGGTGACCAAGACCCTGATGATCGCTGCGGGGATGTTTCTTGACATCAGGAACCATGAGACTAGTCAGGGTCAGGGGAAAGATGAATGCAGCAGTGGACCTCAGACTGCAGTGAAGGTTCATCCAACAGGACCAAAGGAGTGGTTTCTGGACCAGTCTGTGCACAGAGCTCAAACTTGAACCTGGTTGAACATCTCTGGATCTGAAAATGGCTGCGCACTGACGCACCCCATCCAACCTGAGGGAGCTTGAAGGGTTCTTCAAAGAACAGGTGTGCCAAAGGCAGTGAATACTTTTGTTCAGGTTATATTTTTGTTTGTATTCCAAAGAATCTTTTTTCACTTTGTCATCGTGTGTAATCTGAACATTGTTCTGACTCGTGTCTGTGTAAATCCTGTGAATAGCTGCTTTTGGCCTGGTGGAACTATTTATAATTCTAACAGCTGTTAGAGGAAATTACCCCTTGTCTCCTGTCCATACTGGAGATACTGAGTGTGGCTGCGACTCCTTGAACTTCTTCTGGGACTATTTTTTAGTTCCTAGGATGTTTTTTACAACACGTGAAACTTTTGTCATCATGTTACACGAGGAGTGTGCAACGTGTGCCAGAAAGCATGAATGACACACAAACGTACTCTTAGTTTGTTGGAATCTGCCCACATTCATGAAACATGTTTTAGAGGAAACCACAGCAAAAACACAGAGCACTATTTTCAGATTAAACGAGGTGTCGCCAGCCGTGACTGTGACGACCTGCTGCTGATGGTAAAAACAGGTGTGTGTTTTTAAGGCCAAAGACCAGTGAGTTGCAGAGCTCTGTAACGCTCCGCATTTACTCCCAATCATATTTTCCTAATGCAGAGATCAGAGTTCAGAATGCAGAGAGGCAAAACCAGTGTTGTCCTCACAGTTTGCTTCACAGGCATCAGGCCGCTGACTGTGAGTGTCTCAGCTGCTCTGGCACGCTGCTCCTTGTGCAGCCGAAGCTGTTAATTATGGCAGCCGGTTCACAGTTTCGATAGCAGTGCTTTGGCGCTCTGCGACATCCCAACTGTCAGTTTAATCATAGAGCGCGGGGTCGACGACGCCGACCGCGCCGGGCTGTCTCTGCCTCGCCTCATCCCACACTGCAAAAAATGCCACAATCCCAGTTTCTCAACCTCTGTGACTCATGATGTGTCACAGACATGGAACCCACAGCGTGGGCTGGAGTGAGTGTCGAAGTGAATTGCAGGTCAACAAGGTGTAAAGTTCAGCATCAGGTTAATACCAAAGAAAGTACACGACTTCTTTATTGCTTTATTGTTTGGATTCATGAGGAAGATAAATGTGTAACATTGGAGAAGGAAACTCAGCCAGATGTGGACTGCAGCTGTAAATCAGAGGGTTGGTGGGGTTCTGCATACATTCGGTCATTACATCAATGCAAAATCTCCATCTTGCCAAATCATTTGTGTCTGTATCAAGTCCTAAAATCAGTCTTTGTCTGTTTTATGTGTTTGTAATTCAAGTTCTCAGTGTTTGTATTTTAACACATGCGATAATGAGACCATTTTATTTGTTGTTTTTAATGAAAGAATGTTTTAAGACCTGAACGAGACTCTTCTTGCAGTGTGCAGGATTCCTCCACTTCATCGCTTCATCTGGTGGTTTATGTTTCGTGGTTTCCAAAAACAAACACACAGTACAGTACAGCGCCGTCAGCGTGACTTGGTTCAAGCAGAGTGCACTCTGAAGTAGTTTGCTCCCAAAGCAAAGCATCAGATCACATCCATACCAGCTCTAGTGCTGATGAACCTGGTACATGTCCATCCATCCATCTTTTCCCGCTTGTCCAGGGCCAAATCTACTTGGTCTATCCAAACAAACCGGTAGAGTTCATGCACTGAAAACTGTTTAGGGTGAGATGGGAGAGGTACTCAGTTGGGTTTAGGCTTTAGAATCTGAACCTCATTCTTGGCGGCAGAAAATTTGACAAAACTCGAAGTGAGGGAGTGAGAACAACCTGAGACTGCACTCCTGTGTGAATTATGGCGGTAACACTCCTGCAGCCGCCCTTATGTGTAGTTTTATTGCTGTTTCTAAGTGATAACTCTTAGAAACAGCAACCATGGCGATAACAGCTGACTGACCCTATCAGTTATACCTTGGGATTAATTATTTTAATTGGTTTTTAGCTTAAAGGGAAGTTTCATTTATAGATACAGCCATTGTACTTAGTAAGAATGACACAGTAAACAAAAACACATACCTGACCAGTCGAGATGAATATCTTTGATGGTGCAGATTTCAGCTTTCAGCATTAGAGCAGACAGTACAGGTGTTTGGATGAGTTTATTTCTGAACAGCTGACTGTACGGTATGTTGTTAAGCATTTTCCTCGCCTGCAGCTGCCACTCGAGGTCGATGTGAGTAAAGATACTAAAACGAGCTCAGAACATCGAGTGAAATCACACAGCAGCTTTTCATTTGCACTAAATCCTGTTTGCTTTTGTAAAAGGCTGTTGGTGTTCAAAGAAGGTTTGCTGTTCCCGGAGGCTTTTACACTGAAGCTTTCCCCCCTCCACACACACACACACACACACACACACACACGCCCAGCGACACATCAGAAGTGCTGCCTGAATTTTGGAAGGCTCATTAATGGTCCATTTCTGTGTGTGTTGATTTGATGTGTGTCACCCGCCACCGTGAAGTGGCAGCAAATACGACATCCTGTCCTGGAAAGGGGCGAAAATAGCTGCTCATTAACTCGCTCTCAGTCTCTCTCTCTCTCTCTCTCTCACACACACACACACACACACACACACACACACACACACACACACACACACACACACACACACACACACGGAGGCAAACACAGCTGGATAAAACTACGTAGACACACATTTTATTTGATCTCAAACACTTGAGGCTACAGACTTGTGCTCACACACATGTACGAAGGGTTACGTTACCATGACTGTATAAACTTTATAATAAATAACTGTAAATAACCAAGATTATTGAAAATATGTGTAAACGTGTTTTAAATATATTATAAAATAAAATCGATGTGATTAGCTTTGCCTGTTCTGCAGTTATTGTGAGCTAGAGCACTTTTTCTAAAAGGCTACATGGAAAAACCAAAATGCATTTTTCAGATAATATTTTGTACTGAACACAACTGTTTTTTTTTTCATTTGCAATATTTGGAGTCTGTGCATGGCTCAATAGAGCAAACTCTCTACCCTCCTCTGTCCATATGTGGAAAGCTACAGTAGAGGCCGAGAAAGCAGCAGAAAGCCACATGAACTCTAGCTCTGCTCCAGCACAGGACTCTGAATCGACTGTTTGGCTCCACTTCTGTTTTTTGCCATAACTACATTTAATGGGAAGAGGGGAGAATTATTCCAGAATTATTAGCATATTTAGTCAAGAAAGTCTGACCCGAGTTTTCATATTAATCATCTGCAGGTTAGAGTTTTGCAGGATGACAGCAGGCAGGAGGACAACAGGCTCAAGCTTCAGAGTTTGAAAAGTGAGGTTACTGGGGAACCACCAGCAGGGGGCGACTTCTCTGCTTGAAGATGAATCTTTGAGTTTGGCTTCCACTGGCAATAACAAGTCTTATAGACTACTTGCACTAGGGCATGTGACGTATTTCCGTTTCCAAATAGTACCGCTTGTGCGTTTCCGGTACGTTTGCTTATCTATCGGTAGCTATGCTAATGTCGCTTCAGAATGAGTATAAAAAGGAAAGTATTTAAAACAGAACATTTTCAAAAACAGGAGAAGAAATACTCCGAGCATTGCTGTGTCCCACTTTGTTCAGCTTCAGCCAAATTTAACGGCATACTAAGTTTTCATGCCTTTCCGACCCATTCCGACTTGAGAAGACAATGGCTGGTAAATATACGCCGGGATCATTTCACGATTACCTCTCACACCAGGGTCTGCTGCAGACACTTTGCCAGTGATCAACTCATAGAGCCAACAACCCTCGATGGTCGAAGGCGGCTTATTAAAGGTGCTGTACCAACACTTTTTGAGTGGAATGGCTATAAAGTTGAACCACCGCGGCGTAGTGTTTGGGAGAGAACGGAGCGACGCCCTGAACTAGTTCCTCCTGACGATCAAGAAGAGCACAGTCTTACAAGAGATCATGACTACTGCTCAGTCCCTGAGCCATCTGCATTGGACATATCTGCATCAGCTGCAGAAGACCTGTCCGAAGACGTGGAGACTCTGAGGAAGGAAATACAGGAGTTACGTGTCCAGCGAGAATTTGGGTTACAGCGTTTTGCTGGCTCCGACACTGACATCCGATTCTATACCAGGTACACCTAAGTTCTATTCAAGCTAACTGTTTAAAATATACCAAGGTCACCATCAGTTAAATTTAGAAAGTTTTTCCAGTCTTAATGAAAACAAAATAGAAATGTACTTTTTCTCTGCTGATTGTATGTTTTATGTAGATGCTTTAGTATTTAAACGATATCCTAATGCTACAGGTAAAATACAACACCAAATACTCTTAATCAGACTATTTTATACAGCATACCATTAGCATATTTGTCACAGTTTATATTATTTTTATGTCAGTGTGTAATGTTAATTAATGATTGACATGATGTATGTCTCTCTCGTGAATAGATTTCCAAGCTATGATCATTTGATGGCATTCTGGGTTTTGATTGAGCCTTGCATCTATAAAATGATCCGGGTTTCAAGAGCCAAGTCAGCGGACTACAGCTTTCTTGGCTGCTGCCTCAAAGCACATTGTGCGCTGTCTATCTTGTGTGCTGCACAATATCGTTTATTATTTAGTATCTACTGATATCTACTGCTAGCTAGTTTATTGTGATGTTGCCGTTTTTTTTATTATGTTGCTCTTTGTTGTTTGCTTTCTCTTCTGTGTTTTTTCTCCATACAGGTGACCCATGTTTTGTTTTTTTTTTCTTTGTTTGTTTGTTTGTTTTTCTTTCTTCCCCGCTTTCTCACCGTCTCTTCTCCCCTTTGGTTTTCTTTCTTCCCCCCCCCCCCTTCTCATCGTCTCTTCTCCCCTTTGGTTTTCTTTCTCTCCCTCTCTTTCTTTCATTCTTTCCCCCTGTCCTATCCCCCAATCATGTCTGTCCCGTTTGTAGCAACTGAAAATAAAATAAATTCATAATTATAATAAAGGTCAATCAAATGGACCAATATGGCAAGGCCATGATGGTCCACTTGGTAAAATAAATCCGCTTGGCATCTTTCTTGGCCTTAAGACAACAATTCTGATGGCTAAAGATCCAAACGGGACACAAAAAAAACCAAAAAACGATCGGAACTCAGTCAATGTCACAAAGCACACGTCACTTTATCTGACATGGCTTCACAAACATGATGGCGAGTTGAGCGGCCTCCCCAGACACCAGATCTAGAGTAGACCTCTGTGGAACAGGAGGCTGGCAGCATGAACGTGCAGCAATGCTGAAATAATCAGATGCAATCATTTCTCAGAGGAAGGTTTCCAACATCTTGAAGTCAGAATGTTTACGGTGATCCTAAAAATGCGCTAGGTTGGTTTTACTGACGCTTTGTCAGCTCAGCTCTTTTATTTTGAAGCAAAGTTTTCTCTGATTTGGCAGGAAGCTGCAGAGAGAGAGTCAGCAACAGTCGAGGAGACTGACGGGATTCTGGAAGTCGACGTGTTTTGTCAGCTGTGCCGGTCAGACGGGAAGTAGCTTCAGAGTCGTCAGGGTTGGGTGACGCTCCAGACGCACGACATGTGACACAGCGTGTGAGTGCTCAGAGACTCCATACATCAACCTGACAGCATCCAGCCTGGGAGGTCGAGAAACGGTGCTGCTGCTGACAGAAGAGACGGGCCGGAGATAAAACAGAGCAGTCCTTATGCAAACATGCCTTCATGAAGTACAGCTTCAAATGTAATAGAAGATAAAAGAAGTCTGTTGTATTTGATTTACAAATGAGCTGCAAAACAAACCTAAAGAGATTAAGGAGCGCTCTGGATCCTGATGATCAGCAGTTATATTTAAAATGCCCGATGATTCATCTTTGGGTTAGATTTGGTCACTATCTAACTCACATTGTAGAGATGAATGTATCTTTGGATGTGGCAGCAAACTATAGCTGAACATAGACTCCCAGGTGTGGAAGTCTTATGAAAAGATGACTGTTGCTTTGTGTTGGAAGTGAAGGTCACTGTGTGAGTATGTGTAAGTTCAATAAGGAGGATGTGTAATCACCCATCAGTCTGCTAGTCTATCCTTTACGTCGCTCCCATGTTTCTCACCTTGTCAAACTCAACACTGACTTCATTACTCTGGTGCAATCATTTTCCGCAGTCTGCGACCCAATCAGCCTCCGCTCTGTGTGATGTAATGTAAGCACCTCCTTCTCATCTCCACCCTATCCTGCTCACTCAGCCTTCATCTTCACCATCGCCAGCGTCTTAGCTCTGGGACGTCCTGTCCTAGCTCTTATCACTTCTGGGACCCTGTTCTGCTTTGACTGTAAACGGTTTCAATTAACTTAATTGAATCATGATCAGTTCTCCCAAACAACCTCTCCTCATTGAATTTACATATATGAACAACTGCTGTAGTCATTTTTTTTAAGCCTCATCTCACTGTGATGTGACATTTTGGCTTCATCTACATGTACAGGTGTATTTCATATTTAATTCAGTTCAGTTTTATTTATATAGTGCCAAATCACAACGCTTCAAGGTATGTAATATTGTAAGGTACAGACTCTACAGTATTAAAGAGAAACCCCAACAATCCAATCAGATGGCCTCTGTGAGGAAGCTTTTGGCAACAGTGGGAAGGAAAAACTCCCTTTTAACAGGAACAAACCTCCACAGAGCCAGGCTCAGGAAGGGGCAGCTACCTGCCATGACTGGTTAGGAGTGAGAGACGAGAAACACACTGTTGAAGCGTGTGTAATCTTTAAGCCCAATCTTAAAAGTAGTGTAATTCCAGAAGATGAAAAACTAAACAAAAACCCAACTTTATTAGTCATGAACACACAGTGTAAAGTTTGACTTTATCCAGTGTGAGCTTAGCCTGAAAATCACACTAAGAATGACAAAGTTTACAAAATGGACTAAATGTTTTGTTCACAATGACCACGAGAAAGAAGTCAGAAAGTTACGAGCAAACCAAACCTTGATTTTGCTTAAACAATCAAAAACGGATGTGGGTGGGAGAGTAGCTGTGGGTGTGGAAGATAAGTAGAGCTGGGTGTCGTCTGCATAGCAGTGAAATTGGATGTTATATTTCTTGAAAATATTACCTAGGGATAGGAGATAGATCATAAAAAGTAAAGGACCCAGGACAGAGCCTTGGGGTACACCAGAGTTAACTGGAATAGATCGTGATCTGTGAGTGAGTAACTGAACAAACTGTGAACGGCCAGATAAATATGAGGTAAACCAGGCGAGTGCTATATCGTTGATGCCAATAGATTTTAATCTATGAAGAAGGGAGTGGTGGGAGCATCGAAAGCTGCCAAAGGTCAAGGAGAATGAGGATGGCGATGAGTCCAGAGTCAGCTGCAAGCAGAAGATCATTTGTGATTTTTATTAGAGCTGTTTCTGTTCTATGAAATGAATGAAAGACAGACTGAAACTGTTCGTACAAGTTGTTTCCAGTGAGGTGTCCATGAACCTGTGCAGCCACTATCTTTTCCAGAATTTTGGCTACGAGAGAATTTTGGCTGAAATTGCCCTGAAATTATTTAAATTTGTAGGGTCTGAACCATTCTTTTTCAGTATTGGAGTGATCATTGCAGTTTTAAGAGAGGATGGAAAGGAACCAGAGATAAATAAGAGAGGAGTGTGTGATATCAATGAGCCAAGAGAGGGGAGTGAAAGTTTAACAAGATTAGTGGGCAGAGGGGCATTTCGTCCAGACCCAGAGGCTGCGTCCAGTTTTCATAGTCTCTGTAAAAAACATCTATTTTGAATGTTAGTGAATGCAGATCAACAGAATAGATAAATCAGACTCATTCAGCTTCACTCTGTGTTGTTCTGCGTCGCCTGCAGCTCAAACACCAAACAGACCAACAGACACAACAACTGAGTGAAAGTTCAGAGAATGGAGGTTTACTCTGGTAGAGCAGATGAATAAACAAATCCTCATGCTCGACCGCTCTTTAAACAAACGTCCAAGCTGTCATTTTTGACACTGCGTTGATGTTGGCTTTGAATCAGAGAGACATCGAGGACATCACGGAAACATTTATAGTCAGAATCAACATTACAGACTGAGAAAATCACAGATTTTCATGTTGGAACAGTGACAGCATCATAGTATTCACAGTGTCAGCTGGTGGCAGTCATATTCCACCCTGTGGCTACAGCAACAGAGATGTAGGTCAGTGTGCTTATAGCTGTCTTGGCTAACTGCATCCATAACATGAATTATTATGTTAACGGTTGCTCTGATGAAAAGAGCAGAGATGCATTTCCTCTCTGAGTAGACCCATGAATGATAATGTTGTACAGCTCTGGGTGGAAAAAGCTTTTTAAACCATATTTTGGGGCCAAATCAAAAGTAAAACCAGCATTTTTTAAAAATGAATAAATAAATTTGATTTTACTGGTGATTCATTGTACCCAATTTCAAAATAACTGCCCAGAGACATGGCAAAAATCGTGATGCCAAAGTGAAAGACTTGCTGCTTTTATCAAAGTCATATTATACAACTTTCTTCCTAGACAGTTATAAATGGTAAATGGACTGGTTCTATATAGCGCTTTTCTAATACACTATATACACTACAGAGCTTTTCTTTCACAGCTACATTTGTGTTTAAATAAAGGATAACCGCTGGTTATCCTTTATTTAAACACACTGAGCAGGAGGAGGTTGGGGTGGATGGTGGGCTTTACAGGTGTTCACATTCAGACTTCCATCTGTCGCTGTTTCGAGGCAGCAAGAAGCTCGTTGGTCAAGGTTAAACCACAATTGTGGCTTTAATTAAATGTAGACATTCATCTAACATTGTGTTTCTGGTTCCAGTTGAATTCCTTGAAAATAATATCACATTCTCTTTCAGATTTCTACCTGATTAAATTTGATGTGAGTCAAACTGAGTTGTGCTGAATTAAATTATTGCACACTGGTCCAGCAGCAAAGGAGTCAGTGCCTCAGGCAGCGTGGACGCCGATAGCTTCGATGGGTATTAAAGCTGATGAGCCGGGTGTCCAGTTAATTTGTGTTGGCTGTAAAAAGCAGTGTACAATGCATCCACTTAACACACTGTTTGCTGCTACAGCTACACATGTTTCTTTTCCAACTATTTATTTATAAGTGACTTATGTATGTATGTATGTATATATATGTATATATTGTACTATTCTTAGTTAGCGTATTGTCTGTCTTGTCTTAATGTTGGTTTAAAATGGAGCACTGTAACAAAAAATAATTTCCCCCAGGGATCAATAAAGTATTCTGATTCTGATTCTGATTCTGACCCGTGGGAAACAGAGGGGAAGGTGGTGCTGATCTACAAGCTTATACAGCAGCTGCAGCTTGGTGCTAATAAATCACACAGGAGTGACTGTTTGGCTGTTCGGTTCTGGATCAGATAAGTTTGGGGAAACATTTTCATTTTATGTTCATAAAAAGATGTAAAATCTCAGCACATCACTGGATTTTTTAGGTGCAAACCTGAAAGGAAAGCAATGGTTTATCAATAGGAATGTCAGCCAAACAGGATGATCTTCAGAGGATTTCAAACATTGAAATAAAGAAAGTTTACCCAGAATCAAACGACTCTTACTTGCTTGTCTTGTCTGTAATACATGTGATGGATCTATTTTTTTTAATTATCTGTGTCCAGTGTTGGGGAGTAATGGAATACATGTACCGCCGTTACGTATTTAAAATACAAAATATGAGTAACTGTATTCTGTTACAGTTACCATTTAAAAAAGGTGGTATTTAGAATACAGTTACTTTGTTGAAATAAATGGATTACACGGCGGTATTTTCCTGTTTCATATTGTGGTGGGTCAGGACTGTTTGGGTTTTGTTTGACATGTTCTGTTGTTCCAGGTGGCAGCGTTACGGTTGCCATGGTTACAGGGCGACGCTCTCTCTCTCTGCGACTGTGTGTTTCCTGGGTGAGAGAGCGCCTTTTTGTTGTTGTTGTGCTAAGCTAATAGGCAGAATGCTACAGGCATAGCCCTAAAGAATGTAGCATCATGGGCAGTGTAGTCCGTGCTGCTGGGAGAATGGACCGCCATACCCGTTATGTGTCTGTGAGCGAGGGAGGGAGGGAGAGAAAGGAAAAGTACGAGCTGTCATCGAGCAGAAACGGGAGCTGGAAGCATGTAAATATAATAATAACCACTGCAGCCAAGAAGAGTGTCTGACGAGTCCAGCTGTAAGTAAGCTATTAAGACTGTACGCTTTGTTCATGTTTTCAATAAGTTCCGTTGGAGCAGCCTTTCAACGCCTCTCTCTGTCTCTTGCTAGCAAAGTTGACCCAGACAACAAAGTAAAGCTATTTTTCAGCTACAAGCCGACACGAACCCGACGTATTAGTCAGAGGTCCCTTTACTACGGTTTGGCGCCGCGGACCTTCAGTAACAGTAATAAGTCACAGCAATAGTACATCCATGTAGTTGTAAACAGCATGATAATATATTAAGTAATCCAAAGTATTCAGAATACGTTACTCTCATTGAGTAACGTAACGGAATACGTTACAGAATACATTTTGGGGCATGTATTCTGTAATGGAATACATTTTAAAAGTAACCTTCCCAACACTGTCTGTGTCTAATTAGTCTAGTTATGTCTAATTATTGTTTAAAGGAAATAAAATAAAATGTTTTTTTTTTTAAATTCATCATATCATTGTACATCTTCCCTCTGTGTGACCAAACCATCTATACGTACTGCTTCAAAGTATGCGTGTCTATGTTGTAGATCAGTAGATCATTAAAACTAATAATAATAAGCAGTGCAGTGAGTCACTAATGAGCGCGCAAACAGTCAGCAAAGCTTCAATATTCAGTCAGGAATAAGCCCTGCACAGTCGATAATTAAGCTCTAACAATGTCTCTGCCAGTTAGTTCATTAGTTGCTAATCATTATTTACAACATAATTCAGGATTAGGAATTATGAGGGGAAGTACCTGGGAATGAAAACACTCCAGTTCTTTCTGGTTGTTCTTGCCAGTGCTAAAAATAGATTTTCATTCATGGCGGGAATAAAACGTCTCCCTCCACTAAACATTTTAAACAACATCTCCAGTAAAACCGAAGAAAAATGAAAAGCTGTCCAAAGCTGTTCTAAAGACCTGCCTGCATCCTGATCATCTGCATCAGAATGTCTTACAGAGGTGAAATCTGAAACATCTTATTTCAACTTGCTAAACTGCAGACCTGCAGTGAGACGTCGTGTGCCGGGCATCATCAGCGGAGCAGCCGCGCTCACGTGACGAGAGGAGTCCTATTCAAAGCACCGTTCACTGCAGGAATCAGTTACACTCTGCAGTGCGTGATGCTGTGACACATATTACAAAGGCAATATATCATTTTCAGATATTTACTGACTCTCTCAAAGGCCAACAGCCTGCTGTGCCTTAAAGTAAATGAATTTGAAATATGAGGTAACAGCAGCACGCCTGACTGAATGATGCTCTCTGATGTTTAAACAGTGTTATGTTTGATTGCATCCTGTGTGTACGCAAGAAAAGCACAGGAGTATAAAGAGATTTAAATAATCCTGGAAATGCATCAGTCAAATCTAAGGTTTAACCTTAGATTTAGAGATAACCCTAAAGTTATATCTCCTAGATATTTGATAAGGGGGAGAGAAAAATGAACGATAGATGCATGTTTCCGTATGCTTCATTTCCTGCTATGATGCAGAGTTTCTCGCTCTATAATGTGATGTGCAGACAGACGCTGAACTGTTTTCTTCCAGTGATTCTGCTGCCGTGCGCCTGATCTAAACGCAGTACAGGATGTGCTCTCTTTTTACCGCTCTGCCACGCACAGTCGAAATCGGAGTTAATCAAAAACAGCTTTTTGCTTTTCACGGTTCAATGAGAAACCAGGAAATAAACATTTCAGCCAGGTGCATAGATGGGTTCTTTTTTTCTCACCGAAACCTGTTTCACAAGGCCGAGCATGTCTGATCTGAGACGTTCCCGTCCAAAAAGAAGAAAAAAGACACTTTCATGTCTCGTTTTTTCAAGAAATAAACTGCAACAGGAAGAAGTGATTTCTTCCTCGGCTCAAACAGTAACCATCGTCTGAACGATCAAATGAGGATGTTTGAGATATCCAATCAAAGGAAACAAAAGAAGAATCAATCTGAGAAGAGAAACAAATTAAGACAAATTGCTCTACAGCTGTGCTTCAGTGTGAAGAGATGATGTAAACGATCCCAATGGCTGTGGCAGACATCACAATCACAATTACCAATTTCCATCTCAGCTTCTCGAACATCAGCACCGCGACTGTCTTCAGTTCAAGGTGGCAATCAGCGTAAAAACAGTGTTTGATTATCGATCGGCCCTTTCTGATTGGCCAACACGACTGAACACAAAGCCGAGCAATGACGACGACGAGCCCAGCGCAGCAGATTACAAGGAATGAGAAGCGAGGGAGGAGGATGAAGGAAAAAAAGCCATCTCTGGATGACTCATCCCCTCAGGCGGCCTTTCAGATGTGATGCCAGCAAACTTGGTTATTTGAAGCAGGCTCAAACCGCTGCGCCGCCCTCAAATATGATCACTTCCAGAGCCGGCCGAGGCCTCCGTGACTCTGTGACATCCGGACATCTCAGCGAGTTCTCCTCTCCGGTTCACAGGATTAAACGTGTTTATCGCCTGGAACATGTGAGGGTGATTTCTGTGTGTTTTCACGGCTTATAAACTTGTTTCGAGACTTCCTTTACTATTAGGTAATGCATTTTTTTTTTCAGACTAGTGCAAGGATTACTGGGGACATTATTTCATGCAGCTCAGGCTTCCAAAGTTGCATCCTGGTGAGCAAAGACACGGCAGAGGTTTGGTGATGATGTAAAATGAGGGAATGTTTGTGGGGGAATTGATTTTTCTTTTCATCTCTGTAGAAAGTATCTGTTTGGTGTGCAAGCTTCTCTAGTTCTTCACAGAGGGATTTCAGCAATAAAGAGCTGCTCTAGTCGAAGAACGTGTCCAAACAAGTTTGTCTTTTCTTTTTATACCTTACAGCTGACTGTGTTTAGTTCTAAATGATGAGGCCCCATCATATCTGAGAGACCTTACAGAGTTCCCAGAGTCTTAAATGTCAGGTCCCAGTTAGGGAACCGGGTACCAGTTAGGGTTCACGGGACAGACATGGTCTCCAGAGTTTAGACTAGACTTCAACGTTTCCTTTATAGTTAGTACTAGTACTCATATTCATGTTTTAACTCGACACATATACACAGTGGAGGCGAATAGAGTAAAACTTTTATCAATATTTCAATATTGATTTCATTTCTCAAGACAATTCACGGTTCAATACATAATGCAGTGAGTCAGACTGTGTTTACAGGAATCACCTGCTGTCAAACATTTTGTACCTGATGGGTCGGTCACAAGCAGATATTCCAGCCTCTGGTTGCCAAGGTAATTCTTTAATGTACTCTATTAAGCACTCACTAATATCCAGTCAGTGTATCCAATCGTTTTCATTGGTACTCATTTCAGTGATTGAATCTGATGCCACTGACTCTTTCTGGTGTCTGGTTTCTGCTTTGCTCCCAGTCACTTCCTGTGTGGTCACTGGTGTCTGTTCCTGGAGGAGTGGTCTGCTCAGGTGTTCATGGTGTTCTTCTCTTTCTTGTTCCTGTTTTATTTCCTGATTCATTGATTTTATGCTTTATCTGCTCCTCACCAGGTCTGTGAGGTGCGCTGGCTGTCAGGATGAGTTTGATCTGAGGCTTTCTGAATCCGGTTGTTCAGTGATGACGCGACGAATCCTACTTCCGGGTCTAAAGTAGTCTGCGTTTAATATGGCTTTTGTGTTGTTAACATGTTTAATGTTATGTATTTTCTTCTATTTGATCTCAAAAAGCTCCTAAAACAGTCAGTGATCCCTGTTGACCTCCCTCGGCTTTTATTACCACTAATCGTTTATTTAAGCTCAGTTTTTAAAACCTTAGGATGTAACTACAGCCCAGCCCATGCAACAGTATATGAATGACTAACCTCGTATTGTGGATGGATTATCTCAGTTGTTCTCCTGGCTGAAGTTTGGTCCTTTTACAGCATCCTGCCATGCGATTACATTTGTTCCTGACCACCGAGAACACTCACGTTAACTTTTATCGAGTGGAAAAAAAGTTAGCTTGTTTATATTATGCTAGCATAGCTGTGTCGCTAGCGGTCACGTAGCACATCATTATATACCAGCTAGCCAAACTTCAGTAACCCTACAAACGTCACTGCTGTTTAGTTTTCTGTCTTCATTTATGCTGGAAGTGATAACAGAGCTGTACGTTTGAATTTGTTTCCAAAACCCCGCAGTCAGGACATGCTATATTGTATTTAGATAGAAGCTAGCGAGCTAACTCCCTGCTAACTTCTAACTCCGTTAAATGTCATAAATTCCGTTTTCATGGATGTCTGGATGTTAAACTCAATTGTTACACCTGGTAGAGCAGAACGCTGATCATTTTATTAAAGATGAAAGACTTTAGACAGTTTTTCAACTCTCAGTAATGCCATAGTGATCGTTTGATATATGGACCTGCAGCGGAGTTTAGACCCAGACACGGCTAGTGACGTCAGACTGAACAACCGGATAGAGGTTCTGATGGAGGAAGACAGAGTGTGCTTAAGTGGAATGTGATTGAAATTAATGTATCATGTATGTATTTATAGGCTTAATGCCACTCTGTCAGCTTGGCCTTGGACTGATGTGACTGTGCGAGGTTTTGAAAGAGAGAATTAGTATTTTTTTTTCTGATTTTTCATATTGTCACAAACTGCGACTGCAACACTGAATGAATTATTCATAACAGAGTGGCTTCACGTCTCCAGAGAGTGCATCAAAGTCAACTTTTCCTGTATGTTCATTCATCTGTGAGCCAAGATGTTTATTAAAAGCTTTCCTGAAATTTGATTTGGTTTGTCCACTTTACTTAAATCTAATTGCACTTTGGCTGCAGTTGATGTGGAAAACTTTGACTCAGCAGGAGTCAGTGTAATCAGCCAATCACGGCACAGCTCTACAAGGTCCTGCGCTTCAAAATCATTTGGTAAAAACTCTTTAAACACACCAGCGGCAGGGCAGAATTAGCCCAGCACATGGTCTCAGGGAAAAATCAAATAGGAGTGTTTTAGTCACGACCATACCTGCATAAAAACTCACGCCAATGCATGTTGACTGATTTTAGCTCTGAGCTGCCTGAGCTGTAGAGAAACTTAAAAAAGAGCGATGCAAACCAAAAATGGAGAATATCCACCTTCAGAATAAAAGTTGTGCTTTAGTGCTGTAACCAACTGTTTCAGCAGACAGAACCTTTACTTTGAAGGCAGCCACCCTCTGTTTTCCAACTATGTCTCACTTTTTCAAGTTTTACTACGACTTGCCAAGTAATTCGAAGTGTTTGCAGACATGTTTGCCCCAAATGTGCGAATTGATGGCGATCTGCAGAAAACTGCTCACGACCAAAACAGCTGCAAGGCGATTTTTTAGTGTGACCAGTTTAACACGAGCAGCAGAACTTACAACTGCTCGGCGAGTTCAGATTTTTCTTCAGCGAGGAGTGGTTTCTGGATGGATGCTAACTGGTCTCTAGGCCTGTGTGACTGAAGCCTTAGCAAGCTGCATCCATAAACCTGTAGGTGAAGTGCTAAGATAAAGGTGTGCTACCCAGGAGGCAGAGTGTTTCATTGGCTGTTTTAGGTTTATGTATCAGTCTATCATTTTGTGATAAATCATCTATCACTAACATGAGTTCACACTCTTTTTAACCCGAGTCAGTGTAATCTCCAGATCACACACACACACTCAGTAATAGCACAATGCTGAGCTACATGTAAGTCTCACTTCTTCCTTGGTCAAGGTCGTAGTGGATGGTTTACTGCTTAACAATAGAGCATCTGTTATTTTCCATAATAGGATTTTATTAACGAAGGGTGTTTTAAGCCCTTGTGGAAGGAGATTGCAGGCAGCGCGTTGCACAGCTGCTGTCTGTATTATACTGAAAGCATCAAATTCATTGGGAGAGAAGTGCTGAGAAGTTTTGGAGGTTGTCGTCATCCATGAGACTGTTCCCACTCCTTTCTCCTCATGATCCTGGAATTGGTGAAGACTCCTTATTTTCAAACTGTGTATAATCAGCTCAACTTTTAAATGCCACCAATTTATGTCACTGGACCAGGATGCACTCTAAATATTTAATTAATTTCACCTTTTTAGGTCATAATATAAGAACGATAACGACACAAATCTTGAGCCAACTCCAGTTTCTTTATATTTTGTGTCCACTGAGCCAGACTTTTAATTTTTAAAGTGAGCTTGAGCAACAGTTCTTCAGGCTTTCTGAAGGTCTTTCAGGGTTTTTGTTGGACACTGGCTGCTTTTTAAATCATGGTTCACCTCAACACACTGACATAACTGGACAGGAAACTGGCAGGCCTAAAAAACACAGCAGGTGAACAGTGTCTGAAAGTCATGTTCTTATGAAATAGGAAAAAAAGAGCTGACACAGAGCCTACTGTTCACTGAAGCCTCATCAGATATGGTCTCAGTGGAAGGATGGCAGTCAAGAAGCCGTTCTTAAGGAAGGGAAGCAGGAGAAAAAGCTGAGGTAAGAAAATTATGGAAGTAATGAACTGAACAGCATTGCAAACAGGTTTTATATAAGGATGAACTGAAAGCAGCCATGTGAGAAAGTGCAGTTCATGCATTAGGTTCTTTTTTTTAACCGCAACACAAAAAGATGTACAATCATTTTCTCAACGTGCACAATTCTTATTGGCGCATTCCTTCACATCATGCTGTGGCTGTTCTTTGCTCTTTGTAAGCAAATATATTCCTCACTGCTGCCGGGGGGGCTCATGTGTAACTTCAGTATGTGTTTAAATCCTCAGATATCTGTGAGCAGACGTCCAATGAAGTCATATACATATGCAGCCACTGGCATGTATGCATGCCCGTGAGCACGTGCACACACTCAAGCACGCACTGTAGCTCTTGTACAACACCGCCGGCATGCTGATGGCGGTGCAGCACATTGGTGGTGGTATATGAAGTGCAGGTAAGTGTTGCAGGAGGAGGAGGAGGCATGGAGTGAGTATGTACGTGAGATGACAACACTTCTGCAGTCTCTCTCAGTCCCCAGCCTCCCTCTGATCTGCCAGATAAGCTGGAGCTGTGTGAATATCTGCTCCACATTCAAGGATTCTGCATCCCGCACGCAAGAAAACAGTCCAGAGCTGGGATCAGGGCGATGCCCAGGAATCCACACATTTTAAGCCTTGTGTTAGAAAATTTTCTTTATACTCAAATATATTATGCACCTACCTAAGAAAACACTTTTTCCAGTGGTATTGATTTAAAGGCTTTCCACAGCATGTCTCCGTCCTGTTTTCCTCCCATCACCCCAATCGGTTGTAGCAGATGTCTTCACATGATTATGCTGGAGGTTTCTTTCTTTTAAAAGAGAGTTTTTCTTTCCCACAGTTGACAAAGCACTTGCTCAGTAGGGCAATTTGATTCTTGAGGCTTTCTGGGGCGACCGTGGCTCAGGGGGTTGGGAAGCGCATCTGTAACCGGAAGGTCGCCGGTTCGATCCCTGGGCTTTCTGTCCTGGTCGTTGTGTCCTTGGGCAAGACACCTTACCCTACTGGTGGGGGCCGATGGTGCGATATGGCAGCCTTGCTTCTGTCAGTCTGCCCCAGGGCAGCTGTGGCTACAACTGTAGCTGCCTCCACCAGTGTGTGAATGTGAGAGTGAATGAATAGGTTCAAGGTTCTTTATTATTTGTCACATGCATAGTTATACAAGTATAACACACAGTGAAATGTAGCCTGACACGCTCCTCGACATGTGCAAAAATTGGGGGGGGGGGGTGTAGAGGAAGAACATTATATATATATATATATACACATATAGTATATACACTGGGTGAATGTGCATTAGTAGCAGCAAGCAGGTGAATTCTGTACATTAATATGAATAGATATCTGACTATTTTACAGGATAGACAATATAAACATATTTAAAATTAAAGGAATTGAAATGTACATTGTGCCTTGGTTTAGTGTCTGGTTTAGTGGCATTGTAAAGCGCTTTGGTTGCCTTGAAAAGCACTATATAAATCCTATCCATTATTATTATTCTCTACTTTCTTTATATTATGAAGTCAAGACAATACAATAATACAAAGAGCCTTGAAGCAACTGCTGTTGTGATTATCACTATATAAATAAAATTTAAATTGACATGAACAAAATTTTTGACAGTAAGGGCCCATTCATTATATATTTGGTTCAGTTCAGGATTTTACATATACATCATTCAAATAACTGCAAAAATAGTCTTTTACTGGTACTCAAATACATGCCTGGCAGTTCATCCGTCTGTCCATCCATCCATCCATCCATCATCCGCCCGTCTGTCCATCCATCTGTTCGTCCATCCATCCATCCATCCATCATCCATCCATCCATCCATCCATCCATCCATCATCCGTCCGTCCGTCCGTCCATCCATCCATCCATCCATTCATCCATCATCCGCCCGTCTGTCCATCCATTCATCATCCGCCCGTCTGTCCATCCATTCATCATCCGTCCGTCTGTCCGTCCATCTGTTCGTCCATCCATCCATCCATCCATCCATTCATCCATCATCCGTCTATCCATCCATCCATCATCCATCCGTCCATCTGTCCGTTCATCCATCCATCCATCCATCCATCCATCCATCCATCCATCCATCCTCTTAACCACTTGTCCAGTCCGAATTGTGATGGATTGCTTGGAGGCTTTGCAGGCGCAGTCCAAATTTAAACTTAATCAGAACAAAATGAAATAAACAAAATATTATTTATCAAGGAAAAAAGTAAAAATGTCTAAAAAGATTTTTTTTAAAACAGCCATATATCACAGAGGCATGTCGAACTCTCTCTCTCTGGCTCTGAGAGCATTGCTCATCCCACTGACTAAACCGAATCTACAGTTAATCACTCACATCCCAACTTTCTGGTACAAAACTTTTAAAAAGTTCAAAAAGGGGCAGCCAAGCAGCTAAAATCCAACTTCAAAGAGTTGGAAACATTGAAACAACACAGCATCGAAACTGAGCAGAGCTTCCAGGTCAGAAAAGTGAAGCCAACCTCAAGTGGCTTCTTTTTAAAGGCCACCGGGGGGGGCGATACATGTGGTCACAGAAAGAGTTTCAGTTTTACTGAAGTCTATGGGAAAACAACCCTTTGCTCTGACCTCTTTAAGTAGTTCCTTGTTGACTTTATGGACTCGGGCACTCATTTCAGGTCATACTGAATAAGCATTAAGTCCATACAGTTTACTTATTCTATGTGAAAGGCAGCAGAATTATCCAGGACATGCTCACTGCGTGTGCCGTTTCACTGTCAGATCTGCCCCACTTTCAAATCCCCGACACGCCAATGGTGTAAATCTTGAGGCTTCAGAGCGAGACTTCAGAAACCAGTGGATGATATCATGGAAACTACTCCACCTTTCATCCTGTCTGTGATGATATAAACATACAGATGACAAATAACTTTATTTGGACATTTTACACAATCTTTTTGGACACAGGTTTGTAATATCTCATATCTAGTAGTTCGGAAACCTCATTTTTGCACTGGCTAAACAGCTGACTGTATCTAAACTGTCCACATGTGTGACTGTGACAGCGCTCCGTAACGTCAGCAGCTTGTAGTCCAACCCACCGACTCTATGATTAGCATGCTTGTTTCAGAGCTCTGGAAAGAGCTAACATCATTACAAAGATGAATTAAATTCAGGTTCCTTGCACTGCATCATTTCTGCTGATTGTCTGTCTGATCCAATCAGCTGAAGTCTGCCTGGATGTGACATCCGCAGCTGCTTACTACTTTCAACTTTTCCTACAAACCCAAGTTTCCCTGTGAGGATAACAAGGAGTCTTATCCCTGGATCATGTTTGGCCCAGATTCAAACTCCATCAGTGCTGCACAGAGACGAAAAACAAGACCTCTATTCTTTTTCTGCTTCCTTTAGTTCCATCCACTGATGAGCGGTAATCCAGTGGGGAATGAGGAGTCTCTGCCAGACTGAGTGTCCAGCCGTCTTATTATTATTTGGCTAAATAAAAGTCTGTTTTTTGGACAGTTTTTATCTTTTGCAGAGCTCCAGTTTTGAACCCTGTTGAGTCCACAGCAGTGATGGAGAGTGCAGAGAAGAGCATTCCTGTCTAATTATTAACCTTTGTTTAACTAGAAGGGCGACCGAGCTTTAGCACTCTGTTTCCACCTGCTCCCTTCTTCAGCGCTGCATTAACTGTTGGCAGATGGCCATCACAATCAGACATGAATTAGAGCGATTGAGCTGAAGAGGTTTGGAAAAGCAAGAAGTGACATTTACTGACAGGAAAATAAGTCTTAATAATGAATCATAAAGCAACAATGTGTCTGGATGTGAATTATTAGGATCTTTTGTGCAACTTATACCGACTACAGCACTTAGGACCCATATACTTAAATTTTAGACCATAAGCAGTGCCATGAATTTCACCTAAAGTTTCGAGCGCCCACAGAGATGCTAAACAATTAAAACTGCTACAGAGCCTTGTGCTGATGTTCTTCATTTTGTGCTGTGCAGGCAGAGTGCCAGCTTGACACGAGGCAAAAGCTACACATTTTCTAGTCTGACGCACACTGCAAACAGAACTGTAGCGCTGCACACCAGTCCTTCCAAAGCCAGTGCAGTGAAAATACTGTAAACCACCTTCTTTGAGGTGTCGGTCGTTTTAGACGACACAAACTACCTGATTAGTAACCCAACTCTGACTGACAGTCATTGGAGGGATGCAGGGGACTCTGGAAATAAATTAAAGACATGCACGTCTTCCAACGTCTTTAAGTTTTTAATCTTTGGACTTTTCCTATCAAAATGTAAATATTTGCACTCGTGTTCAGTCTCCGGGGTTATAATTATACAGCACTGTCAGAGAGGAGGAGGATGATTGGTCTTTACCTACAAGAACCAGGAATTTAGCAAATGATAGTATCATGTAGTCACCATCATGAAGGAGTGAGAGAAACTGAGTCAAGGTGAAAATCCTTCCTGCCAGCAATGTTGAAAACTGTGCACAAGTACATAAATACTATTAGTGGTATTACTTTTGAAGGCATTTTTGGGGCTTTAGGTGGTGACACTCACCCTGAACAGCTTCTGTCTCTGCAGCAATGGTTGGATGATAAGACAGGTACTGGAAAAATTAAATCCTGAGCATGACAAAGCCACCGATATGATCGAAGTGAGAGCCAGCACGCTGCAGCAGGTAAATAGTGACATCACCAACCTCTACATGAACCTGTTAAACAAACTGAAGAGGGGCAAGAGCATCTCAGCTAAGCCTGGTGAGACCAGTCTCTCCAGTCCCTTCATGATATGCAAGGTTAAGCCAACTGGTCTGAAGTTGTTAAGGCCAGAAGGCGCGTCTGTCTTCGGTCCCAGCAATAAACAGGACACAAAACAATGAGATGACATATTATAACCTCTGTCTATTCAGCGTATTCCTGCAAATCACCTACAGCCTGTTTATTAATAACACCAAGTAACATACAAGTAATGCTAGAATTTTCTCTATATACAGTTTTTATGAACACTTAAAATAGCTACAGAGACCAACGTGAGGTAGAACAGGTCATCTGTGAATCGAAGGTTCAGTGGTTCGATTCCTGGATGCTTAAATTTGTATCACATTGTTACATCAGGCATTTTTTGCAATTTTGTTTTTCTTTTTGGGGAGAAAAGAAATCACACTGATGACAAAGAAGTCGCAAAATCTCACTTGTCTTTAAAGGGTTAATGAGGCTTGTAGTAGGAAAGCACTGTGAGTGCTGAGAGTAGAAAAGTAGTTTTTTATGTAGCAGTCTGCTTATGTCCTTCATTTATATTCAAGTGGCACCAGGACTCACCACCTGGACACTTTAAAAATGTTCCCGGTGAAGGATTCGTTCATCAGCGGTGTCGACAGACTGACAGAGGGAAAACCGAAACACGTCTTTATGTTCTGCCCCTCGTCGGTAAGTAACTCTTATTTTTCTACCCTGAAACTTGTTAAAACAGGTTCAGAACTTGTGGTGGAGAGGTCCTCTGAGACCTTGTCCTCTGTGGGTGAAATGGACCAGAAATCAGCCTGCCAGAGGAATTAATAAGGTTATTAGTCATGCTACTCAAACAGCAACACAGTTTGACCAAACACAAATAAATAATGTGGAATAAATCATAATGCGGGAAGGAAATTGTACACGCTGGCGTGCGGTTACTGCAGTGGTTTGACAAATGAGGTGGTAAATGACCTTCACAGCGGGCGGCTGGAGTCTGAAAAGAGAAAAGAGGAAATGTTTCTGCAGGTAAAGGGAAAATGTTCAGGCCCATAGAGGTGGGAGAGGCATTACAGCAGCAGGGTTAGAGGTTCAAATCCCTCTGACCGTCATACAGATGACTTATAAAACTTTGTACTATGTAGAGAAAAGGCCTGTGACGAATGGCAGTTAAATATTCAGCACAAATCATTTTTTTAATGAGGATGAGGTGGAGATAAACGCGTGCGATCAGCCAGAACTCTGAAATCCCGGCTTCTTCTGATGTCTTATAATAAAAGCTCATTTTTTATGTATGATTCATGCGCGGACTCAAACTTTCCTCAAGGTGAGGAAAGGTAAAACTGTTCTTTTCTGCCTTTGTGTAACTGCTTCTTACCTTTTCATGCGAGGATCCAGGCTACAGAGCAAAGAAAACCTCCGTGCCAAACATCAAATATTTAGTGTCCTGCACATTAAAGTTTCTTAATATTGTCCCTGCTGAGTCAACACACACACACACACACACACACACACACACACACACACACACACACACCATCTGTCCTTTCTTGCATTGTTTTTTTCTTTAAATGTGAGTATTTGTGTCTTGATTCATCATTTTTGCTTCATTTACAAACACCTGGATTTGAATATATTCTACTAATGTCTGAGTTTGGAAATCATCTCAGTCGTGCTATTGAAGCAGCATCAAGTATAACCTCAGATGGATACATGGATACACCAAAATGCTAATACTGAGGATCGACAGCGTGAAGTCCATGAAATGGGTGGAATTACGGTTTACATGCGGCCTGTGGTTCCTGCGTGTTGGCTTGATTGGTGCACGTAACGAGCTGGATGAATGCCTGACGTCCTGCAAAATGTGAAACATCACAATAACTTGAAACGTGAACCCACAGAGAACTCATTGCTCACCGTTTTCCCTGCTAGCCTCTTTCTATCCAAGTCCAAACACGGCTATCACAGTAATAATAATAAGAAGAAGAATACATTTTATTTAGAAGCGCCTTTCAAAGCACTCAAGGACACTTTACAGAGCAAATAAGAGAAGCATAAAAACAGGAAATGAACACAATGATAAAACAAAGTTTAAGAGCATGAAGCAGTTATACAGAGTAGCCTATATTGAACAGGTGGGTTTTGAGGGTGGACTTAAAAAGGGGGAAAGAAGTGATGTTTCTGAGGTCAGGGGGTCGAGGGGCAGAGCACCTAAAAGCCCCGCCCCCATGGTAATAAGACGAAATGAAGGAACAGAAAGAAGAAGAGAAGAGGAGAATCTGAGGCACCGGGATGGGATGGAGATCTGTACCAAGTCAGAGAGATATGGTGGGGAGAGAGAATGAATAGCCTTAAATGTGTAGAGGAGTATTTTAAAATGAATGCAGAGTTGAACTGGGAGCCAGTGGAGGTGCTTCAGGATAGGGGTGATGTGGTGAGTAGAGTCCTAGTAATAATACGGGCAGCAGAGTTCTGGACACACTGAAGCTTGTTGAGGGGTTTTTGTGGCAGGCCAGATAAGAGTTATCTGATGCAGTACCCAGCATCATTATCTTTTTGCATTTTACATTTAAAAAACTTCACTGCAGTGAACACATTTTTTCTTATTCTTTTTAAGGAGGTCTTTTATATTCCAGCAGATATTTCTGGGATCCTGCTGCACACAAACACACAGACGCGCCCTGGCCGGGACACCGAGTGTCTTTCAGACTGATTGTAAATGGTGGCCATTAAACTCGGAGTAAAACATCATGTTGTCTGAATCCCAGCTAACAAGATGAGCATCAGGACCTGAACTGACAAAGGCGTCAGCAGATGTTTTACTCTTGTAATCGCCAATAAATAATTAATTAATTAATTATTGGCTGAGTCATTCTCGTTGGATGTCTGTCATCTTAATGAGCTTAATTTAAATTCAGGACTTTCAGCTTAGTGACTCATCTGAGTAAAAAAAAAAAATCTCCACGGCTGATCTCAGAGCTGTTGTTCATTATTCATGGTCCGTGGAGCAGCTTGAGATGACATCATCACCACAGTCTGTTCAGCCAGACGCCGCCGCAGACTCACATGTCGGGTGATGTAGAAGCACGGTATGAGCTTTACCATCACGCTCTTGGTTTAAGGTCCTGCACCCTCCACTGTACCGTCCAGCATCGGCTTCTCCTTTGAAACATCTCTCCGTCTCTTTATATATTGTAATTTTGTGCATAAATAAATGAGCTGTGGGAGTTGATGTGCTTCACAGATCAGCGGATGAGTGTTGTTGCTTTTCAAAAGACTTCCTGTTGCACCACATCTGAAAGCTGGAGGTTAATTTGCAAATTCATATTTTCATTTCACTTTTGAAAACTTTAAATATTGATCAAAAACCTCCATCTACAAAACATAAGTGTCACGGACCCAGTTCCAGGGATTCGGGGTCCGTGAGCAGTGTGGACTACTATTGTAGTTATTATTATTATTATTATTATTATCATTATTGTGGTTGTTGTTATTATGGTTGTGTCTGCTGTCCTGTTTTTCCGTGTTGGTGTACTGTCAGGTGTTTAGGGGTGTGTGCTTGTGTATGTGAGGGTGCGGTCGTGGCAGGCACTTTTAGGCCTGGTGGGTGTGGCCCTGCCAGCTGACCGGTCCCACCCAGGAATCCACACACACCTGGCGCCGATCAAGCCTCGTCAGAGGAGCTTGAAAACAGTGTGGCTGAGAGCTCCTCGACGCTGGATCGTTGAGTGACTTCCCGTCAGTCTTAAGTATATTGTGCAAGGTTAGTGCAAGTCTACTGTTAGGTTTTGTACTCACGGCTGCCTTTGGTATGCGTGTTTCCTCAGGAGGAATTGTGGCGACCAGGAGGCAGCACACGGAGAGTACACAGGGAACGGAGACAGAGCACGGAGCACGGGATAAAGGAGAAGACACGGAACGGGAGTTGGGATTGCACGGGGGGATTTATTGTTGTTCGGATTGTCACCACTGTAAATAAACACTGTTGCACTGTAGAGTCCTGCATTTTGGGTCCTCCTTTCCCCACATCCCCACGGTCTGCCAGCGAGACCGTGACAATAAGCTTATCCTGAAGGGATTTGCATCATGCTAAGTTTTGCGTCTTCTCTTTCTTCTCCACCTGTTCATAACCAGCTCATCAGTCCTTGTGTAACGACACCTGTGAGCTCCTCAGTTATCAGACTGTGTTAAACTGTACTCGAGCAGTTTACCCACTTTCTCTGCTTTCCCGGGCTCTTCTTCTTCTTCTTCTTCTTCTTCTTTGTCTTTTTATAGTAGGCTGTTAATATGTTTATGTCTGCAATAAGTTGTACATTTTAACTTGGGCGTTAGAGGAACTGCATGCAGTTTTTAGCTTATTTTTCAGCCATCGATTCTGCTGCTCGGTTTGTTGCATTCCCAGTTTGTCTTTTTTTGTTTAAATATGGATGCAGCCTGTTTTTTCCTTTCCCTGCATCTTGTCTGGGCTCTGCGATCACCGGTTTATGACCTCTAGATTGGATGTTTGACTTAGCTCTGCCTCTTGCATAATTTTTCCTTAAAGAGCAAATCTTTTTATCTTTTCAACTTGGACTGTACAAATGTTAGGAGTGCTCACAGCGGGCTCATCCATCGCCTAAAAGCAAACATTAACCACCAGCTGTGTTTATACTAAGTGCTTCCTTAATTGGAAATATGTCTGCAGCCCTTTATGAATCATAGACAAAACGTTGGACCTCAAATTAAACAAAATACAACAAGAAAGAAAGAAAGATGTTCTGCTCAGGGCAGGTTGTAACCTCCAGCGGAGACGAATGATGAGAATAAAAACTCCTGCAGAGCTAAAAACCTTCCCATGTCTCCCTCCATTATTCAAGGTAGGACCTATTTTCGCTCTGGAGCTATCCGTGGGGCTCGGCCGGTGCAGGAAGTGCAGCCTTGGCACATCATCAGCTGATGTCTCGGGGAAAGGACACATCCACCCTTGATGGGAGCGCATATGAACAGAGGCTGAGGCGTCCCTCACTTCCTGTCATCTCATCATTGAAACCTCAAATTATGGCCCCGTGCAATTGATGAGCTGTCACGCGTGACCCTGTGGAGCCGTCAGGGCGTCGACACCCTGAAATGAGCGGGTCTGGGCGAAATGGTAAACAGCTTAATTTCGAGGGAACGGTGACACTTTGACGGACGCGCGGTGATGTATGCACGCTCTAATGTGGCAGCGGGAAAGTAAATGAAGGGTTTTGCTTTAAATGGCCTAGACTCGCATCAGCACCTGATTTTCATGACAGCGCATTAACATAAAGCAATTAAACATGCTTTAGTTAATGGTTTTCAGGGATTTCGTTCAAAAGAAGCGAATTCATTACCTTTAAAAGAAGAAACACCGACAATTATCACGTCCAAAACTTCACAAATACAAAAGTAATTGTTCAATTGGGGGCACGCTGTGAATGAGGAGCTCTCGAAGCACGATCAGGCTGCAGTGTCAGGGTTCAGAGGTCACGCTCTGCAGCTACGTGCACACACTCTCTCCTTCTGATGGCGATCTCGCTTTGGCTCGCTCCTTCGGTGGATTAGCTGCTCCTAATTTTTGTGACTTTGTATTAATAAACTCATTTTCTGAAGAGCAAATTGAAAGTCGCCTTTTTGAGAAACAAACAAAACTGCATTCCAAAGCACATCTACAAAAACACGGACGGCGTCGCCGGTATGAGCGCAGCCAGGATTTAATCAGACTTAATCCCTGAAATTTTATGAGTCAGCTGTTTACATGGAGCATTTTTATTATGTTTATGCTTTTACTGATGGTCCATATTCAAGCAGAGAATATAATAAAAAGACTCTACAAATAGCAAATATATGGTTCATTAACCCTCTGAGGTCCCATCACTGGTCTATACTAAACCCCGTTTGAGGTTTTCTTTTTGTCCCTTGGTTGTCAGGATTTCAGAGATCAATTTTCAAAAGACAAAAAACCATCACACTGATTTGTGACTCTGGGCTCTTTCCCCCCTTTTCTATGTTTCCCTACAGTTTCCCTCGGTCAGGGGCTGTTAGAGAATTTGGGGGACAAACTCGGAATATTCTACAACCAAAAATGAAAAACCAAAGTAAAACTAGAAAGTGGAGCTTTGATGGAATGCAAACTCTTGACTTGTGGGTGGAAGCCTTCTCATTTCTGGCACCCCACCTACCTCCCATTATGTTTGCATCTAGTCTCCTCTAAAATTCACTTCATGCTTGGCCGAAAAACTAAAACTGGCAAACAAAAGTGGAGAAAACGACCAAAAGATTTCAAAGGAGAGACCTCCACCAGCTAGCAAACAGCTTAGGATAGAGATGCATGTGCAAGCAGTAAGACACAGATGGAGGCGATGAGTGCGGAGCAAACAACCAGAATACAGGGAACTGGTTAAAGGCAGGAAGTAGAACCAGCCAAAACACACAAAACACTACCAAAATAAACAGGGAGTGGTTAAAGCATGGAGATGAACAAGGAAGGTGCAGCCATTAAAAAACATGGAAGAAAACCATCAAACAAATAAACGCACCACAAACTCCTGCTTGATAATATTAGTCATCTTTAATCTGGGGCTCATTCAAATCTGCTCTGATATGAAGTAAAACGTCCATAAAATAACTTGAGAATGAATCTAATCTGAGCCTGGGAGGCCCTCGCATGTTAATCACAAGCTTCAAATTAATTATGAAAGAACTCCCCAGAGATGTTTTGACAGTCATCCTCCACACATCGCTACTCATTGTCTTGCCAAGGGGACGCTTGTTAAAGTGAGATTAATTCAGATTAAGTCATAGCGTCGTGAAAATGCCCAAAAAGTAGTCAGAGTATTGGGGAGGGAAACGAGCACGCTGGAGACTCCGTGGTCTCCTGCTGTGTGTGAATATCTTGTCCCACTTTTCCTTATCCGAGAGAAGCAGGCTCGCCGGAGCTCGCCGCACCGCGATTAGATTGGGTGAAATTACTCCCCGCTAAACCTCCAGGAGCTGCATGGGGTCCTTATGAGGAGAAGCAAACCCTACTTTGACTCACACATGGCTCAGGGCAGGAGAAAAGTTGCCTCATTGCTATTCAGTCTATTTTTACCCTCCCCTCGCCCGCCTTGTCTCTACACTGGCTTCTTTTTTCCCAGGAAAGGAGAATTACTGAAATCCTTCCTCAAACAGAATCTCACCAAATGATATCGAGTGCCAGTGAGAGCCGGCCACTGTTCAACGTGTCCTTTATTTGTCCTCAGAAGTAGGCGTCAGAACTGATAGGGATTAAAACAAGACTAATAATGTAAATCTGCAGTTCCCACGTCTTCACGAAGACGAGCTGCAGCATATAAATGAAGCCGAACATCAGAGGAAACACTAAATACTGCGTCTCTGCTCGTTCACAATCTGAGCGAGTAAATTCTGTTTACTTAATAACTACAAGGAAAATGAATCACTGAATAATAAGCAGTGTCAAAATATGACGGAAATTTCATTTAAGCTAAAACTAAGCCACATCACCACACAATGACAGACCTGCACCTCTACAGGTTACAGTATAACCTTTTCGCTGTCATATTATGCGCACATTTGCATATACAGTGTTGACTGTAAATAAAAGATGGACGCAGCCACCACAATATCATCTACTGGTGTCTGAGCTCCTCGTTTTAAAGCCTACAAGATCCACAACCATCTGTTTCTTTTCATGCATTTTATTATTTTGTCAGAGATTATTACATTTTAACTACTGATTTTATCTACTGTTCCTTTCTTTTTTTTCCATTTTAAATCATGCTTTTTATTTGTTTTTGTTTTTAATGTCTCTGTAAAGCACTTTGAATCACCTTGCTGTTGAATTGTGCTATATAAATAAACTTGCCTTGATGATACCAATTTGTAGTTAGCTAAAGATAGCTAGCTTGGTTAGCAAACTGTAGAGGTACAAACACCTGCAAATACCTGCCAAGTGACAGGTAAGTGACAGAATAACAACATGCGGGAATTTCACTCACTAAAACTGATCCACAGACTTCTTCCACAGGGTTGTGGTATATTAACCACACAAGCAAGCCATGTATTTGTCAGATAATTGTACTGTAAATCCTCAAAGAACATTTCAAGCTTCATAAATGAAGCCAGGTTCAGTAGAGCTGAAGGAACTCTGACCATAGTTCAGGAGACACCATCAAGATCAAAAGTACTTTAGTGATCAGAAAGCGATGAGGAGTCACAGCTGAATGGTGAGTTTAATGGGATTTTAGGGCTCGTTGTGTTATTTCATAAGCTTTGTCAGTTTCACTCATGCAGACTCTGCTGATGAAGGTCATGTGGTATGACGGAGAGGTCTGCAAGTGGCAGTGATAGAAACTTAGTTAAAAAGGTTTATTATGATGCACAGACAGGAGTTTGATCATTGCAGACTGGAGTCTGGTTTCAGCAGAGGCTGGAGGCCAGGTGAGTCTGCCAGGTAACATGGGACGAGTTATGGACCTGAGGCAGAGCGCAGGAGAGGTAAATTACCAGATTAGAAGAGCCCATGTTTGTCATGGCTCCAGGTTCTTATTTGGTTCTAGCGTATTTTTGTGGCTGCTTTCCTTGTTTGTCTTTACTTCCTGTGTGTGTCCTTGCTCTTTTGTCAGTGCCTGGTTCACACCAGTGTGTAACTGTGTAATCACTCCCTGCTACGTAGTTTATTTTGTCTTTCCCTTTGTCGAGTTCCCTGTTTAGGCTTCCTTAAGTTTCTTGTACTCAAGTTTGTTTCATCCTGTGAAGTTCCTTGGACTTTGTGTATCCTGGTGTTTGCAAACGGGCACTGAAGATTCATTTTTTTATTTACGCCTGTCATTCCCTCCAGGTAATACACAACACCACGGCTCTTCAGGGGCCACGGCAGGGTGACCGTGGCTCAGGGGGTTGGGAATCGCATCTGTAACCGGAAGGTCGCTGGTTCGATCCCTCGGCTCTCTGTCCTGGTCGTTGTGTCCTTGGGCAAGACACTTTACCCTACTTGCCTACTGGTGTTGGCCAGAGGGGCCGATGGCGCGATATGGCAGCCTCGCTTCTGTCAGTCTGCCCCAGGGCAGCTGTGGCTACAACTGTAGCTGCCTCCACCAGTGTGTGAATGTGAGAGTGAGTGAATGAATAGTGGTATTGTAAAGCGCTTTGGGTGCCTAGAAAAGTGCTATATAAATCCAATCCATTATTATTATTATTATTATTCATTCAAAGATGGATTTGTGACTTAGCTTCTTTGCACATGCTTTCTTGACTGCCCTTTGCATCACTTTAAGGGGCCTGTGCACAACACAGAATGTAACTTAGTTCCTACCCCAAAAGGAACAACAATAAATAAAGGAAATAAATAAAATACATAAACACAATAAATTAAGAATATTGACATTTATGGCAGTTAAAACATCACTTGCCTCTGCACCACCATTTTCCTTGTCTTATGTTCGGGCAGGTATCTTGCCCAAGGATATTTGTCATCCATATAATATTCAGTTCCACTGCTACGCCGATGACACCCAGCTCTATCTCTCTACCAAACCTGACTCTACTCTTCCTCCACCCTCCCTCATCCTCTGTCTAGCTGAACTTAATTCTTGGTTCTCCTCCAACTTTCTTAAACTCAACAGCAATAAATCGGAACTTCTTCTGGTTGGCACTAAACGACTGCTATCCAGAATTAACAATTTCTCTCTCACCATCAATAACTCGCTGGTGAAAAGCTTGGGTGTCATTCTCGATAGCACATTATCCTTTAACTCACATATCAATAATATTACACGTGCAGCATATTTCCAACTCCGTAACATTAATCGCCTCCGCCCCTTCCTCACACCTCACACCACTGCCATTCTCATCCATAATCTTGTTATCTCTAGAATTGACTACTGCAACTCATTATTATTTGGCCTTACACAAAAATCTATCAACAAGCTCCAACGTGTCCAGAACTCTGCTGCCCGTATTATTACTAGGACTTCTTCTACCCACCACATCTCCCCAATCCTGAAGCAACTTCACTGGCTCCCGGTCAAATTTCGCATCCATTTTAAAATAATTCTGTATACATTCAAGGCTATTCATTCTCTCTCTCCACCGTACCTCTCTGACTTATTACAGATGAAGCTCCCATCCCGCTGCCTCAGATCTTCATCTTCTCTTTCTCTCTCTGTTCCCTCTGCTCGTCTGATCACAATGGGAGGGAAGGCCTTTAGCTGCTCTGCCCCTCGACTTTGGAATTCCCTATCCCCGGACCTCAGAAATATTAGTTCATTCTCTCTTTTTAAGTCCACCCTCAAAACTCATCTGTTTAAAATTGCCTATTCTTAAATTTCTGTATGTTTTTAACTTTTATCTTCTATTTTTATCATTGTGTATATTTCCAGTTTTTATCTGTTGTACAGTGTCCTTGGGTGCTTTGAAAGGCGCTATTTAAATAAAATGTATTATTATTATTATTATTATTATTATTATTATCCAGACTGGGGGAGCCAGGCATCAAACCACCAACCTTCCGATCAGTAGATGACCTGCTCTACCTCCTGAGCCAGATGAAAACAATCATGTTTTTGGGATTTCCTTACCTGGATGATTGAGCATGGATCAAGACAGCACGCTGTAATATTTGACAGATAGCTGCACTAAAAATGCCCAAGAAACTACAGTCAGTGGCTTCAGTTAGTGGAGGTGACGAAAGATACTCCTAACTCCTGAATCCAAATGAGTGAGTTTTAAACAGATTCTAGCCCCGTTTGGTTGTTATATAGGGTGAACTTAGTTACACGTGCTACAGTGTATTTTGTAGCCTGCTGTAAATATGGTTACTTTAGCTGTAACAATGGGTATTTTAACATGGGAGTCAGTGGGGATCGACTCACTTTGGGATCCAGCCTCATGTGGCCGTAAGAGGAACTGCAGTCCACTTCTGCACTGGCTTCGTTTTACAGCCCTGGAGGTTGAGGCTTGGACTAAAACGAGCCTCCTCCACTGCAGCAGTATGTAAATATGACAGAGGATAATAGGAAGCTACAGAGCAGCCCAGGGAAATCATAAACAGTGTGTAGGCTATGCTTAAGCGACATCGTTTAATCCCAAATTTGGGCAGCTGAGAAGAGAGAGAGTAAAAGGAGGGGGGCAGACAATGGAGGGGAGAGAAAGGAAAAAAGACAAAGGAGGAGAAGAGCGTGGGATGATAGGGACGGTTAAGACAAGGGGAGCGCACACACACACGCGCGCGGAGGTGTGACGTCAAACTGGAGCGTAGCTGACACGCTCGCCCCCCGGTGCAACTCGCTGACCAGTCTCCCGCTCTCTGCAAATCAACTCCACGCGGGTGCTACTGCACGCCCTTTAAAAAAAAAAAAAAAACAAAACACCGTAGGAGGAGTAAGAGGAGGAGAAGGAGAAAGAGCCAAACCCGGGAGGTCTCACGCGGAGAGAGACGGCTCGCGGGAGGACGACGAACTGGAGGAGGAGGAGGAAGGAGGCTTCGCTCTCTGTCAGCCTCGCGCGCACAGCACGCGGAGGCAGAAGGCATTATTTACTGGACGCTTCCCATGGAGACGCTCTCCGTCTCGCGCGCCGTCCTCTCAGAAAGAAGCGGGTAGGATTGTGACCGAGGGCGGCTCTCTCAGATCTCACAGCCAGGTGTTGCATCCCCCCCCCCCCGTTTCGATGGGGAGGCCTGAGGAGGGTTGAGTGGCTCGCGCTCTCGACTTTAATCTGGAGTCTCGCGCGCAACAACAAGTTGATATTTCTGAGTCGTCGCCGAGTTTCTAAGAGAACAAGATTTTTGGATGTTTTTTCGTGTTTTTTTGCTCCTCTCTGAGTTGCTGACCTCACCGCTGTCTGGATCTGTGTACTCGCGTGTGTGTGTGCATGTGTAGAAGACAGAAGACTGGAATTAATGTGAATATTCGTGCTGCAGGCGCAGATAGGACAGCCATGGCACGGTAAAGCGGACCGAGCTGTGCCAACGACGCACGAGCCATTTGGAAATCTGGTCTCTGTGCCGCGTGCACTCCTCGTGTCCCCGCCTCGTTTTTCCCGCTCCTGGATTGCCGCGGCACCCCGATGGTGCGGACGGTTGGTGGCTCGAGCTTGGACACGCCACCCGGTGATTGTTGTTGTTATTGTTGTTTTGAGACGCTTCTGACGATGCGCGCGGTTCATCTTGGAGATGTTTTTCCTTTCCAGTAGGATTTCTGTGCGGGTTTTTTTCGTTTTTGGAATCGTTCGCGCGACAATGACCTCCAACCCAAGAGAGAAGCACGCGCCCCCAGTTCAGTGCGCACGAGAGGACGTTGTCTCCCCCAAAATCGCCGAGCTCCTTAACGCGCGGGAAGGGTGGGTTACGAGCCTGTAATCAGTGCGGCGAAGACACACACAGACAAACGGGACCAGCGCGCGCGGTGGCAGCTGCCATGGAGCTGTCAGAGGTCCGATGCTCCAGCGCGAGCGAGGAGCTGTACACCATCAACAAGACCCCGAGCAGCAGCAACAACAGCAACAGCAGCGGCAGCGCGCGACCCAAACGGCTGCTGTGGCAGAACGCGGTGCGGCACATCACCGAGCAGCGCTTCATCCACGAGCAGGGCGGGGGAGGGGTGAAGGGCATCGGGCCGGACGAGCCCTACGACCCGAGCCAAGGGGCGCGGAAGCAGTCGGCAGGGCGGACGTCGGTGGGAGACCGGCACAACAACGGCGGGACCAAAGTGTTCCCGGAGCGCGCCAGCAGCGACCTGGGCTTCCTGCAGATCGACTGCGCGCCGAGCAACTCAGACTTCTTCCTGAACTGGGGCTACACGTATCGGGGCGTGATCTTCCCCACGCTGCGCAACTCCTTCAAGTCCCGCGACCTGGAGCGGCTGTACCAGCGCTACTTCCTGGGCCAAAGGCGCAAGTCGGTGGTGGTGATGAACATCCTGGACGTGGTGACCAAGCTCACCCTGCTGGTGCTGCACCTCACCCTGGCCTCCATCCCCATGGACCCCATCAAGGGGACGCTCCTGGGCTTCTTCACGGGCATCGAAGTTGTTATTTGTGCCTTAGTGGTGGTGCGAAAGGACACCACGTCGCACAGCTACCTGCAGTACAGCGGCGTGGTCACCTGGGTGGCAATGGCCACGCAGATCCTGGCGGCAGGGCTGGGCTACGGGCTGCTGGGCGACGGGGTGGGGTACGTTCTCTTCACTCTGTTCGCCACCTACAGCATGCTGCCGCTGCCGCTCACCTGGGCCATCCTGGCCGGCCTGTTCACTTCGGGGCTTCACATCCTGGTCCAGCTGCTCATCTCCAAGAATGTGCAGCTCTCCAGCAACCAGGTGAGCCTTCGACATACCCTGCTTTCACGTCTCCTCCATTCCTCTGCTCTGTCTTCTTTCGTTTGCCCGAAGCAGCTGCTTTATCTTCCTCTTTCTCCTCCCTGAAACTTTATCTTTTTACGGAGCGCTGATATTTACCGGAACTCTCAGCTGTGTGATGATGTTTCACTTTCCAAACCTACAGTCAGTTTATGTGCAGCTGGCACGTGTGTTTTCCCGTCTTTTAGAGCGCACAATTACAGTCGTAGACTCCACGACCAGGTGTGAATTTACCTGAGATGTTTTGTGTCGCCTGTGCTTCCCCGACTCTGGCTCAGGTGGTTTGATTTTTTCGTGTTTTAATAATGAAATGCGTCAGTTTTTGACAGCAGCCTGGTGTGACTGCCTCAGAGTGCTGCAGGTTTCAGCACCAGGAGCTGTCCAACACATACAGACACACACACAGACACACACACACACACAAAGGAGGGCCTGAAATGCAGCTGAGCTCCACATAGGTTTAGCGCCCCCTGCGGGTGAAAACAATAACTTTAATCTTTTTTGGTAAAAATGCATCAAATTCCAGGAGGTCTTTTAGAGTCAGATGCTTCATATGGAAGTGTGCAGGTGAACAGCCGAGAGGGTGATATTTCTAAATGTGCTTGCCTTTGATTGTCAGACTGTCTTATGGCACCATCATCATATATGTCTGAGTCCCTGAAAGCACCAAGAAATGAACACAGAGCTCTCAGAAAGCTTCAAATAACCGCAGCAGTCTGTCAACATCGACTGAAGAGCTGATCATCAGATGTGGAAGTAAACAACGCAAGCTAATGAAGCAGAACACGATTCTGAGCAGTTTTGTTGCTACTTAGTATCTGATTGATGGCGAGAGAGTGAGCGGCATGTTGCTGTAATCCATTAGTGGCCTGTCGTTGAACTTTCCCTCGAGGAGGGAGATGTTACAGCTCAACTATTTGATTTCTCAGCTCGTTTTGTGGAGTCTTTGCTTTACACGGCTCTCGGTTTACAGACTGAAACTTAAATTCTATTTCAGTTCAGTTTGTGTTTGTGTTTATAAGGTAAAGACTCTACAATCTAAGACAGACAACACTAACAATATGAGCATCGACACTGGGGAGGAAGAACTCTGTTTTAGCTATTTGCTGTTACATGTAGGGGGTTGATGAAGAAACGACAAACAATAAACAGAACTATTAATCATAGGCAGGTAAAAATAGGTGCCTCTGTTCTGTCGGAGGTTCCTTCCTCTTAAAAGGGAATTATTTTTTCCCACTTTTTCCCAACTGCTTGCTCATAGGGGGCTGACTGATTGTTGGGATTTTCTTTCTAACTTTGCAGGGTCTTTATCTTACAATATAAAGTATCTTGAGGCGAATGTTGTTGAAAATATGTATGTGAAGTTGAACCAATTTAATTGAATTTAATTAAAAGTTTGGATCTTAAAAGTA
The DNA here is from genome assembly GCF_041146795.1 of Maylandia zebra. NCBI lineage: Eukaryota > Metazoa > Chordata > Actinopteri > Cichliformes > Cichlidae > Maylandia > Maylandia zebra. Next base: position 3,610,206 of record NC_135184.1, read on the forward strand.
GACAGGGTGTCTTCTGAACCCAAACAGGAAGCTGCTTCCGCAGGAGCGGAGCCTGCCTCCTGTTCTGCTTTTGGAAATTTCAAATCAGTTGCTTATTTGTTTGTTGTGACCTATACAGTCAAAAACCTTCAAATCTCAAAGCTGGGTCCATGTTGCTGCAGTAAAGAATCGTTCCAAAATGTCCAGGCTCCACATCCAGTTTGACTCCCAAATGAAATCAATCATAATTTTGGTGAAAAATGTACAGAAATCTGCCCATAACGTTTGGTAATCCTGCTAACAAACAGTCAGACAGATAATCTGAACCACTGAAGCTTCTTGAACCTCTTTGGCAGGATTAAATTGTTATTTTGAGATTTATGCAGGCAAAGGGATAACTTTCTTTTTTAAGTTTAGGGATTTTATGAATTGATGCAAAGCAGTCAGTGAGTGTGTCCTGGTACTGGCGACCAAGTGCTAACCCTGCAGTAATCCACAGTAATGTGCTGAAATGATATAATTGCAAGTTAAACCTTTCACTGCATGGTTTGCACACTAAAATATTTGACTCCCTTTTTTCTTTTATCTCGTTGAAAAGCTCAGGAGGTATCGAGAGTGTTTTCCATTAATCAGAAAGCCAATGATTTCATTCAGAAACTGGCCCTAACATCACTGGTGCCTCTCTACGATAATGTGGTGTATTTCTACTATAATAAATGCAGTGTGAAGAAGTGAATGTGGTTTGTATTGCAGCACTTTGTGTGTTCAGTAAAAAAAAGCTTTTAAATGCAGTCCATTTGTGCTTTGTTTTCTTCCTGTTTGCTGTCACGAGTGAAAGTTCAAGTCAGCGTTGTTATTCATCAGTTGAATTCTGACAACGTGGTTTGTTTGGTGCTAACAGAGTCTGAGGATTGTCGTGTGAGCGCTGAGATAAATTGTTGGGTTGGTCAGAGGTTTTCTTCCACATCCTGCAGACGTCCCTGAACTGTTGGTTTCGGTTTACAGACGACCTGCTCTGCTCGTTTCTAGGCCCATTTTGTCCATTCGTGGACGTCACCCTCCCGCTAGATCAACATTTCTGATTGGCTCCCATCATATTAGGGACATCCATTCAGTATGACATCATACCGAGGCAAGAGTAAAAAAAAAGTCTGAATCCTGAGCTGCTTTTTTGCTCACTTTGATTCAGTTTCCTCGTTATTTGATACTTGGTTTAATATCCATCATTGGAACAGTTTATATATGACAGAAAACCAGGAAAAGCAGAACGCAGAGCTTAAAGTCTCTCGCTTTGGATTTGTAAATGGGAATCATTTTTATGGAGAACTGTCATAAAGTAAGAACGGCATAATTTACATACTTGTTGTTCTTAGAAACCTTTGTGTCAGTCCAGGAGTCATGTTGCTATACTGCAAATAATATGATTTTTGTTTTTATAGCATTGGTTTGACTAATCTGGCCATCATAATAACGCTTTATTTTAGGAATCAGCTGTTTAAAAGTCTGAAAGATGCATAGCTTTTGGAAATTTCATGCAATGTGTTATCAATGTGTTATATTGTTATCACAATAGGTTCCTTTGTAAAAAAAATGTGTGTTTTCTCGAAGTGTGTAGTGAGGAGCAACAACAAACATCAAAGAAGCAAAAACAGAGATGCTGCAGATGGTTGTGTGTGCGCTGGTAGACGCTCTCACCTGAGGTGGATTATTCAGTGAGTTTAACTGCCTGTGATTATGAGTCTTCGGTCTGATGAAAACGTCACACAGCCTCTCAGATGTGTTTTCTTTTGACTTGACGTATTTCTTTTAAGATGAGTGTGAAATGCTCTCGAGTGCTGTGCACATCTCATTTCAGAATTAGCTCCTCACATCAGCAATTAGCTACGAAATATATTTTATAAATCAGCCGTCAGCTCTTTCATGTCTGGCAGATTTCCCAGAGTGACTTGTAATACTTGAAAGGAGCGTAGACGAACATGTGACGGGCAACTCGATGAAGAGCTCTTATACTTGGTCTTGAAATGCATTATTTTAGGGTTATGCAGAAACAAACACACAACATGAAGCCCAAAGCTACAGATCAAAGCGCATACACACAGCGTGTCTCTGGTCTGGAAGGATAATTCAGGTTAATTTATAATGTGTCCACTGTGGCTCTGTGCTCACTTTTCTGTCTTCACCTCTGTTGGAAAGATTTGGGGAAACATGGGACTCCCTGCAGCTCCCAGTAAAACTTGCTTAGACAGTTTATGGAGTCTGACTCAGAGATGAAAACTGAACATACCCCCTGCAGTAGGGCAGGGAGATTAATTGGATTTTAATTTTAATTAAGATTTTGGCTTCCGATAATGAAAACAAGATGATTAGGATAAAACAGTTTTTCCAGTAATTTTTTGCTAAAAATCACAATATTGTCTTGTTATAAGCTGCGGGGGGAGGGGGCTCTGAAAGCTTCACTCACAGTTTATTTCAGCTTGAGCTGTGATGCTGGAAAGAAAGTCATCAAATCTGTAGCCTGTAGGCTTATTGTTACCTTTTATGACTTCGGCTGAGGAGTCATATTTGTTACCCATCGGCTGAAAAAGGCTGCTGGGGTATTGTTGTTACTCTGCTGG